>NC_135877.1:10955899-11285899 GCF_031162955.1 Sander vitreus
AAAAAGTACATAGTATCTAATTATTTAGCAATGTGCCAGAAACATGTCTGTTCAACGCAAAATAAGGAAATGTATGAACTTTATTAGAAACAAAAACAAAAGTGTAGACTGACATCACACATAAAAATGACCTATGACTATATGAATCACCACATTTTGCTTGTTCTATTTCGGGTCAAGGTTACCTGTGTTACCAATACAATTACACAGAATAGGACAAACTTTAATTAGGAAACAGTACTCTGATAGAGATCCTTATGCTCCACCCCTGTAGACCCCACACAGTAGAAAATCACATTATTCCACACATATGAAGAACTGTTCCATACAGTAATTACATACATTATCACTTTACAAACTCAGAAATTATTAATTATTATTAGAATTATTTCACGCATGTTCTCTGAAATGACTTTTCTTCCATCTTGTTGGTACTGAAGTGGTTTCAAAAGTTTGGAAAAGTGGTCCAGTGCATACATCTCTCAAAATAGGCCCTGTTAAAAGCTTTTGTCCAGTTCTGATATTATTATCGTTTGTCTCTTTTAATAAGAGTGTTTAACAAGGTTCATTTAAATTCTCCAATATGGAAAGTCAAGAGCTACTCTTCCAACTTTTTACAGATCTGTTGCACCGTGAGGATTATTCACCTTTAGTCAGTAACCAAAGGCACTGAAAGGAGAACAAATATTACATGGAAGAGACTAAAAGCTTGCTGTTTTAAAAAAAAATAAAAATCCAAATTTGCCAGTAAAATATGTAATGTTCAGAAAGTCTGTAATAGAAACACCTGGAGAAAAAATCCATGTGTCCATCTGTAGTAAATATTTTTGTCTTCTAAGTTCAGTACTTTGCTACAAGGCCAATTGGCCTTTGCAACATTTACAGTAGATTTCAGGCATTTACATCACGCTCTTATCTAGAGCAACTTACAAGAGGTGAGCAAGTATTAGTCTCAGTTTGAGACAATCCCAACTGTTTTAAGGCCCTGACACACCAAGGAGGTCGTCGTTGACGAGTTACATAACTACATTTATATTTATTTCAACATAAACATGTCTTTTAAAAGATCTACATACCTACACATTACAAAATAAAATAATAAAATAATGTCCTACAACATAAAACTTAATATAAAGACAGCAGACCTCTCTCCCTCTGCGCCGGGCTTGGTGCTAGACTGAGAACTGAGCCCCCTAGCAAGCAAGCTAACTAGCCAGCCAGCCCTGGCCGGCTACTAAATTAGTAAAATGTAACAAATTAATGTTTCATTCGCAAATTCTTGTCGCGTAGGAAAGGACATTGCTATCGCCAGATGAGTGACAACTGTTGGCTGGAATTAGCAAGCTAACATTAGCTAACTAGCTGGCGGACCGCAGTGGGCCGCCCGGTGTCTCCTCTTCCGCTCCACAGGGACACTTCTTTGCTGAGAGAACAGATGACAGCCCGGGAGATGGACAAGTTAGCCAGCCATCTCCGGGAGTCTGTTGTCGTCTCGACGGGGAGTGAAGCAAAGGGACCGTAGGGTCTTTGCTGCCGCCAGCTGATCCGGGACACTGGTGTTTTTTTGTATGTTTCATAGTACAGTTTATAAACCTGGTTTCCCTTTTTGAATGATGAATAGATCACTGCCACTTGCTGGCATGGAGAGTTATTTCCTCTCACACAGGCACAGATATATATGTGCCAGTGGGCTGTCAGTATAGAGTATTTTCATAGTGCATAAATTGATTTTGTGTGTAAAAGAAGTTGTCTCTCTCAGATGTTCTCAGCTAAACTGGGCCAGTCACAGGCTCTTGTCAACAATTGGAAAACAGCACAGCAGGTCAAACTGACCCATTGTAAACGTGGCAGGATAGGTTATCTGAGAGCAGTCTGGGACCAATAACATATGATGTAGCACTTGGCATGATGTTTGTTAGACACTATAAAAACTGAGCTTGAACATTATTCGGGATTATTCCCCAGGAATAAACAGACGATCTTGGAAACCTCTTCCTTGAGTACTTTTCTGCTTCTACATAATGGCGATGTGAGCAGGAGTCTGAGAGGCTGACATGTCCTACTGTTTCTCACTTGGCAAATAATGTGCAGCGGCCGCATACTAGGTAAGAGATCTTTTGCGCCTCAATTTTTTGTGCGTCCATTGCCAAGTCACACACTCCAAAGTAGTCTTTGCAGTGTGTTCAAGTGCAACTTTTTGGCCAAGACGCAGGCGACTTGAGGAGACGTGAGGCGATGCCAGAGTCGGGCTTCGTCGCCACTAGTTCTTTGCTGTCTGCTTGGTGTGTCAGCACCTTTATGGAGCAGCTATTCACCAAAATGATCTAAAAGCTCCACTCATTGGTTTCCACAAAGTAGTCTATGCATCTTTGGACAACTCATGCTCATTGTTATTGAACAGTTTGCCAGGTAAAAACATGTTCAGAGAGCTGTAGTGGTTCATTTATTTTTAATATATCTGTCAAAAATCCCTGCTGGGGGTTTAGTTTCTTGCTCAAGGACAACAAGTCTGTACTGCCGGTCAAGATAAAGTCTTTCGGAGTCTCTACTTTTGGCCTCCGTCCCATCATTGTGATTCAGTTTTGTCACCGTCCAAGTGGGGCCTTTCTATTGATGTTTGCCAGGCTGTGTGCCAGTCTCTTAGTAAGGAGCGCGTGGGATTTACCACAATAAGTGTGTGTCGTCTTCAACAGCTCCTCTTCTAGTGGATCCAACAAAGAAGTCACTGGGTCTGCGCCAAAAGAGTACTGGAACGATAAAACAATTAATTGGTTGGATTTGGTGTGATGTATTGTATTGTTTGCTCAAATGACAATAAATTCCAATTCCAAAGCACTTTTCTATTAATTTAAAGAATAAGATCCCTTCAATTTAAATGTATTGATCCTACATGTTGAGACATTCAGTAAACAAAAAGCAGATGCAGGCATGAAAACGGGTCAGGGGTGAAAAAGGTGAGAAGGATATTACCCCTCTAGGGGGGTCAGAGGGCAGAAAATTTTAAATATGCCATATTTTAGAGCATCAATCTGATGCATTTTGAGATGCATTTTTTGCCTGGGGAGAGCTGGAGAAACTTCAGCCATGAGCACGGCTTAAAGTAAAAAAAATCCTGAGCCTGAAACTTTTTAAAGTTAATTTGACTGGCGAAACAGTTAGGTCCTTCTGACATTACACAATAATAAAAGTCATAATTTTTAAAAACTAAAAAGTTTTGGATCAATTTGTACTTCTTCCAACCATATGTTATGTCTATGTATATATGAGTCAATGTAGATTTACATATTGCAATAATATTATAATCCTTCAGTGAATCATTGTGAAAACCAAACTTTCTAGATGTTGTGTTGTTACTTTGGCCGGGTCATCATCAAAAAAGCGAATTAGTACATTCATGATTTTGTCCATGTTGATATTAGCTGCTTTATTTATTTACATTTATTAAAAACTTTGCATTGTTTAGCTCTTCATATAGCTAGACGTCTAAACTCTGGGACAAGGCCGTTATGTTTAAATACCTGCCATGCTAATTCCAAACAGACAGCTTTGTCAAGGCAGTTTGGGCTTCAGATAGCTTTTACACAGTGGCCATCGTTAATGACAAATCATGTTCCGCTATGAACGTGCACACACATATTGTTTGTATCACGGTCGGGCAGTGAAGGTGCAGTCGCAGTGGTACCGGTAGCTGTCGTTGCCGGTAACTTACTCGTATGACAGAGTGCACGGACCGAAGCTTTGTGACTAGCATCTAATGACTAGCAAGCACTTTCTTACCGCTGCTGCCGTACAGTGTCTTCCTTGAACATGCGCTGCAGAAGCAAGCCCCCGGCTCCCTCAATCTGAGGCAAAGTGCTAAACAGCTTCCCGTCTCCACCCTTTTTTCCTCTTGTCCTCTATTCATGCCCAGCGCCATTTGTTTTTAACTCCTTTCTCAACTAAAGCTTTATCTACATGCTCCAAGTTTGATAAACTTTGCCTCCATTTTTTTTAGCCACGTTACCACGGAGACCACACCGGCACCGCACTCTCGCATTTCGGCAAAGACCCGCCCTACTTTGCATCCGATTGGCTAGAACTCGTTTTGGTAGGTGGAAGTTCAATGATTGGTTAAATCCAGCTCTCGCGCACCTGTTCGCAGTTCACTGAATCCTACCCCCCCCCCCCAAACATTTTCTCATTGAATCTACACGATTCATGTAGGTCACCTATTTTGGTTTCAAAACGGCAAATTTCGCCGAAAGGGGAGTGATTTTCATGTATGCAGATGATAACGAGGACATTTTAAAACAAGGAATTGTACTGAATATAAAGGCAGACTCGTATGGTATGAGGGAGACTTGCCAAGTAAGATGACTTGTACTCTCCTGTTTCTTCAAAGAGCTGAAACACGGGCATGGTGGTTGTCTGGAGGGTTGGAGGAGTGGGCTTGGAAACTTAAAATGAGTATCTGAAATCCCAAACTACTCAAAAAACAAAACTCCCCCGAGGACAGCTCTTAGCCTCCTACTGTTCCAGTGGAATTGATCAGATTCCCTCAGTAAGTAAGCAAAGTGGTGCTTTGGGCAGCATTTGGGCTTGGAGGATATCTTTCCCTGGATAAATTAAAAACTAAATCCGCAAGGCATGCTGAGCTCAGAAGGGAATCCACATCTAATCTGATTGGTCAGCCGGGCAAAACATAAAGCAGCCCACATGGTTGGAGTCAGTTTTATGCTATAGGCTTACCGTCCAGTGATAACCAGGGATTACAGTAGAAATTTCTGTCTTCCCAATAATGAAGGAGCCTTTACAATGCTCCGAGGAAATCAAAGGGGAATTACCATTTTTTATGCGGCTCATTTGCTTGCGGTTCGGTCCCTGATATTGGGTCACAAAGAGAATGGCGTTTTTATGAGCACATACAACACACACACACACACACACACGCCGGTCATAAAGTTGCATTTACAGTTGGCGTATTGATTTTGTGTGGCTGATGGGGCACTGTTGGTGTGCAGACTCCAACTCTAAATGTACCATTGGCTGTAAAAATTTAACTGCTGCACGCTGGGCTCAGCTTTTTTGCAGCGGAGGGAGAGAGGGAGGAGATGCTTTATGACAGACCGATCGCTGTGGTCTGTTTTAGACACAGACAGGCAGACAGACAGGGAGGAGCACTGCTGTTTGTTTGTATTCCCATTTCTTTGTTTGTTTGTTTCTTTGTTTGATTCAGAACACTGATTTATGTACATTTGTCTCCAGTTTACTGAGAATATTAGCTGCTATGATAAAAACAACTACATTTAGCAGTATAATTAATCACTACATAACAATAGAGAGATATAGGGCTTTTAAATTAACAACAATTTTGATGAACAATTAATTAAGTCATTTATAATATATTAGTAATATAAGCAAAAATATTAATCATTCACAGGTCCCAGTCTCTCATATCTGAGATTTGCTGCTTTTCTTCATTTTAAATAATTGTAACGTTAACGTGTTCGGGTATTGGACTGTCGGTCGGACAAAATAAGCAATTTTATGATGTTTCATGGGGCTCTGAGGCATTTTGATTTCACTATTTTGTGACATTTTATAGATTAAAAGATTAGGCAGGAAGGATTAACAAATAATTTAAAAGGTCCAACATAAATTACATGTTTATCAGAATTTGGGATGTGGGACATTTTTTACCATTTGCAGTGGGTGGGTGTTTTGTGATTTTGGTGAACAGAAAGCTATCTTCTGGCTCATTAGCCCAGGTAAGTTATATAAACTTCAACAATCATGTAAAGGAGTGAAAACGACAGAAAAGCTAAAAATGTGGGGGGGGGGGAATACAATGTGGAATTAATGTTATTAGCTACACCTGTCCTCAGTGCGTTTCCCCGCCTCAAACCCTCGCCTGACCTGTCACACACCTGCTCTACATTGGTAATCAGCCCCAGTATATATTTGCTCTCCAACAATCACCTGTTTTCCAGATTGTCTGAAGCTTTTCAGAACCCTCACTGTATGACCCTTTTAGATTGGTGTTGGCCCCTTTTAGTTTTGTCCGCCTTCTGTGGGAGCTTGCTCACACAAACTTGCATATTAGATGAAATGGACTTGAACCCAGTCACAGTATATAAGCCAGGTTGGGAATAGCAGAAGGGAGCATAAGATTGCACATTGGGTTTGATGTTGGGTTAAACTGCACTCTTTCACACAAGGCAATTGTTTGAGAGCAAATAAATCCAGGCATGACTTTAAACTTGCTGCCACTCATTATTTCCCTGTAACCACACAATTTCAAAACTGAGTGAAAGTGGATCTGCATTTGAGTCCTCATTCCTGTACCACTTTTCTGAACCCTCACACTTTTACTGAGCTGCCAATGTAGTGCTGTCCTGTTTATTATTCACTCCATAACACTACTCAGATACACCGATTGCCTGAGGTTCTGCTGCAGATGAACAAGCAAGAAATGGATGAAATGGTCTGCCCAGTGAGATGAAACGCACAAAAGATCTATCCATACTCCTGGCAAACCAGACTTAATCACATATCTATGAAAGTATCAATACCTACATAGGCTATTGGAAAACTGTGTCAGTGCATGCTATGGGCCTTTGTGGGGGGGGTTTATGCTCACTTGTAGCAGCACATGGACAGTACATGTGTGTCTACAGCTGTAATTATGCCTGTAAAATTAAGCCATAGATAAGGTATGGATCAGCCATCGCTTTGATCTATGTTTAATGCTTTGTTAATAGGAAAGCAATGAGACTTCCAATGTTGATGGCTTCATTAAGTAAATGCCACCAGTGTTGTCAATATCATTACACTGCTGGTAAACCACCCATAAACATCCTCATGGGGGAAATTAGCTTTCACTCCAACCTTCTGGAAATGGTGGAGATTTGTTTTCCAATGCAGACCATCTGATGTCAGTAACACTTAGGGTCTTTAGGGTCGACACCAATCCAAAATCTCATCTAGGAGGGTAAAGGAGCAGGGCAGTGGAGGAGAGCAGGTGTGTCACTGGGGTTATAAAAGGGCTCCACTCATCAGATGTTGCACTAAATTACACCCACGACTCTGAAGGGCTCACCAGGCTTTTTTACTTTAATGTACCCCAGAGACTTTTAACAGGGTGCTCGTTTTCAGTCACTTTTCTGGTAGACACTTTATTACCCAAAATGCCTTTTGCCAAATTGTCTTCCATCAGTATGTGTGGAAGGGAACAAAAAATGTAATGCAATAAAACCTGTGCTCATAACAAGAAAGCAAGTCATTTCAGTCAAAAGAGTGGGCCGCATCCTCTACTTATAATGGACTGCAATATGAGGCTGCTCTTTCTCCTCTGCTACCATCAAGATCTGCCTGTATAATGTCTGTGAGCTGGGATAAAGCCTTTGAAGCCTCAGGGTCAAACACTTAAAGTGCTCATATTACGCTCATTTTCAGGTTAATAATTGTATTTAGAGGTTATATCAGAATAGGTTTACACATTTCAAAAAACACCATATATTTGTTGTACTGCACAATGCAGCAGCTCCTCTTTTCACCCTGTGTGTTGAGCTCTCTGTTTTAGCTACAAAGTGAGGCATCGCACTTCTGTTCAATCTTTGTTGGGAGTAGAGCTGGGCAATATATCGATATCGTGATATGAGACTAGATATTGTCTTAGATTTTGGATATCGTAATATGGCATAAGTGTTGTCTTTTCCTGGTTTTAAAGGCTGCATTCCATTAAAGTGATGTCATTTTCTTACCAGACTGTTGTAACCGTTCTATTATTTGCCTTTACCCACTTAATCATTATTTCCACATTACTGATGATTATTTATCAAAAATCTCATTGTGTAAATATTAGTGCTGTCAGTTAAATGCGTTATTAACGGCGTTAACGCAAACCCATTTTAACGGCGTACTTTTTTTTTTTATGGCGAGATTAACGTTCTTTTTGGCCTAGCAAACTGTAGTTTTTTTCACATGCTCTTGCAACAACTGGCGGAATACAAGGCTGGACTACAACAGAGCTGTTTGGAGCAGTTTGTGAACAGTGTTTTCTGTTGGAGATGGTAAGTCCCTTTGGGGTGGACTGTGGGCTTATTCACTTTGTAAACCTATTACATGCACAAAAAAGATATATAACACAATAAAGGAAAAGGGAAAAATCCAAAAAGCATAATATGAGCACTTTAAACCAGATTATTTTTTTCAATTGATATTTAAGTTTATTGACATGTTTTTTTTTTTTTTTTTTATGTAATTGTAAACACACTGCACTCAAGTTTGGCTCAAGTCTGTGATGAAAATGGCCAAGGTGAATGATAAAGTTATTAAAAGATTAATGGAAGGGCAGTTAATTTTATGCACTGAGGGCAACTTTAGATAACATTAAAGCAGATGCATCTTGGCAGTTGATGCATCGGTTGTTAGACTTTAATGTAATACAGCCCATTTTAATGTCTTTTTTTCTTTTTCACGTAGAGTTCTGTATTTTAGTGCTGCTAATTGTTCTGGTCTGAACAGTGCATGTCCTGGCTGAACATGTTTGGATCAAACATAAGAAGAGGCCCATACTGTAACTGAATTCTCAAAGCCTAAAGATGGACAAATGTATTCAAGCATCTCGCATACACTAATACAAACACACTAAGGCATGCCCACCTTTCGTATGGCCTCGTAAACAGCCCTGAAGGCAGGTTGTTTGTTGTCATGGTAAACCCCTCTGTTCCCATGCAGGATGTAGATGCCATCTTCTTCAGCTGACGCACAGTTACTGCCATAGATACAATGATCGGGACGATAATTCCACTGACACGGAAACTCCAGCAAGCACTCTGTAAATGGAGGTACACAAAAACAGAAACACTTAAGCCAACAAATTAGTGCTACAAAGTGGCATCCTGTAAACTGTGAAGAGTATGATATATGTCTACCTTTTTAAAAAAAAGAAATCTGGACACTCAATAACAGGTAATCCCTCTTCAATCTGTCTATGAAAGCTAAAACATCATGTATACATTTGTACAGTTGTGCATATTGCAATATACATGCAATGTGTGCAAATCACACAGGATTACCAGGGTTGTGGTGGAAAATGATATTGAGAAGGTCCTGGTCTCCCCAGGTTATGTTGAGTTTGTATTTCTGAAGTAGAGGCATCAGCAGCTCCTCCCAACGCAGCCCCACAGACGTCATGTCATTCTGTCAACACAGGCGTGTAAACACACACACCAGTCAAAAAGATGCTTTTGCTGTGTCACAATATTGTCAAGTGGTTAAGTGTTGGGAGCTTCACATTGCAACAGGATCAAACTGAATCATTTCACAGAGCTTACACAACAACTGCAGCAAGAGGAGGAGGACATCTTGTGGCCAATAAAAGTGGTACAATAACACAGTAAACAGAACGACTAATCACACCTTTCCTGGAAAATGCGTCTTCAGCATTCAGCCCTACCTTAAAGAACACATTTCTCATCCTTGTCATGTTCATTAACATGACCCCTGAGTTGATGCCCGTCCTGCCATAGAAGGGGTGGCGGGCGAAGCGGTTGTACCAGGCAATACGGGGCTCCTCGTGCTCCGGGGCCATAGCAGCCAGCTGGGAGGAATTAAACTGGGACAGGAACACCCACAGGTGGTCTACAGGCTGCAGGAAGAGGATGTCTGAGTCGACATACACGATTGAGTCAACATCCTTTAGGATCAGCTGCATAGATTAAAAAAGACAAGGACAGAGAATATTAATGTGAATGCTCTCCATTGTTTTGAGTGGTGCATACTGCCAGTATGTTCTGCATTGGCCTTACAAAGGGTATTTTCTTTCACAGTGGTACAATATAATAGCCCTTTTATATTATGCATAAAGGTGAACTTCCAATGATTTGGAAACATTACATGTATCTACAGTGCTCCTGAATATACAAAGGCAAAACAGTTTTTTTCTCATATTTCATTCTATAAATGTTAAACCTACATTGTGTAATTTTTGGAGTTGATTCTTAGCAAAAGCCCCTTTGTTCATACCTCTGCATTTCGCCCTCTTACACCTATTGGCACTGTGACGAATGCCAGGGGGAGATTACTCGCCAGGGAAGCGAAAAAGAGAATTAAAACGACAACGCGACAGGCAAAGCAACAAGACCAAAGTTAATATCGGAGTGGCTAGAACAGCTGCGTGTAAACGATGGAGAGAGCTAATTTCGGGTTCGGCCACTGTAGGAGGAAGGGCTAGAAAGTAATATTCAGTTGGTTGTCATATACAATTTCACTGCTAGATGGGAGAAATTCTTAAACAATTTAGCTTTTAAGGTATAAATTCATACCAAAAGTGAAATCGGTGACCTGTAAAATTAGGCAAATGAAATTGGTATTTTACAGCGTTTTGCAGACCCTGATTTTTATAACTTGGGTTATGTTTCGTCTTTAAAAGTAACTCTTAAAAACTGAGTGTCATGACTTCAGATATACGTTTTCCACTGTGATGCTCATGCTGAGGAGTCCTCTCTCTATAAGAAACTCACAGGTAGGAAGAGCCTCTGAGAAGCGCAGGGTTTGAAGAGTTTCTTCCACTCGGCTGCGTTCTCACTGGGGAAGCTGATGGAGTAGACTGTGTAGTTGAACCTGGAATGAATAAAACCAGGCCACGACTCCAACTGGAACACAGACAACCCAACAAATTACTAGCAGTGGTATAGTAAAGGATAGGATCAACATTCACAGTCAACGGCGAGCAATTTGCCATTTTCAGACTTCAATTTTCCAAATATTTCCTACTTACAGCTTTAATGAAGCTGGCATGTAGCTGATCTTCAGCAAAGATGTGCAGTTGGAGGCTCTTGATGCTGAAAAGCACTGCAGACTTGATCATGGTGAGAGTCTCCTCCAGCCTCTCGCCACAGGCCACCACAGCCAGGTGCATGGGAGATTCAGGTCTGCTTTGAACGCTGCCTCCCCCTGCCTCCCCCTGGCCCCGCTGACGCATGATGTACCTGAGTGAGAGGATGGAGAGTCGGACAGATGTTATGAGTGAATTCCAGAGTTCTGAGTATAACAATAATAAGTTTGTAATATTGCATGGTTTTGACAAAAGGCTTTTTCAGGGTGGCGTAGGTGTCAGCCATGTTTTCTTGTTTGCATTTATGTGAGCCTTGACACCAAAGGGCACATGATTTGAGTGTCTTTTAAAAACATACTTTTAACTTATTGTCCATAAAAAAACACATGCTTCTCTTTATATGTATATATATATAAATAAATAAATAAATAAGATTACTGAACAGGATGTTTTAACATCAGTATTATGACATTTTAGCTAAACTAAGCATACTGTGGTTTGACATTAATTCAACCTTCCGGAAGCTAAAACTTGTATGTGTCTGCTTTTAAGTACATTTTTTTTTTTGTTTGAAATAACTTCACTCAGATTGAGTTTGGCTGTGTATGACTAACTACCACCAATATTAGGGGTGGGAAAAATAATCGATTCTTAGATGCATCGCGATTTATGTGTTTATTTTTATTTAAAAGTTACTGTCTCCAGACTAGTACAAATCAGAAAACAGAGTGACTGAAAGAGGATGGGATAATGGACAACAACTTAGTGTTAAGGCAAGAGTGCAGGAAAAAAAAAACACACAAAAATGGCCAAAAGAAGAAAAAAAAATCATAATTTTGTATATACACATGATCTAATTAGACATGCATAAAATAATTAGGCAAAACACATATAGGCTGTTCATCTACTTTATCACATTACATCTGACCACCTCATGTTTCATGTTCTAAGAAGCCAATTCTCCACCTTTAAACATGACTGAGCCTCTGACATGGGAGATTACTGAGAGAGAAGGTGACTTTCACAAGCATGTTTAAGGCTTAAGCACGGACTGACTACAAAATAAAAACCTCAGTAGACAAAACATTTCATTAAAACTTGTGTGTGACAAATACTGTATATGTCAAAATCTAAGCTTTGTCTAGCTGCTTTGGCCAAGAAGTGATTAGCAAACTCGGAGTAGCAAACTCAGATTTATATGTATATTTTTTTAAATCACGCATGGAAATGTACATAAAATTGTTGCATCGATAATCGGTTTAGAATCGAATCGTGAGGTGCCAAGAGAATCCCACCCCTAGCCAATATGTTTTTGTCATGGTATAAACTAGAGCTGAAGTCCATTTGTAAGCAAAAATGTCAATCATTCTCTGTTTCCAGCTTCTTAAATGTTCTTTCCTTTTTTTCTTATGTCAGAGTTAAAAAAAAAAAAAAAAGAGACAATTAATCTTGACTCGCATACAGCCATTATGGCATTGACCTTTGTAAGGGAAAACTGATAGTTTTCAACTTTATTAGTTACTCCTCCCATTTATCCTACCCCTCAAACCCTAACATCTGGCAGGCACTAAACAGCCAGGTGTGAAAACAAAGCTGTAGTAAAGCTGAAGTTTCAGTAATCACTTCACGTGTTGAAATATTCATGTTATGATTTTATTTGGTTTTCTTCTATCAGAATTTTCCATTGAACATTTGTCTAAATGTAGGCCTTAAAGTGGACCTTGGGCGTCACACTGTTGGAGGCTATTCTTTGTATGACAAGGGTATAACTTCAGTGGCATATCAATTAATCTCGGTACCATCAGGAGGGCTGCACATGAGGTCGCACACCTGTCAAAGTCTCGCGTTACTACTGTCTTCAACCATAGAATAATGTAGACAATTGGAGTGTACTTTGTCTGCATAGGGCCGTTCAGTCAGGCAGCGTCACATTCCTATACATCGCAAGTGTGGTGCAGAGTAGATTATCTACTTCTATACTCACGCTTATAATGAAATGTGACTTGTTTCCCAGTTATATCGCGTTAAAGCAGGAAAAAACAGAAAATTCAGTCCTACCTATTATACCAGTGTGGGCTTTGGGGCCCAGTTTTGTCCGCGGCACCTCGCCTGCCTCCGGGGACTCTCGGTGGGATGAAAACCCTCCTAGGTCCGTTTCCACCGACCGACACGTCCGAGTAAAACAGTTTACTGTAAACATACAAGCCCGAAAACATGGCAAACACCGTGCACAAGATTAGTGCACGAATGTAACGCCGCATTTTGGAGTTTGAAAACGCAACTTAGAGCTAAAGTCATGACACAGAAACTAGCGTATGGTAAAAATAATAACTGCGAAGCTCCTCGCACTGGTAACGCACTTCCGGTCAGCGTTTGAAAAATAAAACTTATCAGGCGTTGTAATTACACCCTCTGGCGGTTTGGCTCTGCAACTTTCTCTACATTTCTTACTATTAAAGCTTTTGAAACAATGATATATATATATATATCTTTAGCTTTATTTACCTGTTTGTTTGATCTGAAGAAATTAGTTAATGTCTTGTTTAATAGAACAGATTGGGAAGAATATACAAGATTACACACAAACGCCATGCTATGCCACTAGAATAATACTATTTAACAATTTAAATACTGTGTGGCAGTTTAACAGTGTGGAAAACAATGTAACAAAACATAAAGGTTCCACAGCCGTCACGCTCACATTACATATTTAGTGTTTTTGATTCTATACTATATTATGCCTATGCCTTTCTGTTTTCATTCTATTTTGGTTGTTTGATACTTTACATTTCTGTTAAGACTTTATACATTTCACCCACCAGAAGCCTTAAAAGGTTCCGCAGGTCTTTCCTTCCTAGAAAAAAACATTCTTATTCATTGAGTCAGAGTGGGCATTTCTGCTCAAAAATAGGGTGGGGTGAATTGCATAAGATTAACCCATTTATGCAGGTTTGCACTGTAAAATTTGGGCATTTCTTAAAATTTTGTACCAGATCATTTTAATGCTCATGCTAATGCTTGAAAGCGTAATTCGGATATTCCTTGTGTTGTCCCTTGTTACACTCTTGTTCTTGAAGACTATGTGAGTGAAGGAGAAACTATTTGGTATTAAGTTTAACCCACTTCCTACAAATTCAAGACTTTTGACAGTTGATAAACTTACTCCTGACAGATGGGATGCTTGGAAATATACCATATTACAAATGATGTGCCTGTTATCTTAATATTATATGTAATACTTCAAAACGTTCGTGTCTTAGTGTGGTCTCTCAATTACTTTCAAGTTTAGTATCCACTGCCCTCTATCACCATTTGTAGGAGTACATTTAGGCTTTTATTTTGAAGTCCATAGCAAACTTCCAGGTTTTTCTATTTTACCAGTTTGACTTGATGCTCTTCATGCAGCAGAAGCAGGAGGTTTGGGACCCCAAATGGGGGAAGGGTGGGAGCGATAAGCAGAGTTGATTCCTCCCTCCCCCCCCCCATGCTGTGTCTGCAGCAACTTTCAATTGATTTCACCTCTGAAAAGACCCATTCATGGCTTTATTCGTCTTTATTGATGTGACTCCACTAGAACAGACCTGACCGTCAACTGCATTTTCATTTAGTGTGGGAAAATTAGGCTATTGACTGATGTAGTGGTTGACTAATTAGTGTGTAAACCATACATTATGCTCATAACTACTGTAGGCCTATATTATTATGTCATTACGTTTTTTTGACTTAACTATTACATGGATATTCAATTTTCAGCGTATGCAGAGTTGCATTATGGGCCTGATCTGTGAGCCTGCATTTTCTGTGTTGAGGATAAGTAGCAGTTAAGTCGTTCACCAGATGGAGCCAAAAACACAACAAAAAGCACTCCTCTGCTTAGAAAAAGCCTAGATTAGCAAACCAGTGACAACACAAAAGTGTAAGCAATGCATGCACCTGTCTGAAAGTGACTAATTACAAAAAGCAAAAGGATTTCTTTTGTTTGAATTTTGTTATTTTCTTATTCAGACATGTAATAAACAAGTTCACACATTTTAAAACAATTGAGCATGGCAAAGCAAAACCAAAAATATCAACAGGTGACAACCAACATGTTTTTAAGTGTCTTTCCATTTGTGCCACAACCAAATAACAAACATCCATCCGAATATTTCTCACGAGTCCACCCAGCTAGTCCCAGCTAGTGTGGTGAACCTATGAGATCTCTGACACATATAACAATGCTAACAAACTAAGAGACATAGCCTGTCCCACAATATACAGAGACCATAATATTATCATGCCATGACAGTTCTCAGGATCTGTGCTAAAATGTTAAAGTAAAAATCTCGACTATGACACTGCTATGATGGATAATACAACCACATCAAAACATTGTAGTACAATATTTTAGAAATATCCATTTTATCTGTGTAGTATTCTACAGGTTTCATACATTATTGTGTAGTTAGGTTGATCTATAGTTGTTCTGCTGGGGGTTTAGTATATTCTAAAGCTCCCCCACTTTGCTACGTCAAAATGGAGGAATTTAAACAGTTTCTGAAGTCCATCACACCGCAGGCCATCACCTAATGCAGCTGATAACTGTGCATGTCCAGAAGTCAAAGCTCCTTTTCTGTTGTAGAAGCACCATGCAGTCTCCACACTGGGCTCACAGTGGGGGCAGAACAGCATGAGCACCCTCTGGTTTTCCACTGTGACGCTGAGCAGGTGCAGCCCTGTTTGTGCAGCAGAGATTAAAAGGAGAATACCGGTGTCATTTAAAGCGACAGTCCCTTAACTACCATCTACATTTAGTTGACATTTTGCCATCAACTCTTCTTTTTTTTCATTTCTAAAACAAAGAAAAGAAAAAATAAGCATGCCAAATGCAAGCAGAACTATGATGTATAAAGAACTGTTTGTGTGTGTGTGTGTGTGTATGTATATATATATATATATATATATATATATATATATATATATATATATATATACATACAATTTTTGTTCCATTGTGTGGGAGCCATGTACATCATGTACTTACAATGTGACAGATGAAGTATGACCGAAAATTATTACAAAGCTTAGGTAATTCTTAAAGTTGCATTAAGTGATCTTTTTGATAGCAGGAGGGTACAGCAAGACTGCAGAATCAAGTCAAAGAAACAAAGCCCTGATTGACAGATTTTAGCTGTTATGACATGAGTATGTTAGCGACGTATTGCCTACTTGCATATCTAGCAGACAGATACCAACATTAAAATCCCTTTGGATTAGTGTTTTTGGTCTTCTGACCAATATTAGCACAATATTGACTCCTCTAAAGACTCTTTTCCAGAAACTTCAATCTTCTGTGATTTCATGCTGGCCAGAACAGCTTGTCTGAGCTGGTTTGCTGAACATGGATAATTTATGGTTGGGACTATGTGAGGGTCAGAACCATAGACTGTATAAAACATGGACATAGCCTCTGTGATGTCACCCATAGATTCCTGAAGAGCAATTGTGAAGCTCAGTGTGGGCGGCTCCGGCCGTCGCCATCTTGGCAATGCCTGACTCTGCCTGCTGCCGGCTAATCCAAAAATGGGCAAGAGGTGGAGCTGAGGCGGGCCGAAGAAACCTGGTTGCTGAGCTAGCCACCTGTGATGGCACCCACCTGTCACTCAAAGCAGCCCTTTAATTATGCATAACTTTGAGCCTTTATATAATTTAAATGGGCCAGTAATATAAAAATTCACTCTCCGTACAGTTGTCATGAATAAGGAAATTAGCTATAGAGACTAAACCATGTTTGTACCAGGCTGTAAACATGTTTATGTCTGCTGTAAAGTTGGACATTTTAACATAGGGGTCTATATTATTTTTACAGTCACTGGTCTATAGGGATTGATTCACTTTTGGAGCCAGCCTCAAGTGGCCATTTGAGGGACTGCAGTTTTTGGCATTTCCACGTTTTTCTGTCCCGGAGGGCTGCTAATTGCTACTTCTCAATATATTTAGCTTTTAACATATCAAAAATATCACTTAATGCAAGTTAGTGGTACAAAATGAATGGCTGCAAAGATAGAAAAACAAAACCCTGATTTTTATCTCCAATATGACACGACTATGTGCAAACCAAAAAGAGGGGTAATGTAGATTGACACAAACTGAAAACAAAAAACACCGATATTTTCCTTTTTAAAATCATAAACGATATGTTCCCGCACCATTTAAAAGAGGGCTTTTATCAAAACCTGCCCGATGTCCTTTTATATGGACATAACGAGCATTACCTGAACTAAACAACCTGCTCCAAACATTACCCCAAAAACACCAAATGGTGCCAGTCAGAGTACAGCCGCTGTGCTATGTCAAAAGTCACTCCACAGCAGAGGCAGTCCACAAGTAAAAGCTTGGAGTAATCGAGTGCAGGAGCAAAGGTTTGCTGAGAGGTTGAAGATTCAGTGTAGGGACACTGAGAGTGCGTAATAGATGGTTCAGGTTTATAACGGCTAGGTAAAGATTCCAGACAGAGGCTGAAGATTCCACATGGGGGAAGAATAGGTCACTCTGCCGGCCGCTGAAGGTAATGTCGAGGGTGGGGCTGCACATTTCGTTTAACAAAAGTATAAAAACAAAAGAAAAAGAAACACCTGGACAGGCAGGTGCATCTGAAAGAAACCGCACAGGGCCATTAAGCTTGTCCCAACATTTATTCAGACATTTCCGATCTGTTCTGAGGAAGTTCTTCGTCAGAATAAAATTCTTTTAGTAAATGTTCTTGTAGCAAGGTTTGGACAGCGTGCGGGATCCTTTCGATTACACTTAATGTCCATGTGAAAATGTAGGTCACTAAAAACTTCGAAGATGGAGCAAAAGGTCTTTTTATATTGCTTTCTAAATGCAGAATTCCACTGCTGTGAAGAATCTTTAAACTGATTTAAAATTGCCAAATCTGTTGTTTGGTTCCTATTGAAATTGTAATATCCAAAAGAAAGAAAGCAAAACTGTTTTAGTCAGTAATGTGCAGCTCTAAAGTAGAGGCAGGATGTCCCACCAGTGACCTGTGGGCTTGCAGATGAGATGGGGTTTGAGGCCGAGGGAGATTTCGAGGGGGTGACTCAGTGGGACTCTCCGTTGACTGAGCCCCCCTCTCCTCTGGGAGAAGAGGAACGGGAAAGCCCCTTCTCTGTGTTCTCTGAGCTGGAGCCGTTCTGGCTGTGGTGGTCAGCCGTAGACGCGGTGCTGGATGGCGTAGCCGAGGTGGACGAGGGCTTGGCCTTCTCCTTAAAGTCCGTTATGATGACTGTCAGGTCCCCAACCGTCACCTCCAGGTGCTGGGCGCTGCTCCGGTCAATGTTTTTTAACCTCGGCCTGAGTGAGTGAGAAATAGTTGGGGAGAGTAAGAGAAAAAAAAAAAGAAAAAAAAGAAAAAAAAAAAAACCTGAGAAAGTATTTTAAGGCTATTTCTTTGCTAACAACCTCCCAAACTGTCTATCTTCAAGAATATAATTATTTGCAATGTTTCGGTGCTAGAACTTAAATCAGGCAAAATGATGCAACCACACTACTGCCCTGCTGCTCAAAAACTCTATGACCTGGTTAAGCCCCAGGATCCCTGTTACTCATCTAGACTGCCATGGAAGTATACCCAAGACAGACAAAACGTCAAATCGTGTTCATGCAAAAAATAACTAATTAAAATAACAAACCAACAAGCCCCCAAGGGAGACAATGTTGCTTGATCCTACTGGGAACGGTAACTCTAAAGGTAAACACCCTTGATGCCCCACACCAGGCACAAACTGTTTAGTTAACTCAGCCTCTATTCTTTTCTACAATTCCCTCGCTTTCCCACCCTGAGACACTCAAATGTTTCACAACCATCACAGTTTTGTTTGCCGAACTTCCTCCTGTTTCAACAAGTACAACTGACACTCAACGCCCAATACTAGGTATCTACGGTTACTGAAAACACACCTTTAAACCACTCGCACAACCATCTCCTTAGTTGAAACAACAAAACCAACACCAACTAGGCTCATAAACTTACTCAAGGCAGAAGAGAAAGTGAAAAATAAACCGGGATGGATCCCAGACGAGCCCCCATTTGTTACAAGTTGGCTCCTTCTTGCAAAAAAAGAGGAAGCTCCACAAATGCGGCCAAACTACAGATTACCATAAACATCAAGAAAAACATGGATTTCCATGTTTTTTTATGTTTAATATCAGTAGTGCCAGGAGTGTATGGGTGAGTGTCTCATGAGGTGTGTGTGTAAAAATAAGAGTCAGAAAATAGTGGATAGTGGAGAAGCTGGAGTGTCCCCGAGGTGTGGCATGGTGAAGAGAGAGCAAGAGCATGTTCTGCAGCCATCTTAAGTACAGGTGAGCCAGGCAGTACAGGTGTGCCACATCTCCTCTGCAACCCTGGCCTTGACTCCGCCTACAGGCACCCTGGAACACCCTGGAAGTAAAAAAGGCACACACACACCAAAACAGAACAGCAGAGGACAACCCCAGGGTCGTCCCACTTTAAAATCCTGCATGAGATTGTGCATTAATCAGCCCTTGCAAAATTCTATTTTTGATTTACCCAGGAGTGAAAGCACCTTGATCTTTCTGCTACCATGTCACTGAAAACTGAAAAGAGCTTTTCCAGACACTGCTTTGAAATTTATTTTCTGGTGTTTCCCACCCTCCTCACGTCTATCGTTTGAAGTACTTTATGAAATATGACAACACATCAACCTCACTTCAGGTGGCAACATAAACACCATCTATAGTTTCTAGTGTTTATTCATGCATCCCTGTAATATCTGATTCCGGTTGATCCACCCCCAACCCTGTGTCAGCTTGTTTACCTCATCTTCTTGTGACTGTTCTTCTTGAGCGCCGGTTCTCTGTCGCTCTTCTCCCTCTCTACTCTCTCCTTCTTCTCCTTTTTGGGCTGCAAGGGCAACACAAACTGCTGCGTTACCTGCTGCTGCGAGACGAGCTGGGAGACGGGACGAGGCTTCCTGATCCGGGTAGGGGAAGGGGGGGGGGAATAAAGAGGGAGAGACAGAGAGTGGCAGATTAATGACAGGGAAAATCACAGTGAGCACATGGCTTCATGCTAGCGTTCGACCATAATCAAGAGCCAATAATCACTGCCAGTGCTGGTTAGGATGGTGCTGCTGAAGTGTTTCTTAACACTGGCAGCAAGTGGCACCACATACTAAGTGCACTCAGAATAAAATCCAGGATTTAGCCATCTGTGAGATATGAAGTATACCTGCACAGACTTGTTTTAAGGCTCAGAGGGATAAACATTGACAAGCTGAGAGCTGTTTTGGTGAACACAAAGATGTGATAGGAATTGTAAGCGTGCAAAATACTCAGAAGTCGGATTACATAGGAGGCATGCACGTTATGTTTTCTACTTGCTTTTATAAAACTAACTAAGAGTGGTGTTTTGTTGTTTGGTAAGAGAAGAAGTGAGATCAGCTCTGAACTCAACCAGAGTATGTCACATTTTTATTAAAAAGGTCACACCCAATATGTTTTTCCCCGTTCTTCCCAAATGTGGAATTCTCCTGCACTGCAGTCTTTGTCTCTTATAACTCCAGGCGAGGGTGTAAACAGCCATAAAGTGTGTCACCTGCTGCTTCTTTTTACAATCAGTAGTCACTACTGCAGCACCAGGGGGCATGATCCCTCACTGGCTTCCCATCCGTGATCGCTGTCAGTTGTGTAAATGGCTTCTGTCAGAGTGTAATTATATTTTCCATGATGGATTTTAAGATTTTGATTATAGATTACGTACAAAACACACCATAATGGTTTTTCTGCCTTGCGTCAAAAGTCATGGTCCCTGGTTTGTTATTGATGACAGAGAAAACAGTGATCGCTGATGGCAATGTTTGCCTGATAAGTGAGGATGATGCACCTTCATACACAAGCTCCGCAGAATGCTAAAAGACAAATCCGATATCAAATAGAACTTCAGGGTGAATAAAATATTTCTCCTCACAGTCACATTTCCATCCTTCATGAGTGCCTGCTGTCTCAAAAATTATACATTATGCAATTGGTCTGGCAACCGTTTGCATGCATGAGGGCTGCGATCGTATTTGTGTGTGTGTGTGTGTGTGTGTGTGTGTGTGTGTGTGTGTGTGTTTTGGGGCTGGCAAGAGCCCTAGCCGAGAGGCGAGTGTGTTGAAGGCCATCTGTTGAGAGAGCCTACACATCTAGTGCCTGATTTTGCATGCACACACATCAACACAACAGTTGTATGTATGAATGCACCTATGCACATTACAGCATACACCAAAAAGCCAAAGTGGTGTATACAAATCCAAAATGGGTGCACATGAAAACATATGCATGCTTTAAATGCAATCAACAGACACATACAATCAGGCATATTAAGGCCCATGCACGTGACTGCACACATGCATGCAAACACAGACAGACACACACAGACACACACACAGCAGTGAGCAGATGAAGCATGAGGGCATGATGAGAACAGCAGAAGAACACAGTGTGTTTTCTGAGCCCTGTTGAGCAGTCATATTTGTAATTCATAATTTAATTTCATAATTAACCATCCAGTTTCTGTGCAATGTAAGCTTCAAACTACTGCTCATGAAAATATTGATCTTAGAATGTAAGCTAAGCATTGTATTGATGCTTTCATACTGTAACTCTCTGTTGGTAACACTGTACAACAGCTTCACTCAACTATACTAACCTGTGTGTATGAACCCTTCGAAAAGTATTGCAATTACAATACATTGGCCTCCAGGTGCTTCAAATGCCCTTTTGCACTTGCCTAATGTAATTATACGGCTGAAACACAGTACAAGTACAGAGTGTACAAAGGCACTGGACTTGTCAAAATCCATCCACAAAATTAGTTTGAGCACCTGGCCAAGTGTTGCCCGACAATGCGCCACTTGGTGGCCTATTTAGCTTAATTTAGAGGCTTCCACCTCATTTTCTAATAGGAAATATACAAGCCGGGGCTGCTGGTCTGCTGTCTTGTTCTAAGGGCAAAGCTGTTGTTTAACAGTTCTGGGATGACCTAAATTGGGGCCCAGCTTCAAAGAGTCTCTCCCAGAGTCAGTTTTTCTTCAGAGTTATTATTGCATTCTCAGAACATGCAGTGATGCTAGCAAGGCTAGAGCAAAATGCAAATGGGTCTCTTGGCCTACATAACCATCTGATAGGGAGGAGATGTCGAGATCCTCTAATATGTCTGTCTTGTCAGCACGACGCTGCAGAACTGCTGACACCTTTTTTAAATAAAAGCAGAGGCCTCTCAAAGTCCTCTAGCTCAAATAATTTGCGGCACTCCTTTTAAACTAAAACAATGAAGTGTTTGATGTCTAGTTTTCTGAATTTACTGAAGCACAAAACAGCAATTGTCAGAACAGAATGGACCATCCTGCCCTCGGGCTAAATGTTACCAGCTTCCAAAAATAAAACCAAGACAACCAGCTGCCTCATTCATAACCTCCTTTTGATTTGTCTTTGATATGATTTCTGGATGTCATTATGCGCTTATATGGTTCCTGTGATTTACTGTATGTAATGAGCAGATGAATTACTACTATCTCTGTCACTCATTAAAGCTGCAAATGAGCGCTGTATGTTTTGCCTGATGTGCGATCAGAAGAAGAAAAAAAAAAAAAGGCTAATTGTGCTATTTTCTATTTAAAATGAAAAGACTGGCTATGCCTGAGAGCGATTGGGGCCAAATATAAACATATTTTGTACATCCCATTTTCTTCGTGTATAACAATGAAGTCGATTTTCACTAATAGAGCCAGCTCAATAACCTGGAGGTGAAAGAGGAGACAAGCTAATATCACTGTGAGGCAAAGCAGCAGGCCTAAACAGAGCTACCTCTGTTAACCCAATCAAATAGTTATTATCTTAGCACTTAGGCCTTTTGCCACTGGCCTCCATCTGGAAACTGAGTGTGTGTTTGTGTGCGTGCGTCTATTGATTGCAACAGGAATTTCTGTGCCTAATGTAACGGCCTATTCTTTCTGACATTAATACTGCGTGTTGGAACTGTTGTTCCAATCGATGTTTGCTCCATGCCATCTATTCCACAGCAGCTAATGGAGTCCCACACTGGGAAATTAGGACGTCACGTGAGGGCTTAAACACACCGAATTCCATTTCCTTGAAAAGGAAATCGTAATCTCTTCATTTTAAATATCTTTTAATGTAGTCAGGAAAACATAAAGTCTCTCTTTTACGCACACATTTCACTGAGGGGGGAACTCTGGCTGACCCCTTTGCAAATATGTCATATACACACACACACACACACACACACACACACACACACACACAAACCATCTATCACTATCTCTCGCCCTCCTTCTGATGCACCCACTGACCTCACACTCCTCTACCAACAAAGCAGTCGATGAACCAACACACTGCCTGAAAATATTTTCTCTGGTCCTGATTTGGTCACATACAAAATTCAGTAGGTGGTCTAATTATGACTCAGGATGGTTTGACCATCAAGTTTCTGCCACAGCAGCTCATAAACACCACAGCTCACAGAGACTCATCAGTAACCCAGATGGTGTGGTAGTGTGTATGAGCCATAATTTGTTTATAGACCAGTCATAATAACCTTAGGCTTAGAAAAAACAGTGACTATGAGTGGTCTAATCTGCTTAAACTCAAATTAACATACCATTACATCCCTGTCCTGTTAAAATAATGAATTTCCAAAACATTTTCATGAGTTAATAAAAACCGGCCTGTTTTCAGTTTTGTGCATTTTTCAGACAATACAATGGGTTTTCAAATGGTTTATTTAGCCTAAGACATGAGAACGTTTTCAACCCATAAAGCGACACTTATGCCTTCACTTTATCTGTTAATAATCACAAAATTTGGATAAATACGTCGATACAAGGTCATCACAAAATGAGAAAAAAGTGACGATTGGTTTTGTGGCCTTTCGATGTTCAACACTTGAAAATCTGAACTGCATCATCTTTTACTACTATACTAACGCGGTTACTCAGTTCTTTACAGACCTTGTAAACAGTTTGATTGCAAACTACTTACTACCAACTGTTTCATCTCCACCCAAAAGAAAGAAAGCACTCCAGTTTAATTGCGTCTGTCCACCCCAAAACATAACAATACGTAACAATGGTGCTGTAACAAATCCAAACTCTCACCTCGGGAGGTGACGTGTTTGTACAAGGACAGGAAGGTCCATACAAATGAGGTGCGCTGAGAAGTGCAGTGCTTGCCTAAAAAAACAAGTGTTCTGCTCTCAAAGTCTGGCCAGTCTTTAGGGGAAGCCGTCGTAGTTTTGATTAGTAGTATAGTATAATCATGAGAGGTGATCTTATTTTCAAAAGCTCACAATGCTGTCTCTAGTCCTGACAGGGCACCTTTGGCCATTATACCAGCCATTTGCTCTTTAAAATGTTACACTCGTAAAGTGTCGCACCCAAAAGACAGCAGTGCAGAAATCTGCAGATGTTTGGACTGCTCGCTAACATTTGTCGAGTACAGTGTGTGATGAGCAAACAGCTTACAGGACAGCCGATGGACTGCAAATAGGCACTGGGGTGTGCTGCTATAAACAAATCTCATCTCAGTGTTCTGTGATGATTGTAAGATCATTGTGAAATAGCTTATTTTATGCCCTGTTGAACACTCTCAATCTAGGTGTAGGTGTGTGTCAAGTCTTCTATCAGCAGGACGTAGGCTGCTCCTGGGAGCTCCTCCAACCCAATGATTAATGTCTCTCCCTGCCTGTACATGCTCCCACCGTGTGTGTGTGTGTGTGTGTGTGTGGAAGAGAGAGAGAGACAGATGGCTTTCCACGTCCTGTGGTTTATGACACCTTCTACAGTCCACTAGCCACACTATAGCACCATCTCCTCTCTTACATAGGCCCGCCTGCACACAGGCATACACACATACAGCAGTATGTCATGCATCAGTGTCACCGCAGTAATTACAGGCTTATCACGTAGCCATAATCTTGAGCCACTGTGACGTGATAACAGCCGCTTCATTGTCCCTGGTGTACACTCAGTGTTTGTGTGCAGCGTGAGCGCTAAAACCAGTAACCCACACGACTGAGCCGACTGTGTGACTTTTATAAGAGGATGTAGTCATTTAGATGCGGTGATCAAACACCAATTGTGTATTAATAATTCTACTTACAGTTTCAGTAATAATGTCACTTATTCATATAAATAACATCCCATGTTGTCACTCACACCCCGTTTATCGGTATTTGTTGTTGCCTCGCCTGCCCAAGAACTATTCCAAAACACAAGCAACAATGTCTGAAAAGACCTGGATAGGTTTCTTTAATCCCTCTACTTTTCTGCGGATATACGTGACTCAACATTTAGCACCAAAGGTGTGGCAAAACAAACCTAGCATTTACCTTCATAGTGCTTAAATAATGAATGAAAACACATGACTCACGATGTGAGAGTCGAATGTGTGGCTCTCTGCTGCTTATTTGCATGTTGTGTAATCAGATTGGGGAAATTAACATTAACACAGCAGCCAAACGGCGGTATATACTGTACTGGTTGTGTCTGGTAAATTAGCTTACTCCCACGCATGTTGCCAGCTAAGAACCAGATTAGTTTATTACTTAAAAGGATTTAAAATCTTGACGCTGTAAAAACGTGTGGAGGAGGGAAGTTAGGGAGCTAATAATACCCATAATAGAGATGTGAGTAACGGGTAACTGATTTCATTGCCGAAAGCAAACTGCATTGTTGCATATGCAGTATATAGGTGTACAGAGGCAGTGGAACAATATGGGAGTACAACTAATTCACACGTTACACTGTGCATTTCAAACATGTCTTTTTCTTCAGGCAGCATTTTAATGTATGTACATATTGTATATTAGTATTCCATGGCGGTTGCACACATTGCTACCAATGCAGCTACTTTGAGAGCATAAACAGATAGGAAAAGAGATGATTAATCCTTTCCTTTTAGCATTAGAAGTTCTGTATTGCATTTTGAATCCCAAATTTAAAACCCACCATACACTTTGAAGATAAACTTAGTCTATGCAACAAAACAGTTTCTGTTTTCAAATAATCCGATGGCTCCAGCAGGCTGATCATATCTCATTTTTGTAATGGATATCTACTGCAACCAATCACTGGCTAGATTTGTAAAGTTCACGCAAAAGTTTCGAAATGGCAACAATTCATTACCGATATCTGCATCAGAATTTATTTCACTACACTCCCTTTTTTCATGTTTTGTTCACTTATCTTGTGATTAATCACTGCCTCCTTTTGGTGAAATGCTAGTTGTTAGTTGCAGCTAGAGATGGTCCGATGCCGTTTTTTGCTTCCTGATACCGATTCCGATACCTGAACTTGCGTATCGGCCGATACCGAGTACCGATCCGATACCAGTGTGTCATATATTTTATTATGTTTTAACAACTGTATACTATCCCTGTATGGAAGTGATATGATTTCTATCTTTGTTGTCAGTCTGGCTCAGGTTAAACTCTTTGTGAAACATGAATGCCACAGAACTTTCTTTTATTCTGCAGTTTGACAGTCAGTTAAAACGGAAAAAGAACATAAACTACTTTTAACGTATTTTTTCTTTAGGGCTTTATTACGTGGTATCGGATCGGTGCATAAACTCCAGTACTTCCTGATACCAGCGTTTTA
Organism: Sander vitreus; assembly: GCF_031162955.1. Taxonomy (NCBI): domain Eukaryota; kingdom Metazoa; phylum Chordata; class Actinopteri; order Perciformes; family Percidae; genus Sander; species Sander vitreus. The sequence goes on from NC_135877.1 coordinate 10,982,384, forward strand.
GGCAGTATCAGAGCCGATACCGATACTGGTATCGGAACATCTCTAGTTGCAGCCCTACTCTACTTATATTAGGTTACAAACTTACAACTTAACTTACATGGTTTAATAGGTACTTGCCTCAATACATATCTGTCTTGCCTCTGTTATTCGTCCATATTTTTATTCGTATGATAAACTCAATAAAAATGTTTGAATCCTACACGTAGTTTGAACTACGTCATATTGAAAGCTACTTTATTTTTTAAAGGGAATTGCACAATTACAGCCCAAGTTTTAGTGTGTGCGCACTGCACATGAACTGTGAGGGCGAGCATGTGCGGAGGATGATAAAACAACATCTAAACAGCCAGATGCTGACAGGTTGCCAGCCAGCCAGCCAGAATAGCTTGTGGTTGTTTAGGTGGAGCTGACAAAATGTGCACATCAGTCAATCTGTCACTAAGAGACGCCTTAGGTTAAGTTCAACTTGAGAGAGAGAGAGAGAGAGAGAGAGAGAGAGAGAGAGAGAGAGAGAGAGAGAGAGGCAGAGAGAGACCAAACAGGAATAGCTGAGAGATGAAGGTAGGGAGAAAGTGAATACACACAAGAGAGCCAAAGGCAGCGAGAGAACTAATCAGAACAAGACCAAGCTCACTGTCCTGACCTGTAGAAATAGAATGCTGCTAAACAAGCTCAGAGCATGCACACACCGAGCGTTTCCCTGGCGGGCCTGACTTGTCAGAGCTCAGCGAACAGACGCAGGTGGTGTAAGCTAGACACAAGAGAAGGTCACACATACACACAAGCCGCTCTATTACACTTAGCTGCTAAACCCAAACCTAAACAACTTCCTTAGCCAAATACTACTGGCTGTCAGCACCACTTCACGTTACATTTTCAGCTTATTCAAGCTATTCCAAACACCAGACAGGTGCGTTAACTCCACGAAACATGCCTCGTCTTCTACCTTTAAACATTAAGATGACACTCCAGGACAAGTCATTATGGGTACACTGGGAGGCCTTCAATGTCTTGCTCAAGGACACTCTGGGTAGTTTCAGCTGATGTAGGAATCAAACCTGTGGCCTTGCACTTATCAAATATCAAACCTCTTTTTAAGCACCACGCCACTGCACCATGACTTTCATCTATCATGCTGCTTTTCAGAGGCTGGGACTGATCCCAAAGAGTCGCAGGAAGAAAGAAAATGTCTCCCACTTTTTCTCAGCAAAGTCATCAGGTAATGATGCTGCATGATATGTTGTGATCCCAAAGCTCCCCTTAGGACGACTTTAATTAAAAATACTGTATATAAAAAAAAATAAAAAAAATGACTACATCAGGTTTGCAGTCAGTGTGCATTTCCTTTAAATACATTTAGGTGTAGAGAGAATATTTAAAAACTCTAATGTTTTTGCGATGCCAATGCCCCGTTTCCTCAAAGTTGACTCCCTAGCTGCACAAGTTTTTCGAGCCGCTGACAGAATTAGCGGAACGTCAGCCGGTTCCCTCTTTTGTCAATCTGTCTCTCTCTCTCTCTCTCTTCCATTTCACTCCACCTCCTCTGATAAGCGAGTGCAATCCTGATGCTGATGTGTCCCTGTCTGCAGTCAAACTCGCAGCCCTCAACGATGTGCTTTCAATCAGCAGCCGGCTTTGGGGCCCTGCAGTAGATCATCCCTCCACATCAGAGGGATCTAGGCAGCGAGATCTGCAAAAACCTCACCTTCATAAAACATTCATTGTTATCTCTTGACGGCCATCTACATGCAAACTCTCTTGCTCTTAAAATATTTCTCTACCATGAGCCAAAATATTCCATATTTTTTTATGGCATCCATCACCTCTAGTATTTACTGATCCTGTCAGGAAAAGTGACACTTTATGCAGTTAGGTGGTGTTTTCAACCTATGACAAGTGATAAGTTGATTTAAGCCTCTTCCACTGAGCCCACACTGGCTGTCAAAACCTGTGACCTTCCGGCTACGAGACAACTCCTCGCCTGTGTCGAGCATTAATTCATTACTTCGCAGTAACAGCTCAGTCATGCTTGTTTAGTAACCAGCGAGGGAATTTGTCGTGTCCTACATTTATATTCTGCATGTTGTATGCCCTTTACCACCTTTGGCTTGCTCGCTGAGAAATCCACTTGACTGTTGTGTTCGGTCGTTAACAGCTGCGACCACCTGTGTGGCCATTTTGCTGCAGTATTAGCCTGCGTGTGGTGGTTTGTGTATGGCCTTCTGGGAAAGGGAAAAAAAAAAGAGCATGACAAACACTATTACTACTACAACACTTCTGCAGCACTGCAGTTGGGAAGACAGTGGGTTATTATTAACATTAAATAAGACCTTCTCATGGACATTTTCTAAATTTATCATCAGGGGTGTGGCGAGGAATACTGGTCCTTGTGTCCTTGCCAACTTCCCCAAAAATGCCCAGATGGGGAAGACAAAGGGTGTCACAGCTTTTGGTGAAGTGAGGATTCAGACAGGTTCTTGGCAAAGCTGCCGGCCGCTTGTTTTTACAGAAGCGCACACACACACACACACACACACACACACACACACAGAGTCCCTGGAGTGTCCTCTCAACAATCAACGCTCTACTGCAATAGGCTGAACCCTATGACAACAGTATGTCTGCTGCTCAATTGCTTTGTTTGTGCAAGCAGCAACTGTGCACTTGAGTGTGTGATTATGGGTGCATGTGTTAAGAATGTGTGTTTGTGTACGAACATGTCATGTGTAAAATGTGCATGTTGAGTGCATCTGTACGTGTGTGTGTGTGTGTGTGTGTGTGTGTGTGTGTGTGTATCTGATGACAGCGGGCTGATTAAGCTGTTGCATAGTAATGAGCTATGGCTGTCTGTCTGGCAGCTGCTCTGACAACCTCTTTTCACAGCTAGCCCTCCCACATACACAAGTGCAGACACAAAAACACACAGGCATTTAAGTGCATGCAAACACAAGAAATACAATACAATTCTGAAAAGACATCAAAGCTGACAACTGCACTGATGTGTTGTTGTTGTTGTTGTTGTTGTTAAATCATTGGGAAAGTTGTGCTAATGCAGGAGCGGATACATTAAAGAGGGAGATCAAGTAACATTACACACTGTTTCCCATAACCAGAGCTAACAGCTACACTTCCTCTTCTTCACCCTTTGTTGTGTTTTCATCCTGATAATGACTGCCACTCAGGAATAACGGACATTTCCTGCCTCAAATCACGGATGTCAGGACAAATGCCAGCCACAGCACAGAGGGCACAGAGTGTGTGTACCTACATGCTAGGTATTTTTATGCTTGAGTACCTTTCTATGTGTGTGAGCTTGTGTGCATGCATATTAGAAGCACCCCCCCCCCCCCTGGTCTGTTACAAATATCTCTGGGGCAACAAGGTGTGCGTGTGTGTGTGTGTGTGTGTGTGTGTGTGAGCTAGCCATCCCTCTCCCTCATTTTACGGAGGTCAGTGTGAACAGCCTGGCAAGAACATGGAGACTAATGCACTGCTCAGAGTAAAGTGAAAAGTGAATTGATTGAGAATTGTTGAGTTTGAAGTTAACAGTGATAAAGTAATTGTCATATCTTTTCTATTGCATAAATGCAATTGAAAATGAAAACTACAAGAAAAGAACCAGCCTGTGCCATATTTGTTTATGTTTACTGTCTGAACTGTATATAGGATAGTAACAGTGGGATGGTTTAAATATCTAAAAAAATATACAATTATCTCAATCCATTGTCTCACGGTACAAATGCACAAATTGCTTAGAGGGAGAGGGGTGGTAGTGAGAACTGCTCATTTTGTTGGGGGGGGCAGTCCCCGAGTCCCGAGTCCCGAGTCCCCAAGGTCCACCCCTTCGGGACCAGCTATTGCAAAAGAGACCAAAAGATAATGTATATCCATCGCCTTACCTTGTTGACGTCCCCTTCCTGACATCACACATCATGCACTTAAAAGCCTCTGCTGTGTTCTTGTACGTGCACACGCTGCAGTCCCAAAACCCCTCGTCGGAGGAGGGCTTCGGTTGACGCTTCGGCCTTTAAAACAATAAATGTACAAACAAAAAGAAAAGCATAAAATTAAAAACGAAAAGAAATGGTGGGAGAAAAGAGAAAAGGGGCGAGAGGAGACAAGAGTGAGTTCAGCTCGCATCCACGAAGGCTATCGATAGCAAACATCTGGGTTAGCCTATAGGATTTAGGAAATCATCTGCAAGCGCGCTGTGATCCGACACTGTAATTGGCGATGAGGTTTTAACACCCGCGCGCACACACCCGCACGCGAACATAGACACATGCAGTGAGAGAGAGAGAGAGACGAAAGAGAGAGAGACAGTGGAGAAAACCCTTTTTTTTTTTTTTTCGTGCGCTTGTCGATGTCCGCTCCCCTCTCCTAGCTTGAATATCTAGGTACGCACTAACTCGGTCGTTACCTTGTGGGACTCCTCTTGTCGCCCATGCCAGACCAGGGTTTATCTGGAGGTGCTGAGACGAGCAGAAGTCTTGTTATTTCCAATAATTTTAGCAAAGAAGCGATGCGCCTGTGCCGCTCGGCTTCCAGCTGTCGTGGAAACTCCGCTTGGGAAATGATCACGTGACTCGCTTTGGCCAATCAGATGCAGGGTTACTTCCTGAGGCTGACATTCCTCTTGATGAATCTGTGCCGCCTTCACGTACCCGCTGTACACTCGTACTTCTGTGTACTAAGGGTGTTAAAAACAAAAAATGACAAACGTGACCCGCTAACATTATGTTCTTAAACTGACTCAAATATACAACCGTATATACGCATGTTTGCACACCTTTAATCAGGAAAAAATCTTCTCATTCTGTCTTTGATTTAAATGGTCTTGCCACATGCTTGCTTCACTTCAACAAATACATAGTAGCTCGTGCACAAAAACTCAAAGTAGCATGATGGAATATAAAATTAGGAACATTAACGCGCAGTGCAAAAAAAACGACTACGGTAATTTGTTACATTACGATTACACATACATTTAATGCATCATTTTACTGCTAGTCATCGAATGAGATTAATGTTTTGCAGCAGTTGCCCGCTTTATCCATTCTCCTTGTCACGAGCCCTATAACGATTTAATTTCCGACAGCACCTAAATGCAACAAAAGCCATTGTAGCAAATGCTGCGTTTAAAGCAATGTGTTAACCACTCATATCAGCTCACTGTACTTGGAATCCTCTCATCTCCCTGCACTTACGACTTTGACTCGAAGACTGCAGAAATACCGCAGCTATTGAGACCTTACCACAGCTGCATTAAATATCGGGAAATCCCTCGCTTTATTCGCGTGCTGACGCAAGCGAGCATCAAAAACCAAATTCCAAAGCGATCACTGTACCGCGACTCTCATCTATCATGCTGCTTTTCAAATGATGGGATGAGCCCCAGACTGAGGCCGGGGGTTCCCAAACCTTTTCACATCAGCTGGATCTCCTTTATGTCCCGAAGATGAGATTTTACAGCATTTTTGCATTCATACTGTCAAGATCACTGCAAATAGTACAGTTTGGCACTTAATCGTGGTTGGTGTATCAAGTAGAAAATTGGTCATACAAATACCCATTATGCTTAACTGACACACATAACCGCTTTTGATATTTTATGGAGAAAATTATATTATATATATATATAAATAAATAATCCAACCACTAATTTGATCAATGATAAATAAAAATGGACATTTCCAGCATCAGTTGTTTCCAAATTTACATTTGCTTCGACCTAAGCAAATGAATAAATCGTTTTTCTTCAGCATTCTTGATCTGATTCTGGAACAACCAACAATTAATTTGGTATGTCATTAAGAAAAAAAGTTTTATTGACTGACTGACTTTGGAAAAACACCATATGCTCACTCAATCCAAGAACAGAACATGTCTTAGTTACAAAAAGAGGAAAATGTAAATTCATCAGTGTCAACGGAAGCATCCCCACTATAATACAATACAATTTACAAAAATAAAGCAATATTTGACTAACAACTCATGTCCAAACTGTGTATTATTATTAATCACTGAGCTCCTCCTCATCACTGAAGTATGCACTCTTTTTGATCCTTGGTTTCTTAGAGTCTGAGGATGTTGAAGCGTGAGCACTGTCCTCTTGAGACAAGCGTGCCTGCTTCTTCTGTGTTTCGTTCTCTTCCTCAATACGGGCTTGCTGGAGGGACACAAAAGACAGAAGAAATATGACACTGCTAAAAGATAATAACATTTTACATGCAGAAAGTGTTTCCAGTTCCCATAGCCTCAGTCCAAACAGCAGTTATTCATATTGCCTACTAGCTCTCAACTTTTTTGGGGGAGTACGTTACATTTCAGTAGCGAAGCCTATTTGGATTTCTATATTCGTCACTTACCTGAAAAGCTATTGCTTGGCTCAGACTATCTAAGGTTGGGTCCTCTCCCTCTTCTTCACTTTCTTCTTCTTCTTCACTAAAAAGGGAAAAGACGTAGGAATTACAAAAACAACTATACCCAATACACAATATCTCACAAAATATCAGCTATAAAATACTTACACATGCTCAGGTTGTTCAGCCTTTTTCTTCTTTTTCTTTTCTTTCTTCTTTGGAGGTTCCCTCTCTCCCAGAATGTTTTTGGGGCATGCGTAGCTCAGATGTCCTGTATCCTGTGAGATTTCATTTAATAATGCACAAAATCAGACAACGGTTTCTGGGATGATTTTTTTTGCACATTTTTTGTTTCCATTCAAGGCAGAAAAAAAAGGTTATACTTGCAACTGTAAGTCAATAAATGTGATGATCTCACAGAAAGAAATAGTCAAATATGCACTGACCCCACATTCATAACATTTAGTCTTGTCTGTGTAGTTCCGTCGTCTTATAAACTCAGTTGCTCGCCCATTGTCTACGGCAATGCTAGCTTTCACTGTTCTGCCAAACAACTGGGAGACAAACACATTTGGAAGTCTGACAACAAGTGAATATTAGAAACATCACTCACAAGGAAACTGCAGCTAATGCTCAGTGCCATACAGTATGAACAGTAATGGTGTCAGACTCACCTGTTTGTTATTCACTGCTCTTGCACAGTTGTGAGCTGATTCTCTGTCCAGGAAGAGAACAAACGCCACCCCTTTACTCTGGCGAGTGTCTTTATCTTTAACGATTGTAACCCTGAAATATGCATGAGTTATTAACATCATCTTTTTTTTTAAATTTAAAAGTATCCAGAGCCTTTAATTGATTGTTGTGGGTTATTCCTTCACTACATTGCTGTACGATAACAAATAAAGTATGATAGAGCCGTTACTTACTTTACAACTTTTCCATATTTGGTGAATAGCTGAAATGAGACAAAGTGATCTGTTTCAGTAAGGACCACGGTGGACTTTGACTCACTTGTGGGTTTTTTGCCAAACAAAAGCATCATTAGCAACATTTTTTCACAACACTGATGAACACTTGTCAACAATTGTAATTGTTGTCTTACCTTGTGTAGGTCATTGTTGGTAAGAGAGAATGGCAGGTTTGACACATACACAGTGCTTTTGCTTGGTGCCAAACCCCCGCTCATACTGGACGCATATGACACACTGTAAGATAAATAAGACAGATGATCATAACATTGTTTAATGCACAAACAGCTACTTAGCTTTCTTGTTAAATTCATTCATGTCGCGTTAAACCTTTTAACGTAACTGCAATCAACTGACTACATTAACCAAACGTACCACTTACCAACACAGCCTCCACCGTTGAATACTATCTAAATGTGTTTAAAATAGCAGAATTGTGTGTATTTGTATCATGGATGTATTATGATTTGTATGCAGCTAGCTACTTTAGCAAACAGAAACAAACGCCATGTCTGTACGTCGCAACTTGATGACGTGTGCGCATTCCTCGTCCAATAAAACAGCCGTTATCCCTGTCGCTGCTACACCTACCAGAAAGGCTAGGCTAACTAAACGATAGAGGAAGGTGAGATTGTTGTGCTAGCTTGGGCTACTGTGGATTATTTAACACGTGTTTATCTAGAAGATGCAATATTTCGCCGGAAATATTTATTTGTAATTTTTGTGTGCCGGTATCGATTAGTTAATTTGCTCTCAGATTAAATAAAACCTCCGAATTTGCAGCAAATATGGAGGCTAGCTAATGAATTAGCAATGCTAGCTGTCGTTTCTGCGTGGAGCTAACGTTACAGTAGTTAATGTTAGTACTAACTGTTACACTCACCATCACAGAACATGTAGTGATTTGTGTAAGTTATCGGCTGGGTGCGATGAAGCTAACGTTAGTGCTATGTTTAATATGGCGTTGTTGGTCAAATGAGCATTCATCCATCGGTCAGTCTGTTCTGCAGAAAGAAACCTCTGCCAGCTCAGTTGCTGAATCACACATCTCATGTTCAAACAATGCTCCACAACTTATCTTATTTTAAAAATGTGCAACATAGAGCGGTTTTTATTCTCTACTAAAATATGCATCTCATTTATTTGCTTTTATAGGCTTAAATATAACGAATATTTCCTAAACAGTTGCATGGAAACCTATTCCAAGTGTATGTTAGTCTTCACAGTGTTGTCTTTTTACAGATTGTCTTGAAGCTCACATCTCATTATCGTATCACCCCGATTCACAGAGGTCCTTGATTCCAAAAGTAAGTTGGTGACAACACTTGTCTTTACAATACATTTATTTACCAGTGTTTTGTTTGACACCAAGACCACAACAAGAGAAATACCACTACTGCCTAAATATAAATAATAAATGAATAAAACAGGATCATGTGGCACATGCAAGAATTGGAACAATATTCAGAGCATTTTATATATTGTAAAAGTATTTTAGTTTTAGTGTTGCAGCATGCACCTGCCTGAACCAAAATACGTTCACATGATGAAACTCTTGTCTCATGGTTGTCATCAAACTAAATATAGGCTATTCATTTTATGTTCTTTCATATCTAGTGCAAATTTGTTTTACTAAAATATTGCTGCCTCAAGACGTTGACTTTGGCATTGGCATTTTATTTTGTGGAACCACCGTGATTACATGTACAATGCATTCATCCCTGCTGTTGCTCTGCCTTTTGCAGTGACGTACAGGAGAGACAGGAGTATACGAGAGGTGTATGATGAACGCTTCTTAACAGAGAGACCGGTGAGTGTGTACAAAGTGAATTCAGTCCATTTTTCTTTTCTTGATAGCACTTTGACCTTGTATCACATTCAAGAGTATGTGCATAAAAACACAAGTAGGAAGACTTGCAGTGTATGTCTTTCAAGCAGCCTGGATACATCATTTGGAGAGAGCATATTTCTACTACAACTATAAATAAAATGCAATGTATTTTTTTCTGACATGGATGGACAACACGTCATACGAACTAGTTCTGACCAAGTATACCATGGCTTTATACAGCTCGCTTAATTGAGAAAAATCCTCTATTTAATTGCCACATCAGGTGAAGAAGTTCTTAGCCAGGTTGACATAAGCCATGGGTAATTTGAGCAGACAAACATTTTTACGCAGACATTTACAAAATTAGATTTCCCCCCAACAACGTTTTTGTCTTTAAAAAATGATTTAACTGCAAATGTAAAATAATAAAATGTACCCATCCTGGTAGGGTCCGTACCCACGGGCAGCTGGGGCAGCGGAGAGGAGGGGCCCCTTCAGCAGGTCAGAGGACGACTATGGCCGCGGCGGGTACGAATACGAAGGAGGTCCACGCTTCTTCCCGAATGGAGGAGGCCCACGAAATTATCATGAAGATCAGAGGGGCTACCATGGTGACAGCCTTCATTTCCCTGCTGAACGCAGAGCTGTTCCACCTTCAAGAAGGGTGAGAGCATGAATGTCATACAATTAACATTGTTGTGTTCATATGAACAAAGTAGTTAAAATGTAGTGACAGTGTGTGAAGTGGAGATAAAATAGGAACTTCCAAAGACTGCCTCAACTTTGAAGAAAAGTCACAAAAACAAAAAATACATTTTTAAGTTGCTTGTTTAACAAGCAGTTTAGGAATGAGATGAAAGAGATGAAAGCACATAGAGCAAAACAAGATGCTCAAGCTCAGCATAATTCTTCAAAAAGTTAGTTTTTAAAATGAGAAATAGTAGCAGCTGCCACTACACAAAGTAATTGAGTTACATTAATAAACAACCCTATGGTTTTCCCTACCATTATAAGACTTAGGCGCAGCACCCAAACTGGTTTGGGCGCCACCTAAGCCGGATGAATGTAAAATCAATGTGATCACCAAAACTAACTACATGACTTTTCTCAGATCAAATAATTGTAGTTGATCCCCAGTGGACTTCATTAGCAAGTTTTGTCTTTCAGCTTTTAGGTTTTCCAACGTTTTAGACACACGTATGGTAATAATATGCAACTGCATATCATGTTAATATTGTTAGTTTAATATGCACACTCAAATTTGGCCAGCTGAGGGCGCTATAGTTAAAAGGATCAAATTGAAATATTTTAGTGTGTGCTACATTGTTGCCGTTTATTATGATATGCATATCAATTGCTTCTTGGACTTTCACATTCCAGTATGAGGGATGTTGTTGTTGTTGTCATATCATTTTTTTTTAACTTAGTTTTTTTCTCCCTTTTTGCAGTGGTTTCTTTTGTCTTTATTGCTGATAAAGCTGACTAACTTAGTGACATTTTCCCAGAGACACTTTCTAAAATGAACTAAAACTGATGTCTTGGCATCAATATTCATCTAGCATATTTATCAGTATCAGGTCATGAATCCATGAGTACTGTTAAATAAACTGTAGGGGGGAACGTTTGGATGTATAGAAGTTAAAGGCACATTTTGAAATCAAAACTGGTAACATCTTTTGTTTCAGACTGATTTATTTATAACTAAGTTCCATAATGTCTGTATTTTAGGACATGATCATATCATTTGATCTTTTTTTTTTTTTTTACATGTTCTTTATTGGATAGGACGACTATCCTTACAGAGGACCCAGGGAAGACCAACAACACACAGGACGCCCTTTGGAGTTTGGGTAAACTGCTTCTGTTTGTCTTAAAGGAACTAATATTTGTTTTCCAAAAAATGAATCTTGTCTACCAAGTTGTACTTCATAAGTAATATCACTGGGCAGAATTGGATGTTATCATTTTGGGTAGCAGGGCCCTTTTTCTATGCACTTGTGTTGTGAGCAAGTCCTCTAGTTGGGCTAAGAAGGGGGATTTCTGCAGGAGTAGGCCTCCATTTTCAGTATGTGTTTGAAATGTTTGTTTACATAACTGCTGTTATAAATCATGGTCTGCTCTGACCCATATTGGCCTGTCTCACCCTATTTACATAATTTCTGGCGGTCTCAGTGCTCACCTGGCTCCAGGCGAGAACTACGGTTCTTAGCTGAACAGGGTCTGTATTTAGGCCACAATTTGGGTGGCAAAAATCTAGACTGATTTTGGTTAACAGGTTTACAATATTTACTCAAAACCCATCGCTCTGGTTCCACTTAAGCATTTCGGTTAAAGTATGTTACAGTTCGTTCACAATCGGTTCTGATGTTGCCCTTATATTTTCACGTCGTTTTGTTTTCTATATTAAAACGGTCACATTTCCAGCTATTGGTTTGTAAATATGATTTTTATAGACGTGTGCTCGAGTATAGTGAAACACTAAAACGGGTGTATTTGCATGGTGGGAAAGGCTCTTCCTTCTTGTTTATTGGGAACGTTGATTAGGTTTTGAAGTCGCGTCCCTGTGCTGTTTGACGGTGCCTAAACGATTGATACATTTGAGTTAATATTTGACGGTTGTTTGAAGTTCACTTAGCTAGATCAAAGAACAAAAAGGTGAAATAAGATAACCCATCCTAACATGACAGCTGCAGTTTTTGTCGTAGTCCAGTGTCATGTAATACATTTAAATTATTTCAGATTAAATCTCTTGAGTGGTAGCAACACTGAAAGTTGGTAGGGGGCCATTCTTAAAAATGCACCGACGCATACAGTTGCAAAACAGGAGAGAAATTTTCAAAAAATTATATTATACTAAATTCACCACTTACAGCAGGCGGACAGGGAAACGATGGCTTTTACTCCAAACATTTAGCTGTGAAAGGGCACTGAAGTCAGTTCCAGCCTGTTGATTGGTGCGTTTGGTGTAGGCAGAGGTCAGTTGAGACGCAGTGGGGAGTTGGGGAAAGGGGCACAGAGATAATGGGTGCCAGAAGTTACAAGGGATACAGGGCATGCATGTACATGTTTATTTTTCCATTCAAGGTTTTGTTATTGGGGAGCATAAACTAAAAATCTGTATTTCCCACAGTTGACATTATTACATTACCCTGTGACCATCATGTGACACATAAAAAAAAAAAATTAAAAAAAATTGATATACCCTATAATATAACACCTGCAGCTTCTCATGCATATTTAGACTCTCTGGAAGATCTGTTGCTCCGTTTGCAATCACAATGCTGCATGAAGTGTCCCCTTTCTATTGTATTTGTTCTAATGCATTAGCATTAATGATATCATAGAAAAAAAATCCTCTTTATTTAAGCCAGACTGGCAGTATCTGTTCAGCCTGAATAAATGTCAGGTTAGGATCCTGACAGAGGACGAAAAAGACTGCAGCAGTTCTGTTTGCATTTTTAAACCTCATCTAGTTATTGGATAAGTTCCATGTGTGGTTATGTGTAAACCTGTAACCATACTTGGCTAGTGTGAGTTGCTTGCTTCAAGATTCTTTGTCAAAGACTTTTTTTTTTTTTTTTTTTTGAAGAACAAGAAGTGCGTGCTACTAAATTGTGACCAGGGAGAGTGAGGCAACCCATACCCTGAATACAAAATCCTGACAGCACTGGTATTTTACGGTTGTTTGAATTAAATTAGATACAAATTGACCAAATGGTATTTGTTGCCATGTTGTACAGTATGTATCTGCAACTGACCACACATTTGTGTGTATTTATTCCCTCAGTGCCCGTGCAGCACCACCACCTCATAACGTGCGAAACCAGGGCATCTACCCAGCGCCGAGAGCGCTCCCAGAGAGCGGGGAAGACACACTCGTGCAAGCCATCCTCAACCTGGACAGAGGGTACGAGTGAATGCATGCCTAACCACTGCATAGGGCAATCATTGCCCAAGTGTATGTAGCTTATTCATTGCAGCCATCAATGCTGCAGTCAGAGGAAGTGTGTATTTAGTGAAGACCCCTAGTGTATATGTGGTCAGTTAAAAAAAAAAAAAAAAAAACAACCCTGCGCATGTTTAGGCCTCAATGCTAGATGGCAGTGTTGTGCTATGTTGGCACAGAAAAGGAAAGGTAGAAGTACTTGTGTTTAGATTCTCTGAAAGATGTTGTTGCAGATATGGGTTTGTAACTCGAGCGTTGTCAGATGAGGAAGAGGAGCTAATTTGTCCTTCGGACAACACTTTGGATGTTTGGACTATTTCAATTGCTGCAGCCCACACATTCCCTGTGCTTTCCCAGGGAGGACAGAGACCTCTACAGGAGAAAGGCAGCCCCGTTCCCTCCTCTCAGAGAGCGTTCTCCTGTGCGCCGCGAGGTGGCCCGCTCCCCCCACAGTCGCTCCGGCTCCAGTGTCAGCAGCAGAGGCTACTCACCAGACAGAGCCAAGAGCCTGCCATTTCCCTCACAGCAAGGCAAGAGTATGTAGAACCCTTAGCGTTTCCCCTCCCCAGATGCCATGTAGAGCTCCTTTTTAAAGACCACTTTGTGTCCATCCTGGCACAAGGCAAATTTAATACTATGAATAGGCTGATAATCCAGTTTTGGTCATGACCCTTTATTGGCCAAGGCCATTTGAAAAAAGATCAGTTAGGCCTTGCTTTGCAGAACAAGTTTTAAACTGAAGAGGGTCACCCCCAAAAATGTATGTTAATTGTCAAGATCTCTTCATTTCCCCCCAATATTTTCACTGTTTTATCAATGACTCATAATCTGGCTGATCGGCTTTTCAGGTGTGGACGGTCCAGAGGGTCACGCAGGTGTTTCTGAGCACCTTTGGGGGGCGCACTATCCTCAACAGAGTGGACATGAAACTTTCGGTCTGTACATTGAGCCATGTGAACAAGCTTGGACTTGGGTGACAAAATGCTGATGTGGTGTTCCTCACTCGGCTCCTTGCATCCTTTTTATAATGTCAGAACAATGGAAATATTGGAACTTTCGATACTCCAAAGACAGAGAAGGTTGCAAGGATGGAGGAGAGAATGCTTTTATGGCCTATATGCTTAAAATCAAGATAAAACCTACAGAATATAATAAAGTGTATATAATATAACTTGCATGATATTAATTTAAAAACAATCAAAATAATTGAACCTAAAGAATTCTAACCACAATAAACTATTTGACACTGACATTCTTTCACCCAGGTCTGAAGTAAGTTGCATCATGAATTCTGTTTCTTAATCAGTACCTAGTAGTGACCTGGCTGTATAGTGGGTTCCTTTCATATTAACCATTTCTACATGTTGATCACTTTCCGTGGTTCCTACTCTGATCTGTAAATGTATGCCATTGGCTTTTCTAGATCTGGAGAGATGTGAAGTTTTAAATGTCCCCGCATTATTCTCCCTTCAGTTATGAGTCAGGGACGGTTGAATTTGCAGTCCCTATCAAAGCTGGTTGACATTGCACTTGTATGAAGGCATTGGGACATACTGCTAACTAAGACCGTGGCCTCTTTTGATGCATGTTTGCATCTCCGATTTATATTTAATTATTTATGTCACTGACTCTGGATATGTACTCTATGCTAAGTTTACATAACTAATTAAATCTCGAAATTAACTGGACTGTAAAATGCAAAAAAGCTAGTGTAACCTTGTGAGCTCCCTGTTTCCACAAGTAGTACAGTGTTATGTAGGTCTGCTACCAGCTTCAATGCTGGCCATCGCTCCTTTCAAATTTCCATTTGGATTTTTTTACTCATGAAATGAGCTCGGTGGACCTCAGAATGACAAGTGTTCATCGTGCTTATGTGGCAAAATAAATAAATCTGTCTGTCAGAGCAGGATGACTGGTAAGTTCAGTATAGTTGTTGTTGTAGACAGGATAGAACAGTTGCATCAGTAGCAGTTTGGTAGTGTTTTTATACTTTAAAATGTTTGCAGAGGAAATAAACAATTTAGTCTCTGTACCATATCTTTCTTTTTTTTTTTTTATACCAATTAATGAGAGATGAAATTACATGCAGGGGATTTGTTTCAGAAATATACAAAGGTTACGCTCGTTAAACTTAACCTATTCCCAGTCTGGGTAACTTGAGAGAGACAGAGTGTTTCTAATGTGTCCAGCAGCCAGCCTTTCTCCCCGCTCCGTCTGCCACTTTGTCAGGCCTCATAAAGATGCCACCAGGTCGTGTGTGGACGAAGAGGGAAAAGGTATAGGATGTCTGATGGATATTCCTGAAGCCAACGCTTCCAGATCGGGGTGTTTTTGTTTCATAGCGAGGTCCTAGAGTTCATGTTTGTTGGTAGACTTGACTGGTCGGCTACAAAGCCTTGGGTGGTGCCAGAATGACTGGAGAGAAAGGTTGGTAGACAAACAAATGGAAAGTGAGAGGGGGTGGGGTGGTGTCCGATCGATGAGTGGGAATCTGCGAAAGAGAGAATTGTACACGACAGAGAATCCACCAACTGGAGTTTGAAGTCCGATTTGTGAACCATCTGTTTCTTGATTGTTCTTAGATGTTCTAGCCTAGGTACCTGTCTGGATCCTGGAACCAAACATCAGCACCTTTTACAGAGCCCTGGTTATCCTAAGCACCTACTTTCCAGACATACTAATTGTCCTTTTTCCATTACATTTCTGAATCCTGCTATTTTTCCTTCTTTTCTCTAGTTTATAATTTTCTCATTCCAGATCTTTCGCTCTCACTTTATTGTCTCACTGTGTCAAACTTTTTTTTTCTCTTTTTAATTTCTCTAGACAAAATTCCTGGCCTGTCAAGAGAAGGCTCCCCACACAGCGCAACCTCAAACAAGGTACCGAACTGCAATACTTTTTGTGCTGAAATTTGTACTTAAAGTTGATTTTGAACGAACAAGAACATATTTTGCTTAAATATAAGCTTTTATTATAAGTTCAGCAATTCAGTCCCCAAATTACTGTCTATTATGTATTGTGGACTCCGCCTCTGTCACTGTACAGCAGGATGCATCTGGAACATCTTAAATTCCATCCTTAATAAGTGTTTAGTCCCATTGAAGTATGTTAATGGGTTTTAAAGTGGGCCTCAAGCAGAGCATAAAAGCCATCAGGCCTATGCTTTGTTTACCTGTGCTGTAAGCAGACTTCAATCACAAGCACTTGTACTGGTGTAGGGAAAAGGGCTCAAGTGTCGACGAAAGTACGAGCTGTGCTTCCTTAAAGTGCTCTTGTTTTAAAAGAAAATACTTAACTGTTTTGAGTAAGTATTGAATGCAGATCTCTCCTGCCTGTTTTGCAAATAACAATTTGTTTTGCTGATATCATCACCATCTCCAACTGTGCAGAGGAGTGTAAATAGAATCAGATGTGATTAGGCGCAATGCGTCTGGCTATGGCCACCCAGAAGTGAAGAGGCTAACTCAGTAGCCCAAGTTACAGCTTTATCGTTGGATCTTAGCCGCAAAGCCAGGAGAGGTCCCTGTGGAACTCAGTGGGGTGTGTTTAGACCGTTGACGTTTCCCTTTTTTCTGTTGAAGAGTATGACTGTCTGTGTTTGGTAGCTGTGTTTTGGTCGAGTAGATGTAGCAGGTCTGTGGTCTTGTGCTTGTGAGAAATTGGTGTGTTACACAGGTCACACGAAAAGTTGACATACCTATCAACAACTAGTGTGTCTTATGCCACCTTAATGTCTCGTAGGACGGATGATTTTAATTAGCCAAATAAAATTTTAAGACGCGGTTTTCCGGCCAGTCTGAAAACTCTCAACCCTTTTTGTCGACTACACTGCTTCTGGTGTTCCTGCTCTAATTGACAATCACTATTTCATTTTAGGCAAACGGCCAAACATTGTCATGATGTGCCGAATTGACTTTGATCAAAAAGCCTATAAAACTTCATCTTTAAATGCTGCTTTAATGTCCAAGCAGACTTCTTATTAACTCATTAGCAGCCCTTAGATTTTTTTCAGAACACACTGGAGGTCACACACTAGCATAGTGGGCACTTTGATATCTTTGTAAACCCATGCACTTGCTTTATACATCAGAAATTACAAGATACAACACATAAACATGACCCATTCCTTTCCTCCTCATGTGCATTTTTGTAAGAACCACCCAATCAACTGCTGTGATGAAAGTTTTACTAAGTGCCCCACCTCTCGCCACACACACACACACACACACACACACACACACACACACACACACACAGCTACTTTTTGCTGTGTTTGATCTAGCCTGTGGTGCATTGTTTTTTTTTCTGTTCTGGGGGCACAAACCCGTAACCTTGGCTAAGATGAAAGGCCTGTGCTGTGTCCCCAGTAAAGCTTGCACTTATGGCCCCGGCCGCTGCCTGCTGTGGGGATTCAACAAACACACACAGGCTCTCTGGAGTCATCCCAGACAGAAGAGACCAAAGCAGGGGTCTAAAGAGCACCTCCGGCTCTGGCTGCGAGCCACGGTGGCGTAGTGGGTGGTGAGCATGCTCTGTAACTGAAAAGGTCACCAGACATTTTGATCCCTACACAAGTTCCTGTCATTATAGTATAACATTTGACCAACCAAGACAATTCATGAGATCTGGTGATGACATTCAATTTGGCATTCAGACTTGTATGTTTCCATGAAGTTATAGGCATATGACCATCAAGCTCATGAACATTTATGTTAGTTGTTATTGTGTTTTGGAGATGCCGGTGGTGTTTCTCTACTGCTATTACTACGGAGCTTTCTGTATGTTTTTGACTATCATTGCTAGATGATGAGCTGCCTAAAAAAGCTCTTGCAGTTTGATCCTGGGGGTTTGACACTAAAACTTATCTTTTCATGAATGTGCATGGCAGGCTATCAGTAGGGGTAAAAACAAATACACCACCAAGCAACCAAAAATCATTTGAAACCACAATAAATGGGATTCTAAAGCAGTCCTCAATTTAAAAGTCACTTAATGGTTCACCAGACCAAGCAAGTCCTTAGTTTAGAGGAAGACGCAGGTCTAATAACCTTTTTTTTTTTTTTTGTCAAATTCATTTTTAATATGACAAGAGATTACCCCTGATGACATTTCATTTTAGTCCGGTTTGCACAAAATATATCTGCCAAGCTTTATATTATATTGATGGTGGAACATCCCTTCCAGGCTGGGCTGTGCCCAGCGAGTGGAAGTGAAAGATCCCGACGGGGATATTTTTGTCACTGAGGCTCAGGAGGCTGAACACTGACGTATGTACGTGTACACACTAGACTTCTCCCAAGCATAGCTTAAGGGAGAGAATTGGAAGGAGGAATAATTGGATGATGCTTTTTATGAGTTTCTTTATTTTAGACCATCCTCTGTGATTTCTTTCTTCATTCATCGAGAGATTTAATGACTTAGTCCGTGGTCTGTTTCCCTTAATGTATGAGTGGACTTTAGTCATGGCTGGGCGGTTCTGCTCCCTGGCCTTCAAACTCCTAATAGTATCAGGAAATGAGCAAAAGAAATTGAGCAGTGATCCGAGTTGGCCTCATTTCTCCCCTTTGCGCTTTTCTTTTGGCTTTCACAGTAATACTTCTGGGTACTAGAGTTTCCAGTCTATCCATTGAATGGCTCATCATGGCTTGTCTCGCCAGATTCCCTTAAGATATGAAAACAGCTGAAATATCAAGTTCTACAATTTACATTGAAAAATAAGTGCAATGTTAAGCCAGGTTTTAGTTATAATTGGCTAAGTAATGAGAACCGAGTACAATATGAAGATTTGTTGTGATTAATATGGCATGTGATATGCAGCTTCTTAGTGCTGTAATTCCTATGAATCCCTAATTCAAGACAAGTTGTAAACGTAGCTAGAAATCCACGAGTATACTCTGGCTTTTCAGCTTCAGGAGCTACTGTTTAAGCTTTATCTTTTGGTACGCCTCATGAACCACATCTTTGCTGTAATTTGCATGTCACTGACTATCTGTGATTGGGCTATACGTTGCTGACCCACGTCCTTTCACATCCTTTCTCTGTATCGCGTAATTGCTGGCATTAGTCATCTTGGCAGTAGCAGTACACTTCTTAAAACATTTATTGATGTATTTATAATTTTCACTTCTGTGCTTGTCTGCCATACATTTCATGATTTAAAAACTTAATTTCTCTCATGCTGTGACAGTTAAAGCATTTAAAATACCCTTTTTGCTTACTGCTCTGAGTCTTTCCATATAGAGCTGTGACTCACCCCTGTTTCTCCTCTACCTTTTTAGGAGGAGAACCATCCTCCAGAAGGAGTAAAAGAGGAGCCACTGGTGGCTCCAGTCGTGGAGGAAATCCAAAAGTCGACTATAGACAACTTTCAAGAGCGACGGGCCCTGGCCATCGCAGCCAAAGCTCAGGAGATAGAGAAGGTACCTGTCCAACTCCACCTTACATTTAGCTGATCTTTAAAGGAAGGAGTTTAAAATGAGTCGGCAGGCAGTAGGTCGGTGTTAAAATAACACATCAGCTATTCAAATGAGCCGTTCTGTGATTTGCAAATTCAACTTTAGGCCACACCCCGTTGTAAGACAGTTGTATTAACAGCGCTGCACTTTTTATTTCCACATTTCCAACCAACGTAACTTGTTTGTAGACTTCTCTGTATACTCACTATGAGCAGATCAAAGATGATTCATCACTATTTTGGATAAATGGAATGCTTTATTGGTATTCATTTAGTAGCATTTGTAAAGGAAATATATATAAGTGAACATTTTGTGCCAGTGGCTCTCAGTTTTCCCTTTTGGAAAATAACTGCGTTTCCAATCCTCTCATTACAAGTTTGTAATTTGTAAGACTTTTCTATAAATGTCAACTTGGTGCACGCATAACACATACTGTACCCTTGGCAAGCGTTCCCGTACATATGGTGACTTTGTCTTTTGTGACACGCACATGGATTATTTTACGCGATAGGCATTACTGGAACAGCCAACTATTGTGTTCCTGACAAAGCAGGACATTAACTTTTCTGTCCACCAGTCACAGTGGTGGCTACATCCTAAAATTCACCAGCCACTTTCACTGTTGCCAGCCAGATATCTGTTTTAGAGCAGAATGATTATCTGCCAACATAGCTGGTTGCCAACTTTATCACCAGTTTCCTGGTGGCTCTTGTAAATCTCCATCCATCCTGACTGGCAGCGCTGCAACAACTGCTCATTATACCCTCCACCAGCTTAATATCCCGCATGGCTCAAACATCACAACTCTCCCTCCCCTTTTTCCAAGTGCACACCGCACACACATATAGGCCCACACACAGGGATTTGGAAACACTAGGAGAATGTACATGGTACAGGAACACCTAAACGAAAGCACAAACGCAAGTAAACTTTAGGCATGATAGATTTGTGCATACAATAAATCGAGAGGTCGTCCACTTAACAGAACTAAAACAACCCCAGGCTACAGGTTCCAGCTCTGCTCAGTTATCTAATGAAGGCCATTCCTGCACCAGTGAGCGCTACTGCTGCTTTACTGGGACCATTAAACCCGGACCAGTTCTGCCCCGGAGCACACACTGCGCTGCTCCCGCATTGAGCTGCGCCAAGGAGCCTATAGGCTGTTATAATGCTGTTGCTGACGCTGCAGCTTCTGGCCTGTTTTATAGCCGGTCTCTCTTTCTCCCCCGTCTGCGTCTCCTCACGTTCCTCCAGCTCTATTAATTTCATGTTTTCAAGTCATTTTGTACATATCAATACATACGTATTTTGGAAAATGACAGCCAAGAACCATGAGGAGAAGAAAAAAAACGAGAGGGAACGCTGCATTCCATTTTCACAGGGATATGAAGTTTCAGCTTTTCTTTCCAGGATTTCAGATTCTTTGGAATTGTCAGTAGAAATGGATGATTATCAGCTTTTTCCCTCCTCCTGTCCCTTTCTTTGGCTTTTGTGATGTCCAGACCACTTGGCCATGAAGGTTGTTTGTGACTCTGTGTGTCATGAAAGGCTGGCTTGTTTGGTCGTGATTGTGAGTTAAGTCAGCCTTGTTTCTGTCACACGCATCAACCAGGTCAGAAATCAAAGTTGAATGAAAAACTTTCCCAGGATCTTTTCCTACTCTCTGACTAGGAAAAAAGGAAAGATGAATGGAAAGAACCAGTTCAGAAAGTCAGTTTTTTTTAATATTGTCTATAAACAATTTAACCTATTTAGAAGATTTGTAAACTCTAATAAAAACCTGAGAGAATTGCCTTCACAAAGTTGCAGACAAACCAACCAGCCGCTGGAAAGATGTATAAGCACTTGTGTGGTGGCTGGTATTCATTTCCCACCATGCCCAGAACCCACAGCTATACGCTCCTTAAGTTAGACTTTCTTTTTCAGTCTGTAACAACAAAGTCGCAGCAGTGTTTCTGTTGCAGTAGGCACTCAGTGATTAGCTCCTTGACAAGTGTCGGCCAGATGTTTGGCTTTCTGCACCCAATCTGGTCTAGCCATCTCTTCTGTGCACACGGACACAAACGCACTTCAGTCCAGTAGCTCCTCACTAACTGTCTCTATAGTTTTTGATAGATCACAAGCTTGAACTTTCCATCATCGGCCAGACATCGTGCTGGGCCGCATTATACCAGTGCCTCACTGTGTGTTTGTGTAGCTAAGTGAAATTGGTTCGCTGAAATTCAACCTGAACCTCATTGTCAAAGTTGACTTTGGCTGCACTACAGACTAACTGGTTATAGTGAGTGACAAGGCATGGAAGGCAATAAAGGGTATTATGTTTTACTCCTCACAGTCCGGGCTGTGATACAAAGGGAGTTTTATTTCATTTGTTGAGGAATCTAAATATATTTGACTATGAGAAGGAAAGCCAGACGGTTCCAGACTTATTTTTTTTATTTTTTTTTAAGTACAAAGATGGCAGAACTGGACTGAGGCCCCAACGCTTTCACTCTCATTCTTTTCTGAAGCCAGGCAGGCTCACACGCTGACCCTAGCCCTGTTTTAACTGGCTATTGAAAGTTAAGT
Organism: Sander vitreus; assembly: GCF_031162955.1. Classification (NCBI taxonomy): domain Eukaryota; kingdom Metazoa; phylum Chordata; class Actinopteri; order Perciformes; family Percidae; genus Sander; species Sander vitreus. The sequence goes on from NC_135877.1 coordinate 11,004,514, forward strand.
TTAAAGAAGCTTTTAGAGGCAGAGACAGTTCTGGACCGACCCCCCCCCCACCCACCCAAAGTCAAGAATTGGCCTTTTTCCTTCCTGATTGGATAACAAGGGAGGGATTTCAGGAAGTGCGTTTTGAATACAGGAAGTACATTTTCAGCACATTGTTATCTAGGAACAACTTTCCCTGTATTCATAATACCCCCCCCACACACACACACACACACACACACACACACACACACACACACAAAGTAACCCGCTATCAGCTGTTGAATGCGACCACAGAACAGATTCGTTAGTCTGACTGTTGTGTAACATCTTTCACTCGATCATTTATTGTACATGAGAGAAACGGCCAGAATGTATTAATTTTACGTCCGCACTCTTTCCTGAAACTGTTTGTATCCTTATGTTCACCACGTATTTCCTGTAAATGATTGTATCCCATTGTTAGATTCAGGTCACTCCATGAGGGAGAACTGAAGACTCTGGTAACTGATAGTGTTTGCTGTAGGTCAAGAATGAGGCAATTAAGAAGCCTTCATCATGGTTGCATAAAGACAGACGCTGGTCTAATTCCTTCACTAGAAATCTGCTTCAGTAAAGTCTCATGGTTGATAATATCAGGATTGGTCTCATTGGTCTACGATTTAAGCTGCAGACTGTTTTTAGTTTTCAGCTTTTATACAGTGGACATGTTTTTAGTTTAATTCAGATTTTGGAAAGGTGCCCTCTGCTGTTGCAAGTACATAAACTCAGACAGCAGATCTTTATTTGTGATCTCTCCTCTACTCAAACCATGTTCTCTGTTCTAGAAACATTGTGAAAAGCTATAAATAAGCCAGTGAGTTTGAACGCCCCGCAGCACAGAAGCTACTGTTGGTATCCGGTGAATGAAACTCACCCTTGCCTGGCCTAATTTTACACACACACACACACACAGACGCATGTGTAAACACACAGATCCGCACACAACCCTTGTCATTGGAAGTGCCCTTGTGTCCGCCTGCGGCACGACTTAATAAGTAGCCGTATCGGTTGGTTAATTCATTTGCACTTAGTCAGGGAGGAGACTTGACCAAGAGATGGAGGGTAAGATGAAACCAGGCACAGCGAGACTGACTAAAGAAAGAAATGTGTCCTGAAATAGTGGAGGGACAGATGGAGAAAACAGAGAGAAGAGAGCAGCATGCCACAGAGAAAGCTGAGTCCCTGAGATCTGTCAATGTGGACTCACGATTTTTGTAGAGAAACGTAGCATCACACGGTCCCATTAGAAAAGGTCGTCATGAGTAAGTTATTGGATAGCAATAGTAGAGAGACAACGGGAAACGAGGGAGAGAGATGGAATAAAAGGTCCCTGGCCAGATGTGCGTGGGAATCTATCCACAGCACGTCTGGAGCTTTTAGTTCTCCTAGAAAATGGAAACTGACATACAAAATATTATCGGTTAAGGTGTCTGATATTTCGCCCCTCTGGAATTTCATTGTCGGCTCATGTGAAGGATCATGAGTTGGAAACGAATCTGTTATGGTATTTTGTAAATCTAACCACTTTATGTGGAAGCATTGGGCTGACTCCATTTTATTTTATGAGACATTTGAGGCTCCGTGTGAAATGGCAGCTCCCAAACAAGATTCCAGCACCTCTTCCTCATTGTCCTTCTAACACCTGTTATAAGCCTGTGAGACACCACTAAAGTGGGGTTTTAGTGCTCTTTGGGCCACCCTGTCCTATATAAAAGGCCCTTATTAAACTTGAGAGAAGTGTTTATCTTTTGACACTGCATGATGTGTGTTGACACCAGAATGATCAGGTCAGGCTCAATGACACTGGAATATTTACACCTAGGCGCCAGGTCGAGCAGGAAGGAAACCACTTTTCATCTCCTCAATTAAGAGCTTTTTTCTTGTAGGTTTTGACCTTTGCCTGTTGACACTTTTCAGTCCTAACATCTGCATACAAATGGATGTAAATGTGTTTACTCAGTGTGTTTTTTGAAAGTAAAGTTTTCATCTCGTTTGTCTATTTCTTTAATGTGTACGCATCAAGCCTCTATGCTTTATTTACTCATATTCCTGTCCACTTCCAGGTGTACCGTCAAGACTGTGAGACATTTGGCATGGTGGTAAAGATGCTGGTGGCTAAAGACCCCAACCTGGAGAAGCAGCTGCAGGTTCCCCTAAGAGAGAATCTCGGAGAGATCCGCGAACGTTGCCTGGAGGACCTCAAACACTTCATCAACGAGCTGGACGAGGTGGTCCGGCAGCCAGAACCTTCGGTCTGTGACTCGACCACCACATCGGCGTCCCTGACAGGTCATAAACTCTCAAAGACAGGAGTCAATCACAGCTCGAATTACTGACACATTGGCCATCTGCTCTACGTGAGACTGAGCATGGAAGGATTGACTGCTGAACATGGTGGATATCTCAGAATACATTTTGGATTACTGGACTTGAACCGATTCTACAGCACAGCAACCTGAAGAACAACTCTACATGGAGAGGATGCAGTGTTGCATTATACAGTATGTGGGGATGAGCAGTGTTAGATTTTGAACAGACAGTTTTTTTTACCTTCAAATTGTCTGTTAAAAAGATGTTAATTATAAAATAAAAGTTGTTTTTCTGTCAAATGATGGCAAAAAAAACAGTTTGTCTATTTAACGTCTCACATCACCGTGGAAATGGTTAACAGGGGTTTTGTTATTTAACCTATTTTGATAAAAATATGTTGTTGAGAATAGACAGTGAGTCCTGCAGCATGATCACACTTTTCTAAAAGAAAAGTCCGATAAGACGATGTTTTGTTTTGTGTTTTTTTTTTTTTTTTTAGTTATGCACATTTTGAAGCAGTCAGATGTATGACTTGGTGCTGCTAAATTTACAGTTCTACATCCTTGTATAAATGTGTATTGTGCAGACATGCCAGTTTGGTTACCTCTTCCATTGTTTGTCTCATTTTGCCTTTTACAAACTTTATATGCTATCTCCCTCCCAGAAAAACCTGCACAAGGCTTGATTACTTTGATGGCATTGAGACAAATCTTTTCACAAACTGAAGTGTCTCTGAAGGTCGTAGTAAAGTGATTTCTTATAACTTTACGGTTTGATTTATTGTGGTCTATGAACATAAGTTACATACATATCCCACTGACATCACATACTTAATCTAAAATATTTTAAGGATCAGTTTACAGGCATTATTGAACTCCATTTAAGGGTCTCCCTCTGCCATACATATACTGTATGTTGGTATTTTAGTATGGTATAGGCTGCTACAACAATTAGGCAACATGCCTCACTTTCATTTCATTCAAATGTAAATACATGCTAGGAACTGGTTTTCAACTTCCAACAAGGTTTTGTATCCAGTTCCATTTCATGAAGTGTAAACACCAATACCGCACTACAAAATCCCATAACCTCTTTGGTGCACCTCAGGGTTAAAAACGCCACTACAATCTGAAGATTACAAAATATAGACCTTAGTGCGGAAAAAAAAAAAAATCATTCCTGAAGCTTTGAGAGGAGAAAAAGTATTTATTACAAGCGTCTTTACATCACAAAGCATTTTTCTGGTTATGTTAGAGCAAGGGGTAGTGAACAGTTCAGCTGAATATGGAAAATGCAGGTTTAACGGCCATTCTTTTAATATTTTGTACACCAATAGTGAGCATTGTGGAATATATGTTATAATAGACATTGTTACAGAGTAACACATGGCACTTTACTGTGAAGAACACAGTTTGTGAAGTGGCACCTTCTTTGTTGTTTCTCATAAAATATTAACGAGGTCTGTTTGTTTACCATTACAACCTTTTTTTAATATATCATACACTTCAAAAGAAACATCTTTAAACCATGGATATAAAAATACCAGTATTAAAATCTTAACTTAGTATATACATTATCATTTTGTACTATTATGCATTAAATAATTATTTGTTTGATTTCTATTTTCTACTTTATCAACCTCTGTGTACAATGTGTTGCCATTTTAGTGCACACAAAGATATTGCTGCAAAACTATAACTGAACATTAAACATTTGAAAAAAAAACGTATTGGCAAATGCTGAAATAAAAGAAAAGGTTTAATGTTGCCACTCTGCCAACTCTGCATAATTCTGGTCTGCTCTCTCTAAAGAAAGGCTTCCAAATTCACCAGTACATACATACATCATGTTAGTGCTAAAAAGACCCAGTATATAGGACGAAGTTTGCACATACACAAAAAAAAAAAGATTTTCTGACTATATGTTACACAGATCTATCTTAGCAGTTGTATGTTGATTTCTTCTTTCAGTAGATTTGGAGCTAAATATGATATGCATCTTGACATTTGGCAATGCACCTTCTGTTAGGGCATAATATGTTGTCTGTGCACATGGGTTTCTTTAAACTGCCTAATTCCAGATTTGATCCGCAAAAACCATCATATGATCAGAAAATCTGACTTTATTGCTTGGTGTAGTGCAGGCTATGATGTAAATACACTCCGAGCTGTTAAGAGATGATACAATTTTTGGAGCGGTGGCTCTTTCTGCGACCAGTCTGTGAGCCATGGCTCTGGGAAGGGAGGGCTGTAACCCTTGTAGGGTAGTCTTCAGCGTAGTAGCGCCCAGCCGCTCGAGGCTGAGGGATTGGCTGGCCCAGGAAATAGCCCTCCTCCTCAGAGTCTGATGATGAGGAAGAGCAAGTAGAGCAACAGTCATCCTCATCTCTGTAGAGACCCATGAAATGCTCAACTCGTGGGTCTCCTTGAGCTGAGCCCTGAGGCATATAGTCAGATCGGGTTTGGGAGTAGGCCAAGGGCAGCCTGTGTGCAGGATGCTGTAGGAGCATTGCACCACAATGAGGGTTTACCAGACCCTGCTGCTGGGGCTCATATGGCCTCTGTGCTTTCTCCAAAGGCACCATGTGAAGGTTGTTGTCTGAGCGGGTTCTGCGGCTCCTGTTGTGCCGGTGGTGGTGCTGCCTGCGCCCATGGTGGCTCAGTGGGCGGCTTCTTTCTCGGCTCATCTCATCTGTGCAGTAGGCCCTCCGCTGTGGCTTCTCACTCATGGGATGCTTTCTAATATCTACATCAAACCCATCATTATATCCATTGTCCACGGTGTCTTCTGAGAACTTGACCATCTGAGGAGGCCTGGACTGGGACTTGCTCCTCCTCAGAGCCGGGGCATGGACAAATGAGGGAGGGAGGCCTTCCGAATGTGGGGACAATGAGAGAAGTCCTCCTGGTGTGCCTCCCCTCATTGCCATTGCTATCTCCTCCACGTCTCCCTTCTCCATGTTAAGGTTGAGAGAGTTGGCACTGTGGTGCAGATGAGAGGAATTAAAGGTTCCCATGTTGCTCATGTTCTCGCAGTCATCTGCCACCGTGGGATCCTGCATGGCAAGGTTGTAGACTATAGGTCTATCTCTGCCATCTCCATCCACTGATGCACCTACAAAGAGCAAGCAGGAGAGACACGTTTTTGAACAGTTGTTTGGTTTAAAATGAAAGCACATTTTTCAACCGAACACATGCAAGCGCTAGTCTCCTTACCAGTAATGTTTGAGAGCGCCAGGGAGTCCATGGAGTCTCCAGCACCCTGATCGGCTTTCCTCAGCTCATCAGCGATGCACTCAAGGGAGTCTTCATACCACTGCCTGGTGTCTGGCCAGAATGCCCGTCTTCCTGTCCCAGATTGGTCCTGATCCTGGTCCAACTCCAGCTCTTGGATCTTTCTGGCACTGGCAGGACCTGGATGACTCCCATAGGCTGAGTCTCCCAACCCATCCTGGGACTGGGCCCAGTACATTTCAGGCAGGTGCTTCTTGCTCATCAGTCCAGGGCTAAGACTGTTGGCTCGGGATTGATTGGAAGTCTGGCTCTGGGTGGGACTGGCAGGGGTGGGAGAGGAGGCGGTAACCCCCAAAGATGTAGTATCAGGCTTAAGCCAGGGGTCAGAGACACTTATTAGCCTGTTTCTGTCACTGCTGGTGCTCGGAGATCTTAGGGATGGCTGCTGAAGTTGGTGTAACATCCCGCGGTCACCAAACTTGAGAAGGAGCTGAGTCATATAGTCCTCATGCTGAGCCCACTCCTCTGGATCCTCCTCTCCACCAGCATCCTGCTCCTCCCGCTCCCTCCAGAACCTCTCTTCTTCCAGGCCGAGACGGGCCAGCTTGCGCCCTACAATACCTATGTTGGAATCTGCATCTCCATCTCCTTCACCTTCTCCATCTCCAAACTTGTACTCAAATGAGGGGACGGCAGCTGGGGGGTTAAACAGCTGTGACTGTCTCCACTGTTCGGCAGGCTTGCTGCTCTTTCCCATGCGCACACTGCGCCGTGATTCACGTGAGCGGGCAGACTGGAAGGCAGAATCAGACGAGTCGGAGGCATGAATATCTTCCCCCTGACTGCAGGCCTTTGAACAATAAATGCGACCCTGCTTTGGCAGGAAGGGACAGCCCAGCAAGGATGTCTTGCACTGGGCACAACAGAAGCACTGGTCTGAGGCATGCCAGTGTACACCTTCATAGGTCATTTGGGCATGGTCAACACCTAAAGGATCGTAGGATGAAGAGAAAATCAGCATAAGATTAGTTATAGTACTTCCACACAAGAAGTCAAAGAAAAACATCAGCAAGATCGGGTGTTCAACATTCTTCTAATTCCTCTAATCCCAAGAGAAACAAATAAGCTAGCACCTCACAAATATAACTTACCAATGTTTTCACCACAGGCCTCACAGTACTCTGCATACAATGACTCAAAGCAGCCAGTACAGTAGGGCCGGCCATCTTTCATGATGTAGCGCTGCCCCCCTAGCATCGTCCCACACTCAAAACAGCCAAAGTGCTTCATGTGCCAGTGACGACCCTCTGCTTCAGTGCACTCATCGGCAAAGATGATCTAAAAGGAAGCACACTTGTTAGTTTTGTAGACTTGGCGCTGACATTGCCATGGTTCATTGTAAAAGATTAAGTGGGTAGTGCTACTATTACTGTGTCTTACCTCGTCACAAGAAGAGCACCGTGGTTTTATAAGCTCAGCATGGTGTCGTCCGCAGAGAATCTTGCCATTTTGGTAGAAATATATCAGATCCACCAGCAGCTCTTGACATGTGGCGCACACAAAGCACGCTGGGTGCCAGCAGGGGCCCGGCCCTGCTCTGGAGGCGAAAATTGCCATCTCCCCTCCATTGATGCCTCCGCCACACTGACAATCAAACACAAACAACAAATGATCCATGAGATTTATATTTCAGGCATCTTGTTGATGTAGTTTTTCAAATTGGCTTACAATGCGTAGGGGTTTATCATTGAGCCTTTGACCTCGCTTAATATGCATTAATAATAAATCTGGTGATAAGTATGCTACCTTGAGAATAAAACTGTGGGGATAAACGGAGACGATCACATACAGGAATGACATTTCGAAATGTGTGGAACAGTCGATGCCTGTGACACATAAGGAATGCAAGGTAAACAAAAGAGATTATGGAAGCTATTCAAAATATATTACATATCTGATGTTTCTAGGCTGAAACAAAGCAAGCCAAACAACAGGTGATCATACCGCAAGTCCCAAAAGGAATATGATCCATTCAAAACACATCAGTGACTCCTACAGTGATGACAATCATAGCACAAATACAGCAACAGTTGATAACATGGATAGTGCAATTTAATCTTTAAAAAAATGATTGACTGCACCTGTAACAACCCCACCCAGTGTCTTCCTGAGTAGAACTCTTTGTGTTAACATGCTGATGCTACATTTTAAAGGGGAATGGGTTGACTTGGTACGAGTGCATCTCAAAAACCCTGATAGCCTCCTAGCATAACTACTTGCAAAGGTTGTAGGACACACTCAAATGACAAATTTATCTTGTTTCAATTGGTAGCTGTTTCACTTCATGATACAAGTCATCAATTGGGTGTTGCTGAGGAATTGGACAGCATTTTTGTCCCATAAGCTTAAAACAGAATACACGGGCCTCGGTTCTAAGTCAAAAGATCGTATGACTCCACAGAGATCGTAAGAGCGTGTCTGAACGTGCAATCATGAGTCTTTATATAACCCAGCTATGAGACACCCATAAGCAGCTATGGCATAGCATGGCCAGCTGTTAACCATTATTACCAGGGTGGAGAGACAGGGGCCTTGGATACAGGGGGTGTTGTGTGTCCCCACCAGGAAAATGGTGTGTATGAAGGTCCTCATGTGTAGGATGAGTCAGAGGGTAGTTGTGTGTTTGCAGAGCATATATGGATACACATAAATGTTCAGTATGTCTAAGAATATGTGTGTCTGTTGGTGTTCCTGTGTCATTTCAGTGTGTGTGTGTGTGTGTGTGTGTGTATGACCTTGCATGTCTGTGGTAGCATCTGTGTTTGAGTTATGACATACTTCATCTGCCTGTCTAGGGGAATTAACATGGCTAGCCTGCTCTTCCTGGATGCCTGGCAGAGGATGTGGTTTACTCATTGGTCAGGGCTCGATTTCCCGGAAACCACATTACGCTAATATTTTATTTGTTGCATCGAAAGGAAATTTTTCAGAAATACGATTAAGGACAGCAGATCAAAAGTAGGAAACAGAGGTCAGGTTTGTGTGTTTGTTCATAGCTTGCTATGACTTCAACCAGCGTGTCTCGAGATATATGTCTCTCTTTTCCTGAAAGTCAAGGTATCCTTCAGCAAGCTGATGGAAAAATATCTTGCATTTCTGAAAACCTTGGACCTTCTACGCAAAGGTTAAAAAGGCTACTTTGCTTTGACAGTACATGCTTGTACACTGTAATACTTTTTATTTATTTAACAGACTGTTTTCCCTGTGGATACATCTACAACTTAAGTAAATCCACATTGTTCAAGAGTTCTCAGTCACAGATGCAGAAACTTGCCCACTCCTTTGCAGAAAAAGTCTTAAAACTGAGCTCAGCTGCATGTAATTATACCAGTAGATGTGGAATAATGTGCCACATACTGTGACTTGTTTGGAAAAAGTAGGGTTTTAAAGATTCTATTCAAGAATTACTTACTTAACCTGTACATTTTTTTGCAGTCTGTCATGCTGAGATATAGATGGGCGGCAGGAAATTTGCCAAATTCCTCGTGAGGAACTTGCTTCTCCGCTCGGCTTGAGCGTGAGCCTCCCAATTTCCCTACTTCCCCTCTCGCACTAATGAGGAGTTTTATGTCCCTGATTAAAACCATCGCATTAGCCAATCAGGATTGTGCATCGGGCTGCAATGCGTTGGGATGGTGGGTATAAGCTGCTTGTGATATAAATAACTTTAAGACCCACAAGTTGGTTTCCTCAAAACTGCAAGCTTACCTTATGGCTTCATGAGCACTAAATGACGCAAGTAGTCTACATGTGTGCATATGCATGTGTGTGTGTGCTCATGGGTATCCACATGTAGCACCTACATTTTCACAGCGGGTATGGTGCAGAGCTCGGGGCAGGATCTTGGGTGTTCCTCTCCCCAGTGCCTCCCTCTTCCTCTGGGCACTGAACATCTGGATCTCCCTCTTTTCCTCCTCCGTCAGAGAGTGGCAGTAACGCACCTGGTAAAGAAAGAGAGAGATAAGTGGAGTTGACAAAGTAAAAGCACAGAGAGGTCGATTTAGCACTCCCACCGATTATTGCGGATGATTCAGCTTTAATCTTTGCTTGCAACTTTGGGGGAGTATATATATATAGCCATATATGGCTGTAAAAAAAAGGGTTTAATTGAAGCTAATTCCCCTCAAGGCTGTGTTGAAAGGATGGCGTGAGTAATACACAAACCCATTCCTCTGTGTTTAGAGATGGTGATGAAGGCCCAGATAAAAGAACAAGTCCATTCTAACAACCAGCTTGGTTGTTCTCTAAACAACAGTAAAAGATGCTGGCGTGTGAGCTCTCACACACACAGTCTCTCCTTTTCACACACACAACACAAACTGAGTGCTTATCCCTTCGAACCACAGTTACGCAAGGAATCCAGCAGTTTGCTCCCTCAACCACCAAGTCTGCCGACAAACATCATAAAACCACACAGTCAAACACTATGTGTTTGTGCGTGTGTGTGTATGTGTGTGTGTGTGTGTGTGTGTGTGTGTGTGTGTGTGTGTGTTGAGTGTTGCTATTGTGTATGTTCATACTGTTGTGTATACAGAGACCACCACCATCAGACAGTCCCACCCCCCCCATCCCGTCCCTCCCCTCTGCCGATATATCTCCTAATGTAAACTCTATTAACACAGATGTGAAAGGAGTGCTGGTTTACACACCATAAAGCTATTGTACAGAACAAGGCTGGCATGTGCTTTACTGTCACAACAGGGAATGTGGCCATTGCCAAGGCTTTCCTCAGCTGCTGGCTTTATAGTTTAGTTTGGGCTGGGTGGTGGGTATAGGTTGAAATTTCTTATTGCCAATTTGATACCAAAATGATACTTCCAAACTTCTTCAATGTTGTTTAAATACAAGCAGCTATAAAAGAACTTTGCCCGAAAACAATAGTCACATTTCTAAAAAATCTATAAATAATAAATCTGAAGTGTAAGTGAGTGTGCTTGATTGCAAAGACTGTAAACAAATTAAAATATCCTTAAATGTTATCTTTTTTTTTGCATGTGAGATGTTTCATGGGCGTGGCAGTTGAAGTGCCCGTTGAATTGTAAGAGCCAAAAGTAGGTGAAATCAGTTGAAGTGTAATTAGCGAGAGCCAAAAGCAGGTGAAATCAGTTGAAGTGTAATTAGCGAGAGCCAAAAGTAGGTGAAATCAGTTGAAGTGTAATTGGCGAGAGCCAAAAGCAGGTGAAATCAGTTGAAGTGTAATTAGTGAAAGCCTTTAAAAATGGATTCCCAGAACTTCCACTCCTGATACAAAATTCACCCCAACTCCTGCCAGTCCTTAGACTTCCACCAACACTTTAAATGAAACCGTCTGCCAGTGTATACACTTGAACTGGCACTCATTTCTTTCCACTTCAATTGACACTTCCAGCTTTATTTATCACCTTCATGTCGACTGACATTTTAACACCTTTGAGTGCTTTCATTTCAACTGATACATCAACTACATTCAGTGTTTGCACTCAAACTGAAACTTTTAACTTCTTTATTATTGTAATACCTACTTCAGTAGATGATATCATTATTTAGATTGCCACTTCGCAATTCCAACTGTTATCAGTATTTCTACTATTTTCAAATTTTCTGCAAAATGTCAGCAGCAAGCACAGAAACATTCAGAATATGCTTCAGAAAACGTAGCCTTTTCTAGTTTCAAGTTTATGCTGTAAGCAATTTAATTGTCAGTTTGTATGTAGTCGAAGAGTAAGCTGAAGAATAAGAAATGAAAGCAGCTGTCATTTAAAGAGGAGACATGAAAGCACCTGAAATGGCAGTTGAACTGTAACCAATGAAAAGAACAAATCATTCAGTCTAAGTTGAAGTGACAAAGGCATTTGAGGGGTGTGCTACAGACTTTGGACTGTACCAAAACATTTATTGAGGCATGATACTCAGCCCTAAATTTAGCTTCGTTCTAGATCATAAAATTAACTTGACTTCTTCCTCTCATTGATGTACGTTGGATCGCACACCCTGTTACTGTCTCTCTCACTCATGATCTCTACCTCGTTGTCATGCGGTGGCAGCTGGTAGAGGAGCTGTCGGATCCTGAGCTTCTCTCCGGGGCTGTTGACGTACGGCACCTTTTCCTCTGGCAGACAGGAGAAATACATCTGGACCTGCGGATGAAGATGGATGAATGAATTTTAGAAGACACAAAGAATTGACATCTTGTCAGTCGATTGGTAGCTTTTGAGTACTTGTCTCAAGACTCTCATGGTGTAACATTTTAAAATGTCATTTTCTTTCCGTTAGACCACATAGATGAGTAAGACATGTTGCAGCCAGGAGGGCCAGCAGTGTTATCAGTATGCTTGACGAGAGGGCATCTGGACATCAGTGGGGAATGACTGCTGTTATGTATGTCCTTATTCTGTGACATTGTGGGGTAAGCATGTCATTCTCAATTCAGTCACAGGCATCTGACTGTGAAATCTTGCCATGCACCAGAGACAGCAAGGGAATGGAAATGCTAAAGTTTACCTAGAATAATTCATGCTGACAAGGTAAAGGAAACATTAACAAAATTGTGTTTGTTGGTGTGCATTTCCACGAAGAAAAAAAAGAAAAAAAGGGGGAATATATTGGAGACAGCAAACAGTTTCTGACTGAGACGTGCTGAACATTTCTATCTTGAATACACACTAATGAATGTGAAAAAATCCATAGACAGATGTTGGGCTTCCGCATGCAGCACTACTAATCCGCCAGTATGGCATAGAGAACAGAATGTCTGCACACATAACCTTATTTGAACTAAAACCCCATGCTGTTATGTACATGTACAGGTTTATCCTCTCATTCTCTGAAGGAAAACTCCACTTTCAAATACAAGGTTTTTGTGGTGGGATTTAGATTTGTGGTGTCTCCACAACCTCAAATTTGACTTTTCTACTCATACAAATGGATAGAGTATAATAGGATAGTGAGTGGGTGTCCAATTAAGTAATTGAGGAGCAAAAATGCAACAGGGTCCTACCTGCTCAGGCCTGAGTCCCGGTGGCACCCACGCATACTCCTCCAACGCACATCCAGAGTCATCATCTGAGGTGGAGCTCCTCTGGAAGCCCACAGATATCTTCCCCATCTTTCCCCCAGCATGAGGCTCCATCTCCGGGCCACGGGGAGAAGGGCGCTCCCCTCTTTCGCTGCGCTCCAGGTTCATCACACACGAGTGCTATGGATAAAAAGAGAGGAATTAGGAATGACATTTATAAAACCTACGTTTCATTATATATATATATTTTTTTACTTCTTTTTCTATCCCTCCTCTGTATTATACCCAAAGCTCTGGCTTTTACCGTGCCACTTCTTGTCACTGATTGGCTGGGATTATGCTGATCTAGGACTTTTTGCACTTATTATAAATTCCTCTGCATTTTGTATATGCCTGTAATCAGTCAATTCGTTTTAATCTGTTTCTCCATAAGATCGTTTTTTTCAGCAATATTTTTAGATTTTAACGTCTTACTGAGAAGAGCAGAGAAGAAAGGACAGAGTTGATCACACCATCCTTTCACATTTCAACCTCTTGAGTCACACTCAAGAATAACTGTGTTATTTTCCATCCCATTAGTGTAGCCATACTTCCTTTGTTTATCCATTACAGAATCATGCTTGATAAAGGGCCCAAAATAGGCTACTACTTGTACACCTTCAAAGGGAACTTAAGACAAACTTAGGATGATATATAATGGAAAAGCATTGCAGGCTTTTTCCAGTATGCTGCACTTATTCAACAACCAAACACACAGCCTCACTGTAAAGACACGTGAAAATAAAACAGCAGCATTTTTAGGTACAGAGTGTATTTGCATTTAAATCTTATTTTCAGGGTAATTCTGTGCATTTATTTGCTGTGCGTCAGTGAATAAGTGGATGGGTTCTAGGATCATAATGCTTAAACATAACATGATGCAACAGGAATTTCAGCTGTTATACCATCAAACATCTGTTGCTCTTATCCATTGTGCTACAAAGTACTGGTGGTTGTGAAACAAGTGCAAAAAGCCTACTGTGTTGCTGGGGCGGTGATTTACAACTATGTCTAGGGGAAAAAAACAACAAATGAAGTGGCAACAAATCTGATATAAATCTCCCAAAAGACAAATGATCAACCTTCAAAACTATCTGCATGTGTCCACTCAGACTGCTGCAGCATGAATGTTTTCTTCCTCTTTACAAGCTGATAACATATTGGACTGAATAGGGACATGAATAGGGATTAATCAGTCTCGTCGTTGCGTCTCCCGCCTTCAGCAGTAGCCCTCTTATCTCAGCAGCCATGTTCTTCAGAGTCCCCTCAGCCTGATAACAGCACTTTGGTCTCAAAGCGTCGAAAAAGCCACTTCGCCCTGCTCTGCCTCTTTGACATGCAAATATATACCTGAATAGAACTTGTTTAGGTATAAACTGTCAGATACTTCACACAGGCACTTAATGTAGGTTTGATCTTCTACACAACAGCAGCACTATAAGGGACATTAGAGGCTTGATGGCTTCTATTGACCAAACAAAATGCCTGTTAACTTCAGACCAATGCTTGTGCTAGGTGATACTTAGGGACTGTATGAAAATGATTTGAGTGTGGAGGGTGGCAGAATTTTAGGCTTGATTTTATTTTTATTTTTTTAAGTAAGTAAATTAAATTATTAAGTAATTATTTGTGTTTATTAATTGTCAGCTAAATCCTGATTTCAAACTCAATATATTAATAGAGCAATAACTTTTACACTTTTAAGCCCAAATCGCACATTCAAAGTGGAATTAGCAATCGGCAAAATTATGGAAAACACAACAAATGTTGTGCCCTGTTTATCAACCTCTTATCATCATAAATTGGTGTCAAAGTTCACTGTACTTTGTGCTCACCATTCCTTTTTTTCTTAAAAAATGTTTGATAATATATTGATCCGCTAAAGAATGATTATCTTGCTTGTGCCCCCCTCCAAAGGTCACAGGTCAGCTGCAACTGAACTCACAATCCAAACTCTGTTGTTGTGCAGCCCCATCCTCATAGAAATGTCACCTCTGTCTTCTCAGCTCAGCCTCAAGGCCTCCCACACCTTACCATGTAGTCAAAAGTAACAAGACTGTGGAAATATTAGCATTCCCTCAATTAGCATACAGTTGAATGAAGCCCAGGGCCTCAAAACTCTGAATTTACAGATTAGAAATGCTGTTACAAGTTAAACCAAAGCTCTTATCACAGAACAAAAGGGTATTTAACTGTCGCTTTGTTCTTTAGTGACTAATCTATCAGGTTTTATGGTAGGACAGATAATGTTATCACCCAGAAGCTTTTCTTGACTTGTTCCGCTTTATCTCGCCTAATTTAGTTCAGACCAGAAAGTTCTGAGATTAAGTGAATTTATTTGAGCCACTATCTCAGTGGCACGATGGTTGTTTGGGAGAAATATTTGTGTAGCTTGGAATAAAGGGCCATTAATGCTTATGCTTTTTTGTTGGTGACAACATGGGTGCAGGTTTGGTTTACAGCAAAAATGTAGCAATGACATTTGTCAATGGACACACGTGGGCTGTTGCAAGGGTTGTGACACCCAAAACCAGAGGGCCACCCAGCATCACCACAGATTAAACAATATCAGCGTCGTACACACTGGCTATGACCAGAGGGATTGTATTGTGTTCATATTAGCATGATATTGCGTTATCCCATTTAGGAATGTGCCCAAGAACGTCAAAACATCTCCTTAATTATGCATGAAGAAAAAAAGTTAATGATCTCTTATTCTTTTTTTTTTCAAAATTTGTGGATTGTTTATTGAAACGTTTGGTATTCAATTATTTTTTATTATCGATTTGTCCAAAACAAATGTCAGAAAGAGCCCAAGGTGACATGTTCCAATTACTTGTTTTGTCTAACCAGTCGTCCAAAAATAAAGATATTCAGTTTACTATTAAATATAAAATCATAAATAATTCTCCCTTTTGAGAAGCTAAAACCAGAGAATGTTTGGTATTTTGCTTGAGAAATGACGAAAATGATAGTCAGTCAACTGATCATTTCAGCTCTAAATTGGTATTTTGGTATCACCAGGCTTAAAAAATCTGTCTGTCCTCCTGTGCTCTTCAGTTATGCTGTTTCTCATCCCACAACTTACGGGGGAAAAGGTGACTGCGGATTCCTAAGCCAACATACACAGCAACTCACATTACACCATGCCACCCATTGGTAATAACACAATGGCTGTCTTTGTCGAAAACAAAAACAAAATGTCCAACCATTCCTCCTCGAAACCCAGGCCACGATGGAGACGTGACAGGAGGAGGTTAAGGGGGTTAAAAGGGAAACTCTTTGAAAAAGGCATTTAAAGAGTCACAACATTGGGTCTGTGCAAACATGACCAGATGTTGCTGGCTAACGGTTAACTGACACTTTTAAAAGGGGCTCTCCTTCACCGAGGAATTAGTTAGTCAAAGACAGGTTTCTTTCAAATGAACACAACCCTGGGCAAACTAAAGGAATACATCCTAATTTACTAAGTTTGACTTGTCAAAGTGCCAAAGTGTTTCATATTCTCTCCGTGAGGAGATGTATACAAAATATCAAACTGGTAGATTAGTCAGAGCTGAAGTTACCTGAAGTCAATTCAAATGACAGATGTGAAGTTTTTGAGCACTTGCTTAAACTAAACAGTGAAAAGAAAGTCTATTTTTCTAAACGTCACGGGATTTACTTTAGGAAAACCATTAAATTGTGTGGTTCAAAGGCCGAGGTCATCGCTCTTTGATTGGTGAGTAGTGTTATTTTAAGGCCAAATGGGTGTCAGGGGTTGCACAGGAGACTTAACACAGCTGGAGTGAGACCACCTGCATAGACACAAAAGGACTGTCTACACACTATATCACAGATAGAGCGATACACATATGCAGAATCACCTCTCCCACACACAGCACTTTATTCTTGTGCTAAGCTTAAGTTTTCAACGCTTGTGGCGTTGCTTTAAACCAAAGAAACCTCCCACAATCCAATGCATGCCTCCTCATCAACAAAACTAAGTAATGGTGGGACTTAGGTGCAAGCATTTTCCACAGCAGAGCTGCAAAAGTGCTCTTTATTCAACAAAATCCTTCTGCATTTGCAAGTTTCAGCTCATCTATTTTCCTCTTACCTCTCGGGAAAGCATCTCTCTTTCCATCTTCGCATAAAGCTTTCATTCACTTCCACAATCCCCCTGGTCTCACAGTTGCTCCAGCTCTGGCTACATGTCTGCAGCATCAAGCTTAACAGATCCACGCTCTAATCAGATCCAGATCCCACTCAGCCAGGAAGTATTCCCCCAACGGCTCAGGCTTTTTGAAAGTCAACGTCAGCTGTAAGGGGGAAGTCTGAAGAGATGCAACTCTCACTCACTTCGCAGATGGGGAGCAGCTCATTAAGAGATCCAAAATTCCGAGGTCCAAAGAGTAAAAGAAGAGGGCAGAGAGGTGACGTCTCTATCTGGAGTGTCTCTGATCCCTGTGAGTGTGTGGGAGTGAGTGGATGTGTGTGTCTGTGTGTGTGTGTGTGTCTGCTCTTGGGGCAGCCAAGTCTTGTAGGCCCCTCCCTCATTCCTCCCCTCCAGAGCAAATCGCCTGCCACTGCACTTCAATCACACACACACACACACACACACACACACACACACACACACACACACACACACACACACACACACACACACACACACACACACACACACACACACACACACACACACACACACACATATACACACAGACACACACATACACACACACACACACACACAAACACTTCAGAGTCAACACCCCATCTATCTCTAGACCCCCTTCCTCCACCAGAGTGACATCAAGCCCTCCCCCCAGCCCCCCAGCCCCCCAACTCAGCTGCAGGATTCCTGAGAGCCAGATGACAAGTCCACTCTTGGGACACACTCTTTCTCTTTGTCTTTCTTTCAGTCTTATTCTTTCTAAAAATGTTTGTTCTACTAGCCAGACACTGCCTTATAAGAAAGTAGTGAAGGGTAAATAATCCCACAGTCAATTTCAAACTCCTTCCCTTTGAGGCAGGCATAATAGTGTAAAAGATAAATCCTTCAAATGCAATTGATTTTATTTTGTAATATTTGTGGTTATTTGCATCACAGTCACTGATATCACTGCTCGATACTTTCCTCCATCACAAAATGTCTATTTATAACGCAAGTGACTGCACTTCCCACTCTCTCTGTCATTAAATGGCTCCTGGGGTCATGCAGTCTCTCTAGCAGTGTCATTTGCTCTAATAATGTCATACTCATTTCTACTCAGCTGCTGATTAGATCATGTTGTGGTTAATGGAAGAGTTGTTGGGACAGCTGCTCCATTAACGAAACTCATCGACTGAGCTAAATCAGAGTATGTAAAGGGTTTGATCATAAATGCTATTTAATGAAAATTAAGCCTTTTTGTTTTTGAAAATTGCTAATAGCGCAAAGCTCAGGCAAAACGTCTTTGTTTGCCAATATATTTACAGCATGACAAACTGCTCACCCTGATTTAGAGGTGTTGAATCATTTGAAAGGATCTAATGATTTTTTCCCCAAAAAAATTAAACATCTATGGTTTTCTTGAAGTTTTCCTGGTTAAATATTGACTGTTGCTTCCTCCCAAGTCAGCCTCATCCATCTCAGGAAATTCTCATGCAGGATATCTGTCTGCTCACCTTGTCAGCCCCTTCCTATGTTGGAGATCTGAATGAGTGAGAGGAGAGGGGTCCCCTGTCCTCATCTCTCACTTCAGCCAATCACAATGACGTTTTTGTTAAAGAGCACTTCACGTCAGGAAACGCCTGACAATCGGGCAGAACTAGAAGTGAAGAGTTTTGTTCTAAAAGGAGATATGACACTGCATAATTAATTATAAGATGTGAAAAGTTGCAGGAAAACAATCTGCATACAAAACAGAGCACAAAATACAAACTTGATAGGCCTGGGGAAGTTTGTTTTCATTTATTTGGACAAGCTCTGCACCATTGGTCATTGTGAAAGGCTGAAAAGCAGCATAGGCTTCATTTAAAGAGCCTAAAATGACAAATGAGTTTGCTCAATTGTCCAGCAGACAAAGACACCATCTCCCCTGACAACCCCACAAAGTGACTTGCAGAGAGGGCAACAGGGCTGTTTGTCACATGCCAAAATACCTGTTACAAATGAGAAATGGCTTTGTTAGCTAACTAGCTTAGAGGGCCGAGATAGAGCATGAGATTCTCTGTGTGCATAGAGTTGGTATTGTCTGTGTTTCGACAACACAGCCGTCTTTCCTGGCATGCCAACACATATTTGAAATTGAGTGAGAGGAGAGAGAGGAGCTTGGCAGTCTAGTCAGAGGTTGAACCTTTGAGAAAAGCTCTCAAACTTTCCAGTGGTCTTGTCGCCACTCTGCGAAAGTCACTTTGTGTTTAACCCCCCGAAAGATGTGCCTTGAGTTTCCTGAGATATTTATCTGGATATGCATTGCGAAAAGCTCTCAAAATCATATTTTCAGGCAGACGGGTAGAGAGGAAAAAGCTCTATTTTTGTGACAGACAAGTACTTAATTCAGATAACGAAAAGAGACACAATGAGTGGGTTAAGAATGCTCTGCCATGAATAGAGGACAGGTCAGAGGATGAGTGGCTTTATCCCACACAATAGGCAGATATCAGCCCTTCAGACTGGAGATCCATGGTCCTTCAAAAAAGACAAGAGGACAGTTGACCCTTCCGTCTCCTCTGCTTCCTCTCTGAGCAGAGGAGAGGGTGCGACAGTGCAAGTTCTTTAAAATTGAGTCTTATCGTTAGTGTTGAAGGTGTCAGTTTGTTTATCTTTTACAGCCAAGGAACTTAATGGAAAAAGGTTTTCTTTATTTTTGAATTCATTGGCTTTTAAATTTGTAGGATCACAACTTAAATGCAGACCTCTGTCTTCTGTCCTTCCCTTCGCTATATAAACTGGGGGTTTTAATGGGTCTTATAAGGTCATTATAAGGAAAAGTCGTCATGTATCAGCACTCTGCAAAGCCAGTGGACATGTGCTGAATTGATGATACTCTGGTCTCATTCACATGTCCGAGGCTGATGAGCAGGAACTAACAAATGGAGGATTTATGCAGTGACCTTTGACCCAAGCGTACAAATCCAAACGTACAATGCAGACATAGTGAATGTGCCCTAATGCACAGTTTCACCAATAGCTACAACTGCTTTAAATGTGACCTTTTTAATGTCGGAAAATGGCAAGTGCTCTGTGTTATTCAAAATGATATCACTGGACTAGCAGCTTCATGTTTCACATGCAGATATTTAAGACCGATAAATCCATCCACAATGATTCTAGGACAGGGAAACATAATGACGTCAAATAAAAATGAATTTGATTTCATAGAAGAACTGGCTGATATCCAGTATTATTTTAAAAAGCCATTATCGGCCAAAGATATTGGTCTATTCTAAGCCCATAAAGTCAGAAGTAATTTGGGCAGAAACCTTTTGATTAAGTCTCTCAAAGGCCTTTCTGAGCAGAGTTTTCTTTCCTTGGCAAAAGCTTTGGATTCAGACAAGATCTAGTGGCCTTTTCAATACTTGAAATCCAAGACCAAGTCAAGACTATACACTCTTACACACATACCCAGCACGCTTACTCACTCAATCTGGCTGCACATTTCCTCTATCTATTGGAACAGAACTCAACTGGTAATGTGGCCTTTTCTTGACCTTTATTGTGTGAAGCAGACAGGCTCTTTTCTGCATTTTCATTTATAACAGTCATTCACACCTGGAAACTACTACCACTATTGTGTTTCATCCCCAGGAGGCAAGATGTTTAACTGATCTCTTAGAATGCAAATATCAGGGGTGACATCCCTCTGTTCAACACAGAAATCAACAAGGACAGTGACATGTCTCAACTTGTTGCAGGACAGTTGAGCATAAATAAATATAAATGATATAAATCCCTGCCTCACCACCTTGAAAAGGCTAGCGTATGCTTGAAACTAGAAACTATGTCATATAATTCGTCCCACCAAGTCTAAAGGCAACAATGTATATGGCCACACTCGGAAGGCAGGGCGAAAAGCCTGCCATCATAGAGAAGGAAGAGAGCCATTGAATTGTGCAAACTGGGTAAAAGTGCACACTGTTGTCTCCTCAAATATTCCCTCATTGTGTTAGTTGCAAGAAAAATATTGAAAAAGTTCCTTACACAAGAGGTAATACTGCTGAACTGAAACTGACAAGCCCAGACACACAAATCACCATTGGAGCATTTTAAACTCTGAAAGTGAAACTGTGACTGCATATGATCCAAGTATATTTGACATTTTTAGTCGTCTGTATGGCCCTGTGTAATATGAACTAATTTGTTGTTAATATCTACAGCAACAACCACAGGACAAATATTTCTACAAGTAGCTTTACAAAACAAAGACACCTGTATCCTGAATGCGCCCATAACTGATTTGAATCAGCAATGTTCTACTAACAAAGGCCATATGCACAACGGCTGACAAACCAGCTCACACACATATCTGCTTCACAAAAGGACCGCCGATCCACGTCTCAATTCACATCCATTATGATGTCCCCATTCAGCCCCATTCACGGCGACAGACGCCTCTCAGCAGCCTTTCACACCAGGAAATGGATCTTCAGCCCTCGCTAACAAGGCCCACCAGCTCAACTTGCTGTTGCATATCAGGTCGGTGGAAGTGCTGCTTAGTGGTCTCGCCAGTTTGGTGTTAATATTCCTTGACACTCCCGGTCCGGAATGTGATTTAAGTTTCTAGTAATAAAACCCTCTGCTGAGATTTGTTAACCACTGCAGGGTGTTACCGGCACACCTCTGGGACAAGAGGAGCAGCTATAAAAGTGCTGTAAAATGCAGGAAATTGTCAAGTAACTGTGATGGGAGCTATAGGGAATGGGTTAGGAAGCTTCAGTTAGGATTCCTCTTTTTCACAACTCTACTTTACAAATAAAATGCAGAGCAGGCAGTCAATTTTTTATGTTGATCTATTTAGGTGATGGTAGTGTTGGTTGGTAGGTCGATCCACCACTTTGGCCCACACTAAAATATCTCAACATCTGCTAGATGGATTGCCATTCAAATTTGTACAGACATTTTTGATGCCCAGATGATGACTTTTAATGATTTTGGTGATCCCTGACTCTTCCTCTATTGACACCATGAGATGTTGTGTCTCAAAAACTATTGGGTGTATTACCCCAAAACTTGGCGTGGTGAACATGCTAAACATCAGCATGTTAACATTATGAGCATGTTAGCATGCTGATGTTAGCATTACAACCTCACAGAGCCGCTAGCGTGCCTGTAGTCTTGTTTTATGTCTTTCTTTATTGAGACATCAGGGATGGAGTATGGCAGAGAGGTTAAACATTCCTGTAAATTTGACAAATTTCAACCAAAACACCATCTATGCTCTGCTTAACGTACTGGGATTTAGCTGTACTAGATACTACCATACTTAACACATTTTCAGCTTCTATCTTTAACTTACCCTTCGTTTACATGTGAACTCCTTGACTAGACAGGAAACTTTTGCACATGGATGAGTGTTTGTGATCTCTCACAAGATCAATAAAGCTATCTGCTTTGGGGTTGGAAACTCGAGCTAACTTCAGTCATCAGCATGCATCCAAAAGAGTCTATTAAATCTATTCATTCTCTTCCAAAATAATAAGTATCGCATTTTGGAAAAAATGGTTGCCAAATGAAAATAATCGCTGCTTCAATACAGCTACTGTTCAGCCTTCAATGTTTCTCTCAATCTTTATTGTGCTTTTGGTTCTGCCCATATCCCTGCATATGTAGCCAATTATTCTGATGTTTGAGTGGATTTTCTGTAAATCCCTTCACTACTCACAGGCTGATTAGAGTATGTTAAGGAATTATGCTATTTCAGGGCTAAATAGGGTTGTCAAAAAACAGTACAGAGGCTTCTCCCATTAATGTCTAGAGGTAAGTTATTCATTATTATTGTTATCAGTTTTCATGAGTTGGCAGGGTCTCCCTCACTCTCAACTACCACAGTGTGAAAATCCTTTATAATACCAGGAATTTGCATGAAATAAGAGAGAACTTTCACACACTCTTACCACTTCAGTGAGGAAATGGAATATAAGCGTGAAACACCATCACAAAACTGTAATAGGAAACAATAGGAACCTGCTGTCGTTACAGTAGTGTGGACTTGTGTGTGTGTGTGTGTGTGTATGTGTGACTTGTGTCATGTCTTGTGCATCTCATCCAACACTAATTTGATATTGTTAAGTGATGCATTCTTTCTTTAAACAAAAGCCAGAGGTCATTGTAACCACCACTGTGAAAGGAGTGTGTGTGTGTTTGAAGCGTCTTAATTAAATCCCAGGCTGCTGCGATCACATTGTCTCGCATACAAAGTACACAAGAGCAAGAACAGGCAGATATTTATACCTGGAACAGTGGTGAGCTATGGACTGATGATAGAAATGAAAAATGTCAAGAACCAGACTGTCTTGTTCTTGTTGACAGAAAACATGTACGTATAACTGCAGCTTTGCTTCACTTGAATGGTAAGAAAAGCACAGGGTGCATGATTGGAACACTGATGTAAGGAAACTGTAGCAGTGAAATATCCCAGCTGTTCTTTAAAAAAAAACTCACAAACTGTTATTACGCCACAGATGTTAAATACAATCAAAGCTAAGAAACCAGTTTCTCTTGTTCTCGTTAACAGGAAAAAACACTCCAGCTGCACTTACCAGAAATAAACTTTTAACTGGCCTCCATGATACTTTGATTGAACTAAGAATGATGCAGCATTGTTATTGTCATTACGTGCAGTCCCTCTATCAGGCCTATCTAGGTACCCATCTAACTGATTTACAGTGTGTCACACTTCAGCCAAAAGAAACAGGGTTTTTAATGAGCTGTGCCACTCAAACTAGATGGAAGCATCACTTGTGAAAAATAAATCCATAAAAAAAAAAGAAGAGAGACAGCAACATCTGATGACATATCATGCAAGACAAGCAGCAGCGTTGCATCACATTTACTATGGGAAAACTGTGTGTGTGTGTGTTGTGTGTGTGTATGCGAATCCCGCATGAATTTAGCATAAGCGATAGTTGTAGGCCAGGGATTGGGGTTGTGTACACAGAGGCTTAATGACAGGACCCTGAAGGGATGGCACATCAGTCAAGCGGAACAGACAAACACACACACACACACAC
Source organism: Sander vitreus (assembly GCF_031162955.1). Lineage (NCBI taxonomy): Eukaryota > Metazoa > Chordata > Actinopteri > Perciformes > Percidae > Sander > Sander vitreus. Next base: position 11,028,370 of record NC_135877.1, read on the forward strand.
ACACACACACACACACACACACAAACAGGCTGTGTATTACACAACCAGAGTACCCTCACTTTCCCATAATTTAGCATCGGAAGCACAACAAGAGCTAGGAACGGCGGGTTTGACCAAGTTTGCAGCCCCAGGCACTTTGTCACACTCGGGCTGCAGTTTCGCCTACATGGGCTGGCACAGTTCTCAAGGCAGCATAGTGTCGGAGAAGGGTGTGTGTGTGTGAAACCATATAGCCTTTAGTTCCAATAGCGGATTCCCAAGGCACTTTTTGTTTAGCTTTATTTGGGTTACTGAGCCAGCGATAGAAAAGACAGAGATAACAAAACAGCTGAGTGACACCAGCTTAGCTCAGCACAGTAACATTTTGGTGGCGGGTTTGGATGCCACGAGGTCGACAGATATCGAGGCTATGTGTTATAATGAAGGTCACTTTGAGCTCCGTGCTTAAATAAACTCAGTATCACAGGGAAAGTGGCGTGACTGGCCGTTTTGTGGGGTGTTTGCCCCCCCCCCCCGTCCTGGGGACTGTGGTTGAATTTGGCCTGGCAGCCGCTGTTGGCATTCCACACGAACCCTCGAGTAGCAGGCCTGAGGTTCATGGGTAAACAGACAAACCGTTTGGTGGGCTTGCTGTGTCGTTTTGGGAGCCTGTCTTACCCTCTAGCTGTCTCTCTCTCCTCCAACCTCCCCCCTTGTCTTTCCTCTCAGCCAGCCATATCCTCAGTTGGCCTCTCTGTTAATTCAGACCTACCTGACAGTTCTGACTAAAACCTTCTGGGTTTACTATCTGTCCCGCTCAGCGACAGGCTCAGCTCTCTAAACACACACTGAAGACTAATCTGCAACAGATGGACCGGGGAGGAAGTAGTATAAAAGGATATACAACATATTTGTACCCCTCTAAACCAAACGATAGGGTTTCAGCGAAGTTCCAAGCAAAGCCGGAGGAGGGCTGTAATGATGTGCATAGCGGCGGCTCCCAGGCGCTTAACTGGACATATTACTTGGATATATAAGATGTCCATCCACAACCAGATGTCGGAAAGGCCCTGAGGGGCATTCTTGAGAGCTTTCTCTGAAGGGAACCTGTTCACAAACTCAGTCACACACACTAACAGATATATGTAAATAATTGATTAAATAAAAATATATGGAAATAAGCAAATGAGCACGGATACATACATGTGCACACACATAAACAAGCCCGCACATGTTGGATTTCAGAGGTGGCTGGTTAGAGATAATGAACGCATTAGCACCCAGTTTACTGTCTGGTTTTTGAGGTCATTAGTGTAAACACAAAAGACATTTATTTATTACCTCATTAATGCAAGTGGCAATTTGAGCACTCTTTCTCAGGAAAAAAAGGATGGATCTTACAGCACTGAAACCCAGACTGTCAAATCACTGTTTGTATTGGTTTAGCGACGAACATTTGGAAAGCCCCGAGCTTTCATCAGTTACCACTACGGGTAAAGATCTGTTAGATTCTCCCTCTCTTGGATATTAAATTGTCCTCACTGAAGGGTACACTTCCGTTTGATTACTTGCCACAGAGCACAAAGGCAGTCGGGGGCTAGTTAATGGGAGGAGAGGTTATATACAGTCAGGTCCATAAATATTGGGACATCGACACAATTCTAATCTTTTTGGCTCTATACACCACCACAATGGAGTTGAAATGAAAAGAACAAGATGTGCTTTAACTGCAGACTTTCAGCTTTAATTTGAGGGTATTTACATCCAAATCAGGTGAACGGTGTAGGAATCACAACAGTTTGTATATGTGCCTCCCACTTTTTAAGGGACCAAAAGTAATGGGACAATTGGCTGCTCAGCTGTTCCATGGCCAGGTGTGTGTTATTCCGCCATTATCCCATTTACAAGGAGCAGATAAAAGGTCCAGAGTTCATTTCAAGTGTGCTATTTACATTTGGAATCTGTTGCTGTCAACTCTCAATATGAGATCCAAAGAGCTGTCACTATCAGTGAAGCAAGCCATCATTAGGCTGAAAAACATTAAAAACATTAGGTGTGGCCAAATCAACTGTTTGGAACATTCTTAAAAAGAAAGAACTCACCGGTGAGCTCAGCAACACCAAAAGACCCGGAAGACCACGGAAAACAACTATGGTGGATGACCGAAGAATACTTTCCCTGGTGAAGAAAACACCCTTCACAACAGTTGGCCAGATCAAGAACACTCTCCAGGAGGTAGGTGTATGTGTGTCAAAGTCAACAATCAAGAGAAGACTTCACCAGAGTGAATACAGAGGGTTCACTACAAGATGTAAACCATTGGTGAGCCTCAAAAACAGGAAGGCCAGATTAGAGTTTGCCAAACAACATCTAAAAAAGCCTTCACATTTCTGGAACAACATCCTATGGACAGATGAGACAAATATCAACTTGTACCAGAGTGATGGGAAGAGAAGAGTATGGAGAAGGAAAGGAACTGCTCATGATCCAAAGCATACCACCTCATCAGTGAAGTATGGTGGTGGTAGTGTCATGAGCGTGGGCATGTATGGCTGCCAATGGAACTGGTTCTCTTGTATTTATTGATGATGTGACTGCTGACAAAAGCAGCAGGATGAATTCTGAAGTGTTTCGGGCAATATTATCTGCTCATATTCAGCCAAATGCTTCAGAACTCATTGGACGGCGCTTCACAGTGCAGATGGACAATGACCCGAAGCATACTGCGAAAGCAACCAAAGACTTTTTTTAAGGGAAAGAAGTGGAATGTTATGCAATGGCCAAGTCAATCACCTGACCTGAATCCGATTGAGCATGCATTTCACTTGCTGAAGACAAAACTGAAGGGAAAATGCCCCAAGAACAAGCAGGAACTGAAGACAGTTGCAGTAGAGGCCTGGCAGAGCATCACCAGGGATAAAACCCAGCGTCTGGTGATGTCTATGCGTTCCAGACTTCAGGCTGTAATTGAATGCAAAGGATTTGCAACCAAGTATTAAAAAGTGAAAGTTTGATTCATGATTGTTAATCTGTCCCATTACTTTTGGTCCCTTAAAAAGTGGGAGGCACATATACAAACTGTTGTAATTCCTACACCGTTCACCTGATTTGGATGTAAATACCCTCAAATTAAAGCTGAAAGTCTGCAGTTAAAGCACATCTTGTTCGTTTCATTTCAACTCCATTGTGGTGGTGTATAGAGCCAAAAAGATTAGAATTGTGTCGATGTCCCAATATTTATGGACCTGACTGTATATAACCTCCTCCCATTAACTAGCCCCCGACTGCCTTTGTGCTCTGTGGCAAGTAATCAAACGGAAGTGTACCCTTCAGTGAGGACAATTTAATATCCAAGAGAGGGAGAATCTAACAGATCTTTACCCGTAGTGGTAACTGATGAAAGCTCGGGGCTTTCCAAATGTTCGTCGCTAAACCAACATCTTGTTCGTTTCATTTCAACTCCATTGTGGTGGTGTATAGAGCCAAAAAGATTAGAATTGTGTCGATGTCCCAATATTTATGGACCTGACTGTAAGAAGACAGGGTACCTCTTATAAGGAACTGCAGGCTTCCCTTTGAGGCGTATGCACCATCTAAAATGGCTGGCATGGTTGGTACAGAAATTTAATTTGAAACCTGGGGGCAACGGAAAGAAGCTATGAACACAACACTGATATATTTTTACCTTTTAAGTTAGGGATAGATGAATATGATGAACATGTTAGCATACAGTTGCCTATTTGACACATGATACAGAGCCACATTAGCATTCATTTGGAGCTTTTGGCCATCTGTTAATATTCACTCTGCTTTTAGCTGTGTTTTTGGTCTTCACCATCTCCTGAGGAATATATTTAGACCTGCGTGAAGCTGGCCCCCCATGTCATCCAAAAATTATTAAAAACACTGCTATTCGTTTGTGCTACGTTTGTGCCATAAAAATTATCGTTTGTGCTGTTAAGGGTTTTAAGTAATTAAACTTTACATTTTCACATTTTACATGACATCACCCAGCCCCCCATTAATGTCCAAATTTCCCCAAAATGGTCTCAATTGTTTGTGCTACGTTTGTGCTAATTTGTGCTGAATAATTAATTGTTTAGATTTCGAATATTGACAGTCTTGCGAAAATTTATGCCGAATTGACAATTTGCTTCAAAGTTTTCAGAGAGAAGCTCCATGAAGTGAGGCGACAGCCTTATGACCTCATAAGGAGCAAAATACCAGAAGGCAGAGCAGAATACCCAGGGCTCGGTTTACACCTATCGCCATTTCTAGCCACTGGGGGATCACAGGCAGGCTGGGGGAATGCATATTAATGGTAAAAAACCTCATAAAGTGAAATTTTCATGCCATGGGACCTTTAAGTTATTACGCTTTATTACCCGCGTGACGTCACCCAGCCCCCCATTAATGTCCAAATGTCCCCAAAATGGTCTCAATCATTTGTGCTACGTTTGTCCTGATTTGTGCCGTTAAAAGAAACATTTATGCTACTTCGGTTTTGGGACATTCTAAAACGCTTAACGTGAAAAAGCTTAATGTGGTTTAATGTACCTAAACAACGATCAATGATCACCAAATTGCTCATGGCCATATCTTGTCATGAACACTTAAGCTTGTCAAAAAAACTAAACCGAAATCCAACGATTATAGAAGTTATCTCACGTTAACGTTTTCTTCTTCATTGGCGCCTATGGCGAGGAAAAAACCTAACGCGGTTTAATGTACCTAAACAACAATCAATCATCACCAAATTTGGTGAGAGAAATTTTGGTGATGATTGATCGTTGTTTAGGTACATTAAACCATATAAGCTTTTTCACATAAGGACTTATAAAGCCTATGAGAACCGTGGCGAGTCAACCCACAGCCGCTCCGCTGCCCTGCTGAAAATGTGAAGCAAAAACGCTTAATGTCAGCTAATGTCCATAATAATTGGACTTTGGGTTAGATTTTTTTTACAGTGTTCAGTGGTTATGAGGAGCAATATGAGAGAGAACATTAAACCATGTTATGCTTTTTCACGTTAAGCGTTTTAGAGTGATGGCTGGTGTCAGAAGCCTTTGCAGCGCAAATAGTAGCCGTGTAACAAATAAAGCTCAAAGACGTCAAAACGCTCCGTAGAGTTGAGTAACTACAGTTGTTACAATCCTTTTAATGGGTTTGTCACCATGATTGACCCCTTTTACATTACACATAGTAATTTCATCAATTGTTATTTAAAATAATATTATTTAAAGCAGCTTTTATGACCATTTTGTACTGAAAGCAAGACTCAAGCAAAAGCAAAAGCTTTTGGCAAATTTGAATCCTGTAATTTCCCCCACCCTCACTTACACAGTAGTTATCACAACAGGCCATTTCCTGACTCTGAGTGGCATCAGATTGGATTGAGCATTTTCCCCTTTGGGTGAATTAAAAGGCTGGTATTCCTTTGGGATGTTGTGAGGCAAGATGGAGATAAAATGACAGATAGGGCATGTCCCCAGAGACTTCCGCAGAGACAGGCGACCACCCAACAGCTGAAGGTTTACTTCAACGTGGATGTCTTCCTGAAATTGTATAACTTAAATTTGTCACAAAGCTTAAACATTTTTCTCTACCTCATCTGCTTCTGTTTATTGAAGCAGACAATAATTAGTCCCTGGAAAAAACGTGAGTTATACTCATGAGAACATCCTGTACCATCTGAAGCTTCATGCATATTGGAAGAGAGGTGGTAAGAGGAAGAAAAGAGCCGACTGTCCCTGATTAGACCTGAGTTGAGACATTCACCTTAGGAACACACTGTCCAACACATGAGACCAATTTAAAGAGGGAAGGCAGGAGCCAAGTCATGTTTTCCTGATTCACCCACCCAGAATTTAATCCCAGAATCACATATAAAAGGTTTTCCTGTTGGTCCCATATTTATGAACAATTATGATTATGTTGTTTTTGAGCTGGTTCTGTCCTTTCAGTAGTCTACAGCTATTTTTAGCCAATGATGCATCAAAAATGGCTTTCTGCATCTATTATCCATAATATATATTTATTTTCATGCCAAAAAGAATAAGTGTGTCACTTACATTCTAAGACATTTTTCAAAATATATTCTTTGCATAATGCAAATAGTTTCAAGTTAAACTGTTTTGATGCAACAAGACCATGTTTTGATCATACTTACTCAGCTCACAACATCACTGTTACATTAAAAACCATTTATCTCAAGTGACAGCGGGATTGTCTTTGGTCTTGTGGTGATACATTTTTAACATTATCAGATGGATTTAGAACGGGTGGCCCTTCATCTGATCTGAAAAGATGAAACCACCAAACATCAAACTGTGAAACATGATCTCCAAAATAGGAATCAGGAGGTTTTCACATCACAACAGCAATATTGTATGAGTGATGTAGCACCAAACAAAACAGAATGTGTTATGGAGACCTTTTATGTTTTCTCCCAATCAAAAACAAAACTGGAAGCTATCATTTGTGTTCTGCCTCAGGGTGGTCATTTGACGAGGAATAATTACGTGGTTGTTGTACAGCAATCTCGTCTTCCTATACGAGACTGTGCTTCCATCTATACTGTTTTCCTTTTACTCGAGCTTTAAAGCCTTTTAATTATTATCATCTAATAATCATCACCTTTAATGTCTCCATAACCACTGTGACTGGCGACTGGCAGTGTCTGGGCAGGTGTGTGTGTGTGTGTGTGTGTGTGTGTGTGTGTGTGTGTGTGTGTGTGTGTGTGTGTGTGTGTGTGTGTGTGTGTGTGTGTGAGTGGCTTTAATCATCATCAAATAGAGCTGTGTGTATAGGTAATTAAGGTGGTGCCAAATCGACTCTCACTCACAGGCACGAGTCAGGACAACACCTTAGTGTTGCATTGCTTAGCAAGTGCTGCGGGCAACTTCATTTCAGCTCCGCTGCAAGTTTTAACACAGTGCAACTCCCTCTCAGAGTCCATTACTCAGTGTCTGATATTCTTCTCAGCCTTGGATTACTTTTCCTCCCCACAAGCTGACCATAATACCAGGCTTGTGGAGCCAATGCGGCCTGAAGGGTTTGGTCTGTAACCACTAGATGAGCACAAGGATCACGATTAGTGCTCGTATATCAAGGACAGTCATCCCAGCCCTCACACACACACATTTACACACCGCACCCTTCACCTCCTTCAGCATAGCCATGATTTATAGCTACTGTAGCCCAATATACATAGACAATATTAGCTCCTCTTTCACCATTTAGAGTGCAATATTTACTTCAAACATGAACAACCTGACAGAAACTGAACCTGAACAGACATTTCCGTCACATGTGAAAAGGCATGTTGGGCTGCAACTAATTTATTTGCATTTGCAACTGATCTCTTGATGAATCGTTTAGTCTATAAAATATGAATAAACGCTGTGACCAGGGAATGTTTGGCATTTTTGCTTGGTCAAGGTTTTTCCCAGCACTATTTGTATGCAGTCTCCCAGTGATAATGCTGCTGATAACTGGTATAACTGGGTGGTTCCCATGCAACACTCAGAATATCACTTTAAGACTTGTTTAATCTCTGTTCTTCCAAGAAAGGTCTGTTTTTCATTGTTCACTGTTTCTCCTGTTCAGTGATTGGTCCTTCAGTGTTTGGCACGTCACACACAACTACAGGGGATAGGGGATTGCTTGGCAAGCGTGTGTGTGTGTGTGTGTGTGTGTGTGTGTGTGTGTGTGTTGTGTGTAAGAGAGAGAGAGAGTGTGTTTTCTGAGGTTTGGAACGATTTACCCAACCCCACACTCGATTAATTCCAGTATGACAGCACAATCTTGCCTGTGTGTACACACGTTGGTCTGAGGTATTAGGCTGACAGAGGTGCACAGACAGAACAGTGTTGACTTAATAATAGATGGAGGTCTTTTTTTATGGATACACACACACACACACACACACACACACACACACACACACATCACATTCATGTTTATGTTTCTTATTGATACAATTTATTTAATCTAATGCCAATCTGTGCTCCAACTCAAACACTGGGACACAAGAAATCTGTGAATGCTGCATGACCCCCCTGAACCAGAGTCAGCCAGCAGCTAGTCTCCACAGCGCTGTGGAGTAAGGTCTGGCTACACCACAGATACATTCTGGGATAGGTGAAGAAAAACAAAACGCTCTGGCTTGTTTGCATTTCTTTAAACCAATCACAATTGTCTTGGCACTAAGTTCCGGACACAGCGACAGTGGCTCTGCAAAATGGTCTCGGAAAGCAACTTGCTTTGGTAGAACATTTGCAATGGTGACAATCTCTTTTTGGATTAATTCTCTTAAGCTTCACCCTAAAACAAAAAGGTGAAACACGGCACATCTTGAGCTCTTCAAACAGCTTTACTGCTGTGATTAGATGAGGTGTTTCAGCCCAGGAGCCAATGGCTCTAAATCCAGAACACCCTTGGTTGCTGAGCAAAAAGGTTTTCCAGGAGAGTGTCCAACAATATCAAAACAATATCCAGGCTTGATTTCCTCTCTGGCACTCAAACCCTACTGGAGATAGGGGTTGCATATGAGAAAATGAAGAACTGTGTCGGATGAAGACTCTAATCGAGAGACATTGGTCTGAAAATGAGTATGTCAATTTAGAAAATGGTCCATAAACAAGAAGTCAGCAGGGGCCTCAAAAAAGTCAAGGATGCATTCATGATCCGTCCACATCCACTGCCAACGCTAGGCTCAAAATTGTATGACGGTAAATGTCCAGTCATACTGTCTTTCATTGAAATCTCAAAGGTCGTATTCTCAAGAACTGCTTCACATCCTCCCCTCTGAATCACATCCTCTCATTTGTTTAGCTAGCAAAAATCCTCTACCAAACTTCACCATAAAGGACAGAAACACCTCTACTTATGTTGACTTGTGGGGAGTACTCTTATTTGCTTTCTTGACCAGAGTTAGACAAGAAGATTATATCACTCTCATGTCTGTATGGTAAATATGAAGCTACAGTCAGCAGCTAGCTTAGCTTAGCTTAACTAGCTAGCCTGGCTCTATCAAAAGCTAACTAAATCTGCAGTATAAGTATAAAGTATAAAAACAAGTTATTTCTTGGCTGGGTAGTGACAAGATTCCAGACTTGTATAGATTAAATGAACAAGATGTAATTAGTGAGCTTTGAAACCATTGAACAGACCCAGGCTAGCTGTTTCCCCGTTTCCAGTAGTCAATCTAAGCTAACTGGCTGCTAGCTAGAGCTACACATTTAGTTCATAAACATGAAAGCCAATAAATGTATTTCCCAAAAAACTATTTCTTTAAACTAATTCTACTGCTGCATACAATTTACTGTGGATGGTACCATAATTAAATGAAATATAAATAGATAAAACACCCTGTTCAGGATCCATTAAAAGCCTAGAATCAATGTTATGTCCCATAGCAGGCAGTAGTCAAGCCAAGCATACCGATCATCTCAGCTACTGCCTGACTTGACTCTTCCATGTGCTTCAAATGGCTGACCAATTAATAGCAGCTTAACTCCTGGGTCCAAACACCCATCTCTCTCTCTCTCTCTCTCCCTCTCTCACACACACACACACACACACACACACACACACACACACACACACACACACGTAAGCAGGGACAGACATGCAGACACACAGAAACACACACATGCATGTGCACACAAGCATTCAAAGTAATAGACGTGCAGATGCTGTGCACCCAGTACCACACACAGACAAGGACGCACACAGATACATACTCATTAACAAAGGCTTAGTATTGCAGAGTGTATACCCCCAGCAAAGTGTAGCATAGTCTGGTTGACTGGCCTCCCACAGAGGGGGAAATACACCTCAGTCACCTGATCCTCGGCTGCTCTCTCATCTTGGATCAGTGAACCACACAGCAGCAGCTTGTCATTCAATTACAGCGACCAAGCCTGCATGGAAACAATACAGGACTGAGCACTGCAAGGGACTACTTCAAAATATCCCAAATATAAAGATTTTAAATTGAATCAAGTAATTAAAACATGCTTTCTTCAAGTTTTAAGACTCAGGAGATCCAAAGGCCTACTGCTCTCACTGCAGCATCTTTATAGATCTCACCCACCACTAGATGCCACCACTGGCTTCCAAACAGATCACACATCACTGAAAAGACATTCTATCATAGGACTCATATTCAGTATTTAAACCTGTTTCTTTATGCTTTTTTATGCAATTTGAGACCCAAGTCAGTATCCTGCAAGACTGAAATCACATGGAAAGAATCAATTCCATTGTAGGCCTACTTAAATAGACTAAGGTTAACACTCCAAAGTTGTTACACCTGTTAAAAAATAGATTTAAGTCTGAAGTATGATTGGATATTTGAAAACGCCTTCCTTGGTCAGTTGTTGGGTTTGGCTAAAGTGATGTTTGGCTTCCCTTTGTAATGTTTCTGTGGATTTGGGCTGTGGTGTGTCAACACTGATGTGATTCTGAAGAGCTGCATGAAAAGGCTCGTGAAGACAAGGAAAAAAGTAGACAGAGACCACCTGAGTGACAAGCAACAGCTGAGTCCACACATCTGGAAACAAAAATGCAACCCTCCATTAAGTGCGTCTTTACGTACACACACTTTCCAAGCTAAAATCCCCCCCAGACTCAGCCACAGTTTCACTTCTCTCCTCCTTCAGGGAAAATGTGCTACAGAGGCTCAACTAACTCTTTTCTTCTCGCTTTGGTGCGTCTGACCACGAAGAAATGGAGAAACAAATCAATTCCATCCCATAAATTGTGTTGCTACATGAGGATTTCTAAGCCTCTCTAGATTTGACTTTTTTCACACATTTGTGTATGCTCACAAATAATTCTACAGTCACACACAACTATGTGCACTTAAACAGCAAGATTGCAACATTTAGAAAGTAATACCTTAGAATGAATAGTTATTGGCCATAACTTGACACTCACCTCAGAAACAACAACTTGGTCCGGGTTCGGGTTTGAATATTCCGTTTATCAGAATAAAATCACGACTCTGGAGGCATCCGGGCTGACTGCAACCAACAAACACAACTCCTACTGTTTCGAGTCCTAAATCAGCTCAATGGATGTAGTCTTTCAGTGTATGATCATGGAAAGAGAGGGAGAGAGAAGGACGCTCTGCAAGGGTTGCGCGCTGCGCAGCTCTGGCACCAAGTTAAAGCGTCGACAAATTACATTAGCGCTGCTCTGCGCTTATTGGCTTAAACATGAAGGCCCCCTCCTCTTTCCCTTCTCAGTACACACACGCCTCCCTCTCACTTACAGGCACACATCATACTGTAAACATCCAAACCATGGCTTTATGGATATGTTTTGGAAGCATATATCAAGTCAATTTCTTCAGAAAGACGAGGTTCTCATTACAATGTGTTAAAATACCATTGAAGTATGATAAGGTCATTGTAATCTCATTAGTTACTACCATAGAGACACTGCCCATAGGTATACAGCAGCAATGTAATACAATGTCCTCTGGATTCAGCTCCTCTTCATAAATTATACACAAGAATTTTACAAGAAATGCTTGATTGGATGGGCTGTATCCAAGAGTCACAAAAACCTTAAACAAAATCCCATATTTACTATTACATCAGATGTATCTATGGCATCTATGTACGACACAGTAGCCCCCTGAAACTCTAAACCAACATTTCACGTGTCCCGTGTGGAGGTATTATGTACCGTACATATGTTATACCAAGCCTTGCCCGATATATGAAACCATGTATGTCCAGTATTTTAATTATCCAGAAGTGGCTTCTCTTACTTGAAGCCTGCTGCTTTCTTGGAAAGGGAGTGCCAGTCATTGTTTAGTCGTTGAGAATGCTAAACCCCTCAGTGCTCCAGTGGTCAGTAAGCTATAGGATGCGGTTGCACTGGCCAGCTCTGGTGGGAGTGTGTGGCTGTATGAGACAAAATAGTACATTAAAGCACGAAAGAAAATTGATTTTTTTTATTTATTTTTTTTATAAATCTCTTGCATGGACTCATTGTCACATTCCCTGAGGCTAGTTGAGCTCAATTAGTAGAGCAGGACAACCCTGGTGGTGCACTATACTAAAATATAACAATAACTGGTGGTATCATAATATGTTTTTTATTTAATAAAGTGACCATGGTCATGAGAGGAACCAATCAGAAACAAACACATGGCCTATTATGAGGCCAGTGTCATAGTTTAATGAAAAAAGTGACTCCTGCCAGCACAGAATAAACAAAACCTCACACACGACACTATTTAAGGTTGATGGTTGTCAAAAAGGTAACACAAAGATGAATCAATATCAAGTAATAGAGTTTTAAAGGCAGCAGATCCTGATTTGTGGAGTGTTGCGTTTGGATAGAATTTTCAGTGTCAGACGTGGAGTCAGGGCAGTGAAGAGAGCTGTTTGAATGTCTGTGAGCCTGGCACTGGGACACGCAGAGCAGGTCAAACAGTATGGCTTATTGTTCCTGCCAGCCGGTCAGTCAGCCCACACAGCGAGGGACCCATGGACGCCCTGCTGGCTGCTGCTCTGACAGCATATGACAGCTTGATTTACAACCTAAATTTACATTTAACATTTTAGTCAATGAGTGCAGCAGCAGAATAAGCTTCAATTCATAGATTGCCAATACACTGAAAGCAAGCAGTGGTGTGGCTGACACTGGCATCAGATGTGAACAAACGTTTCATTGGTGCCTTGAAAAATGTGTAAAGAAGTTGAACAAAATAAATCCACATATCTCTTTTAAACTGTTCTGCTTTTGTCTATTTGACTGAGCAGCTACTCTCAGCACTCAATTCACCTGTTGTGCATAGCATCACACACACACACACACACACACACACACACACACACACACACACACACACACACACACACACACACACACACACACACACACACACACACACACACACACACACACACACACACACACACACACACACACACACACTTAAAACACACACGTAGCTGCAGAACTTTTTAATGGGAAATCCGATCATCGTCTGTGTCCCGATTGCTCTCTTTCCACCTGTTCTCCTGGCCTCAACGCAGAATAGAGCCAGCCTCTGTGCTTCTCCTTGGCTCTTTGTGCTCGCACACAGACATCTGTAACATTAAGCCTATTTACAGCAGACATAGAGGAGAGGGAGAGGGGTATAAAAGGTAAGCCTATAGGCCTACACATGCAGCCAGAGAGGAAGTGAGGATCAGTGCAGCGTGGAGAGCACAAAAGGGGCCTCTGGGTCAGTAAATCCTGCCCCTGTCACCTTCTGGTGCGTGGAAACACAGCACGGTTGATGAATGTGTCAGAGGCAGGCGCAGCACGTTGTACATCTCTGATCCTGTCTTTTATCTCTTTCCTCTCCCCCTTCTTCTTTATTCTTTATGGAACGCTGCTTTGAAAACATTCCAGATGGATGTGGGACTGCGTGCTTTGTGACGGCAGCTTGGATGTCATGAGCAATGAATGGCAAACTGCTGCATGAGGAGGCTCTCTTCCTATCAGCAAATCTGATTGTTGGAGACAGTAAAATGGTATCTCATCTGTACTACACCAGGTTCATCTTTCATGCAGTGGCCTGGTTAGTTATCCCAGGTATTTGGCATATTTGTTGGATTGGAAAAATACAGTTATGATTTTGGTCCTCTGCTCACATTTGGTGATGAATTCATAAGGTGGGCATGTTAACTGGGTCCAGTGTATCCGAAGGCATTGAAAAGAAAATAAAAAAAATGTGGCATATGATTTCAGGACTTGAAAGGTGATATTTGGTCATTAAAAACACTGGATAACCACACACTGTGTCGTTAACCTGACTAATGCATTTCTGCATAAAGTGATATTTAACCCTGTGAAACTGTGTCAGACAGATGAGATAACGACCAGCTGGGACAACTAAAAATAGCCACAAGCCAAAAGCTGTGACTCCAGAGAGGCTGTTAGGCACTAGAAGCTTTGGATACAACTAGTTAAAACTACTAGCTGGTGAAAATAGTTTGGGATCATCAAGCAATCAGTTCCTGGTCGTGACCCACCGGGCCCCTTTTCTGTGTGACCTTGTATAACGCAGCTCCAAAACCTCCAACCCCCTTTGTGAGAAGGAGGTAAGTGGTTCCAGATTTGGCCCTAAAAGAAAACTGTCAATCAATCTGTGGGAATCTGGGCTGCGTTTCATAATGGTCTGGTCGTCCCCAAAACATCATCTGGAGGAGACAGTGAACAGGAATGTTGTCTGAATCATCCTCTGACTGTCTCACTAAAAACTAACTCAGGACGAAGCTTCTTTCTCCTGCAGATAAAAGTAAATGAACATTTTTAGATAGATACGTCTGCAAACCTTTTCTTTGCATTTCTATAACCAGAATGTTCGCTCACTCACTGTCCCTCATCACAGTTATCTAACTGTCATATGTTGTCTTTCTCCCTTGTCATTAGACTATCTGCCCATGTCATCTCTGTCTTTACCACAGGCTGAATGGGGGTTGGGGTTTGCACTGTTATCACTGAGCTGTCATCAGATGTGTCAGTTCATTCAAGTCAGGGGGGGTAGTTACACTTACTGGAAGCATCTACAGGATGCATTCATTCATCAAAGTCTGTTTGTGAAATGTGCATTTTGTATTTCATATTTTTGACTCTGCGTTCACTCTGCACAACTTGTTTTTACACTTAGTTTTTTGTATGAATAAAAAAACAAAACATAATGTGTTGATTTGTGACCTGGTATGTGGATTTTGTTACTAAAGGACAGAGAGGCTAGCTGTTTCCCCCTGCTTCCACTCTTTATGCTAAGCTTATTGGCTGCTGGCAATAGCTTCATACAGTATTTACTGTACAGTGGTATCAATCTCCTCATCTAACTCTTGGCAAAATAAATAAATAAATAGACTATTAGCATATTTCACAAAATGTCAAACTTTAAATTAAACTAACATTTTACCAAACAAAACATTCGCTGTATAAAGCCCAGTGTTCTGTCCAAGTGTAAGTGAGCACTGCAGCTCACCCCTACCTGCATGCACAACATCACAATCATTTTAAAGAGGAATACATAACTCAGAATGACAAGTGGACCTTCAATGGTGAGATGTGGTATGACACAAGAGAGGCTTAGCCAACTAATGAAACTAATTCAGGTATTTTTATGAGAAGAAAGACCCTGAGTGGAACACAATATTTCCTCATTTCTGGAATTCCTGCCACCTCTGAGTGGTAATTGTTGAATGAAGTAAATCAACAGTCGGTGCCCCCCTACTGGGACTCTCTCTCTCTCTCTCTCTCTCACACACACACACACACACACATTTTCCTGACTGGTGTTTTTTTAGACAGGTGTGTGACAGCGAGTGAGTGCACTGGTTAAATGTTAATCCCATTAGGTGGATGTGCTGTTCATTGCTCAAGGCACATTTTGTCCCTCCACACACACACACACACACACACACACACACACACACACACACACACACACACACACACACACAAAATAACTCCTATGGTGATACCTCTCAAACTGCCCTAATTAGGCTAAGCACATCACATCCGGCGTGCTACCTCCAACCTGTGCAAGACCTCCTGCAGTTAAGCCACCATAGCTGGCATACCTGAGCACTTTGTCAGGCACTTGAACCCTGAGAGCCTGGCTGTTTAACTCTTGAGTCTTTGACCATATTAGGTTGGGTGGTCGTTAAGCTCAACTCAAGTGAATGGAAGTAGCCACATCGCAGCCTGCGTTTTCCTGATGCATCCCCACATCTAAACACAATTACTGGACATGTCAGTCACCTGGCCAAGAGACCCACACTTGACTTTACAAGGATGTAATGGCAGTCCTTTTAAGAAAGTTTGTGAATGTCGCATACGTGTCAAATATGTCTGTATCGCAATGTCTTCAACATTTTAAAGTGACTGAAAAAAATAACATCTGGTTTTGGATCGGTCTTTCATGGGAAAAATTTTCAAGTGCAAAAAAAAAACTATTATTAATGAGCTAAAAACATTCTGTTGTCTGGTGAATTACTTCCCTTTGGGTGGCGTTATTCCTTGTCCGAATGAAAGGGTCCAAAGATGTTGTATGCTGTACAGAAGTCCTTTGAGGCAAATTTGTGATTATGGGCTCTACAGTAATAAAAATCGACTTGACATGAAAATGTAACTATAAGAATCAAATCTTTCCATCAGAGCTGTCAGTTCTACCACTATAGTCCACATTTCTGCCACTACCATTGGTTGTGTGCTATTAAGGTTCAGAATCCAGACCCTTAACTCAAACATCTATGTAAATGAAAAGAAGGTACACACTTAAACTAATGCTTGGCCTATAGAGCAACCTTGTCCACATCTGCAATGTAACATCGGATGGTGTCCCTGGAGTGGAGTTTCCCCCTCAGGGTTGTCCTGTCAGACAGTGAAATCCCAAACTCAGCAGCAGCATTGGTCATCCTTTAACTCAAGATTTAGGATCCTCACAGTGGGTCAGGGAAGCGCTAATTTCTATTTGTTATCAAAAAGGTTTACCTTTATCAACAGTTTCAGTTAACTGTAATGCTGATAGACCAAGCATACCATGAATCGTATATGCAGTAATTATTGTGATCATTTGTAAACAAATCCTAAGGGTTAATAAATGAACTTAACTTTAATAACGAGTTTTTAAAAAAGTACACTTATTATATAGATAATCACACAAGAAATCCACATTAGGCTATCCAATATCAATTGCAACAACTATTTCAGATTTCATCATGTATAAATCATTAACCCATCTTCATGTCTATTGTAATTTCTGTCTACATAGTCTTGACACTGCCAGCACTATTAATACACTTGTGTTCGCTGTTGCCTCGGTCAGATCTATGACCACATAAAGGCCCAATCGACTGCTTCTCTGTCTATAGATCTTAAAGTGATAACCTCACTGAGTTGATGCTAAACCTCTCCTATATGACATTGCCTAATCTTTAAGCCTCCGCAGACCCAAAGGCCACCATATATAATCAACTCTCCAAAGCAGTAAAACAAAGGAGCACATTTTAAATGGATGTAACAGGTTAGGGTTAGGGTAACCCTAACCCTTTTGTGTTACCAACACATTATTTACTGAGGTGATGAAGATTACCGTAGCACTGTCAACTAGTTGGCCAGTTGAATATACAGTTTTTTTTACAATCCCTTTGCTACTAATTTCAGAACCTTGATGTCATTTTTCAAAACTCAAAACGGTCATCACTTGTAACACAGGCTATCCAATGTTCAAAACATTGCATTGTGCATTCATATCTTTAAAGAAATATTGCACTTGCACAATCATTGGTTCAAAAAACTAATTTATTGTGAAATACCATTGAAACGTTACTTTAGATCACCAACACAAGCTACTCATAGTAGTACAAAATAGGTGATACATGTTTCATTATGGTACTACATATAAATATATCCCTGTAAAAGTACTGCAGTAGTAGAGAGAATACTACAGACCAATGTGGTACGAGTATATAATATATATATATATATATATATATATATATATATATATACTGTATTTAACCTTTATTTACAGTATCCAGGTAAGTCGATTGAGAACAAATTCTCATTTGCAACGACGACCTGTCACATTCACACAGTTCCACATTCATACCTGGAAGCTGCCCAGTACAACCACAGTCTGATCTGCTGGCCACTGAGCAGTATAAATAAATAAATATATATATATAAAATAAGTTATATCAATTATATATCTCAATCATCAGTAACGAGTTGGCAGAATTGGACAAGCAATTCCAAGGGCCTGCATGCATACAGTGCAGTACTGTCAATACAGTAAATAGTCTTAAAGGTGGTACATGGGAGCAGAAACAGTGTCTGATACAGTAAACAGTAGTACATTACAGTAAAGAATGATGATGGAATATTACATCCACAGATAATGTAGTCTAATTGGTTCATGCTCCACACTAATTGGTGACAATGAATCTCGTTATCTTGAAACTTTCATGATCTAAACATGGAATATTGTTTGTCTGTTTCCATACAACTATGCATTAAGAGTAATGCAACAGTTACTTATCATTTTGAGTAGTTGTATCGATTGATAGTTAGATCATTGTAATGGAATGAATAGACAATCATCTGGAATGTAATGTGTGAATTGCCTTTTGAAATAGTAGTACTTTGATGTTAAGTTGTGTCATATTGAACAGGTGATCTTTGTTAAATGAACAAATGATCTTTGGTTTATGTGTATTGTATCCAAGCAATTGAAAAAAGTGAAAAATGTGCATTTTGATCATTGGTTGTGAGTTTTGTGTCCAGAGTTTTGAAAAATGACGTCAAGGTTCTGAAATTAGTGCCAAAGTGATTGTAAAAAACTGTAATAAAATACATTCATTAAAATATTAAAAAGTTTGGCAAAACTTTAAGTAGATAAATAAAATTGCAGGATGTGAGCTGTGAGGAGCTGATACTCATTAAACTGCAAAGGGACTTCTGTGATATTTATGTTATTTATTTGTTTCAACACGAGAAGGAGGTCCTACGAGAACACTAGACTCACGTGTGTGTATGTGTGTGTGTGTGTGTGTGTGTGTGTGTGTGTGTGTGTGTGTGTGTCTCTGTGTGTAGGTGTGTGTGCGTGTGTGTGTGCGTGTGTGTGTGTGTGTGTGTGTGTGTGTGTGTGTGCGTGCGTGTCTGTGTGTGTGTGCATGGAGGAGGGGTAAACAAATGAACCTTTTGGTTTGGCAGTTACTGAGGCGAGCTAAAAAGCAAACAGCATCAGGCATTTAGGCAAGTTGAAAACACACATACATGCACACCTAGTGGATAGAATGACAGGGGGCCTCAATGGTATGTTTCAGTCTAATAAAGGAAGTAACCTTAACCTGTCAACTGTGCATCAACAATCTTCAAATACTCATGCTCACTGGAGGCTATTGTTGAATTTATGTGCGTTTAGTGCATACTGTATGCATGAGGTTTGACCTACCTGTGCGCATTTTTCAAAAGTATTTTCAAGTTGTGAGCCAACCTCCCTCTTCTTCTTCCTCCCTCCTCCTCAGGGCTCTGGCCTTAGGGAGGAAGTGTGTGACAGCATGTAGCTCCTGGACCATACTGAGGAATGTCTCACACAGGAAGACACACACACACACACACACACACACACACACACACACACGTACGGACACACACACAAAACCCAGGGGATATGTCAGCCAAGGGCAAGACAGGAGATTGGAGGGAGGGTGAAGGAGAGTAAGGATATAGGGAACATAGAGAGGAAAGGAAAGGAAACAAGAGGAGAAGAAAGACCTCAGATTGCACTCCCGCCTTGGGAGGCCAGGGAGAACAAATGTCTTTCACAGTCCAGAAATGAATTATCCTGCCGTTGTTACAACTGCAGCCAAATACGTCAAACCCTCCCTACAGTCCCCAGACTGCAGCACGTCAAAGACAGATAAAATATTAGAAAAATACTTTATTTGAGAACTCTTTGAAGGTTCCCTAACTGAGGTGTCCCAGGGGACTTTGTCTTTCTCACGCAGATGAAGTGTTCAATTCCAAACTGCCATTTAAAACAATCCGGTATCCACTTGGCAACAGTATTATAATGTTGTTCATTAAAGACTTGAAAGTCAAGGAACTAGACTTTGTGATATCAGTCGATCCTTTTGAAATGGCACATGGTATGTAGCATGAACTTCCCTTTGACTTGGCTTGACATTTTGGGAAACCCTCCCTACAGTCCATCTCTGCCTTGTAGAGAGATGGACGGAAAAATCAATACGATTTTCATGTCTGTACTGTAAATATGAAGCTACAGCTAGTTAGCTTAGCTTAGTACAAGGACTGGACACAGGGGGAAATAGCTAGCTGGGCTCCAACCCCTCTAAAACCATATGTTCTTTTTACACTTTGGTTTTAGTCAGCTACATATTAAACAAACAGGATGTAACATATTAGTTAGTAAACTGAAGCGATGTGGTTACCTTCGGACATAGCCTGGCTAGCTGTTTCCAGACTTTGTGCTGATTTAACCCGCTGCTGGCTGTAGGTTACAGGTATAAGAGTAGTATCAACTCTTCCTTTAAGTCAAGAAAACTACACTGGGTGGTCAAAAACTAATGGGCACTCTTCCAACACCCCTGTTCCCTGTCATTCATTCAGTCATATATGTGGTCAGAAGCATTACAGTTCTCCTCTTTGCATCTGTAACATTAGAACAATCTATTTTTCAAACCTGTCTCATATCTCCCTTTACGCATAAAGTCAGGGGCTTTAGAGGTGAGAACCTGGCTCAGATAGGCAAATGAAACTCAATGACACCCAATGAGAAACACATGTTCCACACATGGACAGTCTCTCTGATGTACCAACTCTTTCCCACACACACAATCGCAGGAGCTCATAGCTGTGTTATGTTTCAGATGATGTATGCACAGAATGTATAAACACAGGGCGTAATCAGCTATCCAGCCCCCATAACATATAGGTTATGATATATACAGTGATGATGCAATTCTGTTTTATGCCTCCCTATCAAACTATACCCTGTGAAATGTGTACTCTATAACCTTAGCTAATGCTTACAGCCTTGTCCAGCATAAAAAACAGGCTTCCACAGGCCCAAGAGAGAAATCAAGTGCAGATTTTGCGGTCACTATTTTCTTTGAGAAGAAACAAAACACTTTCGTGAAACAAAAAATGTATCTGGCAATTTCACAAAGCCCTGCACCAAATCATATTGATTTTCTACGTATAGTTTCAAGTTTAATGAGTTAGTTTGATGCATCTTTTTCTGCATCGTGTCTGTCGCTCACTGGTTTAGATTACTCCAGAAATTATCTGTTCCAAATCTTTAAAAATCTATATTTGCATATTCAATATCAGTTGCTTGATGACAGCAAACATATCAACAATCCAGATCTTTCCAGTTTCTGAGAGCTCAATAGTTTGAATGCTCCGTTGGTCCGTTTCCACTGCCAGCAAAGGCACTGTTACAAGACATAATCCAGAGAAAGCTGAAAAAATACTGATGTACTATTTCTCTCAATCATACTAACACAAGAGGACACCCACTCTTGAAGTTCCATTAATCATAAAACAAATCAAAGAAGGTAGAAAAGAGCTCAAAAACAGATGTACAAGCATTAGCTTGCCTCATTAGTGTTGCTTCAAACTTGACTTCCAAAGCTACTTGGCAAAAGAATCTATCTCAGATACAGCTTTGAATCCCAAGAGGCAGATCTCAAATATGCCTTTGTCCACATATGTAGTGTTGTGAATGAAAATGCATCCCTGAATGCCTCCCTAAGGCAGCCTTTTAGTTAAAGGAAAGAATCTGTATGCTTCTATTTCCAATCTCATTTTTAGTTTTATATCGCGATTTTTCGAGTTTTCAGTTTGCAAAGACTGACCATAGTATTCTTTTCTAGCTGCATATGCATCTACAATTAAGCAATTTTCTGAATTAGCCACATTCCTAATTTGCCTACAGTAAGTGACATGCTTTTCTACATCATAATTTCCCAGCTAAATATTTGTACGGTTTGTCCCTCTTTTACTCACCCATGTACCTGTGTGTTCCTCTCGATATACATGTTTACTGCTCTCTGTGTTGTATTTCAAATTGTATTTTATGTCACAAACTGTATGTTTTTCTAATGTATTTTATTTTCTTGCCCTCATTCCCTATCCCTAAGTGGCTTTGCCACTTGTCAGGCCACCACTGTAAATAAGAACCTGTTCTTAACAACTTGCCTGGTAAAATAAAGGTGAAATAAAATAAAAAAAAATAGTTGTCTTTTCTCATGTATTACTTGAGACACAGTCTTATGTCCGAACTAAATATCTATAATGTTTCACTCTGTTATCAGAGAACTGGGGTTACGTTAAGTAAACAAAGATACATTTGGAAGTGCAGAACTGCTCAAGTTTTATGGTGTCCCCCTGCTTCCAGTCTTTATGCTAAGCTAAGCTAATTGCCTGCTCGCTGGAGCTTCATATTTACTGAACAAACTATTCCTTGAGCATGAATTAGTCTCAGGCACTGATACACACTTAGTTACATGGCTGCATATCAGCAGCTAGCATGGTACTATGAAACTGGGAAATCAGCAAGGCAGTAAGGAATCTTGCAGTGTATACATACAAATACATATACATATAGCCAGGCTGCAGACTTCACCGCATGTTCCATCACAATCTCCTCAGCCCAGGTGGGTATGGCACAGTTGAACTAATCCATTCAACATGTGTTCTGTGCATGGGTGGGTACTTGTGTGTTGGTGTGTGTCTAGAGACTCTGGAGGTTCATCTGCGCAACACGTGCCAGGGAAGTTCTGTCATCACCTCTGTGAAGAGTGGAGGAGAAAGGGAGGAGAGAGGGATAAGAGCGGCGAGAAGGAAGGGAAGAGCGGAGACAGATGGAAAAATATCAGGGGAGAGGGGAGCTATAAAAAGAGAAGGAAAGAGGGGGAATATTAGGGATAGGGGGAATATGGCTGGGACGTACATAGTTGAGGGGAGGGGCTGAAACTCTACTGGCGAGGATGTGAGATAGCTCTCCCTGTTGGGTTTAGCCCCTGCAACAGAAATCTTGGCTTGTATCCACTGAACATGCCTCCTCTGTGACTGGCCCATCTATCATTTGGTCTCTGACACTTTCTCCCCTCTCTGTTGCTTCGTCTCTCATCCATCTACTGGAAGTATTGAAAGCAGTGCTGAGCCAAGCCCTGACACTCTCATAATCAGACTCAGAATCTCTTTATTTGCCAAGAGCAATAAATGGACATGGATTTGTTTTGGTTTAGAGGCAGTTGGAGAGGCACATCAACAAATAGTGGATTAAAACAGTAAACACTGGAACACTTGGCAGAGGGGCATCAGGATGGTTCAAAACATATAACAGTGTGCTATATTCAGTATATTTCATTATAAATAAACATAAAAAATTCAAATAGTTTTCATTTAGTTGGTGGCACGAGGGAAAATCGTAGAGACGTACACTGATCAGGACAAAATGTGTAGATCACATTTCCAGAGTAGGTTTAAGTAGACATTTTTGTACTGATACTGTGGCACTGAAGCTGTTGATATCCACTAGCTGTTAATATCCACTATTTTGTGCCAAAGTTCAACCATGTCCCCCATTGTTATGCCAAATCCTATTCTTGGAAATGCTTGTAAAACAAAATGTAGACCCTATTGGGTGACACATATTTCGGTTTCCAATATCCAGGTTTCCCAACAATATTTCCCTCTAAATGTAGCAGAGGACAGTATAAAGTAGCATGACATGGAAATACAGAAAAAGACCCTCAGAATTGTACTTAAGTACTTGAATAAATGTACTTACCCTAGTTACATTTCACCACATTGACATGGTTGGATTTTTTTGCTTTTTCTCCTCCCATATTACAAGTCCAGCTAAAAATGAGATGCACAGAAAACATTACATAACATCGTACCACAGTTTCACAAGTCAATAACGCTCATAGCTCATTGTTCAGTGAACTAATGACAACTCAGTAGAGTAGAACTTCCAAAACAGTGATTAGCAAGTACAGAAGCACCAGTTTACGCTAATGAGCTGAAGCTAATGGTAAAGTCTGTCAGTGATGTAACGCTACACCTGCCTGAGCTCTCCTGTGATTGCTCCTGGGTATAGAATAACACCCACAGGTGGGCTCAGGTGTGTGTGCGAGATAGAAAAAGAGTGAGAGAGTTAAGGAGAACTGCTACAGTTAGGAATGCTGTTTTTCATGCACCCAGTCCCACAGTGCATCTCCTGACAAACTATCTGTAAGTAGAGATGCCACCCTCGGGAACCCATATGTTGTTTACGACCTTGCCGCTGCAGGACAAGGAACACAAAAGGCTTGTTATGACTCTACATCTTGTCGGATGATTTTAATTTCGGTCTATTTGCATTTGTACTGTGGACGCTCTGCAAACAATCTCATTACGGTGATTTACAGAGGATGAGCTAAACAGCAAAACAGCTCAAACTGAGAGTGAATTCTTGGCTGGTAATGGCAACAAATGGGAGGCTGTTTAGAGTAAACCTGTGACGTTACAGGAGAGTCTGTGTGACCATTTGTCCACCATGTCTGCTTGTTATTGTACATACATTATGATGTACCATTTGTTATTTGTCAGCACAGTTGAAAATATTTTTAAAATATAGTGCAGCATCTGTAGGGTATTTACCAATGTCTACGGGGTTCATTCTTTAATCCCACACAGTAATTAGACCAGGCCTCATAATTTTCAAATAACAACTATCTGATTTTGTTCTTAAGTGCTTCATTTGCGATAAGTCCAACTCCCTCTACCTGATCTGTGTTGCTGCTTATCACGATACATTAGAGTCCAATGATGCATAAAGCCACCAGAGCGGTGCCATGCAGTGCAGCGCAAACCAGCTGTTTGCTCGGCTCAGCTGCTATTTACAGGTTCAAGAGGAGGGAAAAGATCAATTCCTGCATCTCATCACATCTCCAGATCATTAATAGGGGCTTGTAATGCATTCACAGGCTATGAATGCTGACGTGTGCATGCACGCACACAGATATAAACACACACATTCATGCATGTGGCGCACCATCATAGATTTCTGCAACCAAGCACGGCATCACCATCTCCTCAAGTATGTAAACAAAGTAAACTGCAGGAAGATTAATGCTGTCTTCTGCTGAGGTTATTTGTTTGGTTGATTGTGCTCGCAACTGCAAGATTTTGTTGTTTGAGGGTGCGAAGGCTCAGTGTTTGAGTGGGTTGAAAAGCATGTAGGAGCTTTGAAGTGAGCACAGATGAAGAAGAAAGGAATACACACAGAGGAACGAAAAAAATTTACAAATAGACACTGAGTGATGGAGAGGGAAAACTCATCAATTCAACATACTGATTCGAACTTGAATCAAAGCTGTTGCATCTGCACTGCACCTGGATTCTGCCTTATCTGGACCCCTGCTGTGTGTGTGTGTGTGTGTGTGTGTGTGTGTGTGTGTGTGTGTGTGTGTGTGTGTTGTAATGACTGGGTGCCATGGCTCCTTGCTGTGTTCTTGCTAGTTATGACTCACCGTCACTGCCGCACCAGGCTGCTGCCTTGGCATCACACAATCTCAGCACTATGGCAGCCAACTCCCACAGAGTCTGTGTGTGTGTGTGTGTGTGTGTGTGTGTGTGTGTGTGTGTGTGTGTGTGTGTGTGTATTGAAAGAAAAAGAGGGAAACAGAGTTTACACCAAGAGAAAGGACAAGATCTGACAAAAAAAACATTCTTCACTCACCTAAAGGTGCTTTTTAAGGAACCTTTTAAGCTTTGAAGGAACATAACCATCTGCATGCAGCAGCAGGGAAGACAGGAATTGAGATAAAACCTTCTGCTGAGATCAATGAGTCTCCGAGGACCAAAGCCTTCATAAGATGCCCTTGTGGATAAGCTCTTAATTTTATCCCAAATGAAACTCCATTGCCTTTGGTTTTTATGTCTAATTTTGGTTCATTTCCTTGCGAAGTGTTTGGATGCTGTTTGACTCAAAATGAGTGCAGATACACCAAAGTCAGCTTGAATTTATTTCTTCAATCGGCACTAAGGCGGAATGAGATTCTCATGAAAATAATATATTTTATTTTTTACAGTGGATATAGTATTATATAAAAGAACAGCTTGATGCACAGCTTAAAAACATAGAGGCCAGAGATGGTTCAGCGCAGCAGCAGGACTTAATGATTAATTTACCAACAGATGACAAGCCTACAGGATATACACAGATTACATAAGGTTAGAGATCCCTCTGTCTGCACACAAACACACACACACACACACACACACACACACACACACACACACACACACACACACACACACACACTGAGAGACTTACAGTGTTAATGATGAACTGGTGTGGTCTGTGGTTAATTGGCTGCTTTGTGCTAGTTGTGTGTGTGTGTGTTCTTGTTTAATTATATTCGTGGGGTCCAAAAACAAGGAATACAGTATACTTATGGGGTCCGGACAGCTTTGTTGATGTTGTTTGAGGGTTAAGACTTTAGGATTAGGGTTAGAATTAGGTTATGGTTAGGGTGAGGGTAAGGGTTAAGGTTAGGCATTTAGTTGTAATGGTTAAGGTTAGGGTAAGGGGCTAGGGAATGCATTATGTCAATGACGGGTCCCCACAAAGATAGTGAGATGCACTGTGTGTGTGTGTGTGTGTGTGTGTGTGTGTGTGTGTGTGTGTGTGTGTGTGTGTGTGTGTGTGTGTGTGTGTGTGTGTGTGTGTGTGTGTGTGTGTGTGTGTGTGTGTGTGTGAGAGAAAGACAGAGAGAGTATTTCATCCACTGGCAGCAAAGCAGCCCACGTGGGAAAAAAGGCATTGCTCATATTAACACTTCAGGGTGATTGTGCTGCATAAATTCCCATTTTACAGAGGAGGTTTGGTAAAGAGATCATTGGATTTGAATTCATAACCCATATTGCACACCTGAGGCAGGGAGGACAACACAAGCACTCCTACCTGGACAAGACACGCCCCCCTCAGGTGCAATCACTTCACCCAAAACAAGAGGTTACATACTACCTTGCTCCCTTTGTTCTTTCTTTGACCTCAGCCATGTTGTGTGCATCCTAGCTTGACCGAAGTGCTGGAGCCACATATTGACATTGCCATAGAGCCACAATGCGAGAGAGGCTAAAATGTAATCCATGAGATAGTGTGGGACTGAAGTATTCCTTTAACTATTGTTTTTTTATCAATAGAGAGATGGGGTCAAGACAGCAGCTGCACAGAAAGATACAGACATGACTATGCAAAATAATAATCCAATACAACAAAACCCAGATTATTAAAACATTTTTTTTTTTACCTCTACTTGAAGTATGTTCTGCAATTTTAATGAATTTAGCTGAATATGATGAAACTCACAAAATGGCAACACCTGAGAGCACGTACATGTAAAACACTTTTGCTTCACAATGGTGCACAGTCGCACACTGTACTTTCCCAGGCTACTTTTGAAGCCTGGTAAAATCATCAACCTGCTGTATGTATGAAGTACTGTATGTATGGTATGCACAATCAGCAACCTGTAACCACGAATCAATGGGCTATAGCTTGAGTACATTAAAAGTTAATACTGGTACACAATACATTAAATAGAAACATAGTGGGGGAGACAGATACTGGTGGGGTACCGGTCAAGTGGGGTAAGGAAGAAATGCCAAAATGGGAAAAAAGGGAGAAGAGACAATTATGTGTGCGTGTGCTACACACATGCACTTGCTTACTGCCAAAAACAGTAACCCTGATGAGAAAGGGAGCCAAATAAAAAGGTATACGTACACAAGCATGCGTGCATACTCTCATGCATATCATGCTGCCACAAGACACACAAGCTTACTCACCTCGCAACAACCAACCAATCCTCCCAGATTCCTAATGAAAGCTTTCATTATGCCTATATGACCACTACTTAGAGCGTCTCGTAGACTAATGATACCTATTTCTACCCCTCTAAACTCTGACACCAAAGACTCCTGCCGTAAATCACTCGCTACTCATTGCACTAATTAATAAAGACGTGCCAGACTTTGTGACTCTGGGGGAAATTTAATAATGTTCACAGGAAAACCTTCAAAGTCAAACTTGATTGTCAAAACGAAGCAGCCTCGGAGTATGCTTTTGCTGATTCAGCAGAGGAGCGCAGGAGCTCGGTACATATTTTGAATGTGTTTATGCTAGTGAATGTGTGTGTGCATCTGTTTGTCTGAGTGTGTGTGTGTGTGTGTGTGTGTGTGTGTGTGTGTTTGCGGCCCTGGGGTTTCAGGTCTTCAACCCTCTAAGTGGGAATGTACCCTTGTAACTGCCGAGGTCAAAGCCTGGTGACTCCTTGGCTACCAGGGGGGTCAAAGGTCATCCGTTCCCAGGGGAACCAGTGGCGACACCCCGGACTCAACAGTCTGAACACTACATCGAACTTGACAGCCCAAACTTTACCCAGGCAACGTCCAAGGAAGAAAAAAATAATAATTTCATTCATCCCAGCAGATTAATTAATTGCATAAATTGCATCGTGTTGGACTACGTCTGCTGAATAATCAGCTCTGAGACCCTTCTGACGGACTCTTAACCTCTTTGCAACTCGCCAGGCTCATTTAACCCGCTGTTAGCCTGAGGACACAACACAGAGTGACCTCAGTTCACCACAACCAAAACAAAGACATTCACAAGGTCACGTGTGTTACATTAAACGGTTCTGACATGTTTTGGAGCCGACAGAAAAATAAAAGTATAAAAAAAGTAGCAGTTTTCTGTTTCTTTCCAAGAGATCTTGGTAAAAGAAGAGATTTAGACGTTTCTTTGCAAAACAACCATGGAAAACATTGGCATACATTTTTGCTGTATATCTTAAAAACAGAGAAAGTGTTCTGATATAGATATATAGAGTGGCATGGCTTTATGGATGTCAATGTTGGTCTGTTGGTCCATCCACCACCTTGGTCTAAACTGAAATATCTCAACTATTGGATGGATTAGCTTCACATTTTGTTGCATGGTCACCAGAGGAAGAATCCCACTCACTTTGGTGATCCCCTGATTTTCCATCTAGTGCCACTATGAGATTGATGTTTTAGTGTTTTTATTCTATTCTAATCACTTTGGTAATCCCGTAATTTATCAACAGGTCAAAATTTCACTTTGTCTAATACTGTCACATTTATGACAAAATACCTGAAAAAAACCATTGGCATTGTCACTGAGCTGTACTTTGTGTTAAATGCTAATTTGACAATGCTAAGATGCAGATTTAATAGGTGTAATATTTACCATGTTTACCAGCATGCTAACATGCTAAATTAATATGGTAAACATGGTAAATATTACACCTGCGATTTAAATCTGCATGTTAGCATTGTCATTGTGATTCTGTTAGCATGCGGATGATAGCTTTTAGCACAAAGCACTACTATTGCTATGTTTACATGTGGCCGGCTATTTTCATAAACGGACGTTTCAACCTCTCTGTTTTCAAAAATAACATTGTGCACAGCTGTCAGTTTTTAGAAAAGTGTAGCTGCTTACACACCAACCAGACGGCCAACCGTCGGCAGAAAAGGCAGTTGGACTGATCAGTCTCCCCGAGTTGGTAAAAGAAATGCCTCAGAACACACCGAAGAGACGAGATATAATACGTCTCCATAACAGCAGGCGGCGATGATCTGTATTGTCGCCCCAAAATGAAAACCGGCAGCTGATTGGACGAACACATCACGTGGGTCTTGTTTCTCTGGAAATTCAAAGACAGACTGTCATGGCAGCTTGTTCAGAATACGATCTCATATTGTACTAAAATAGTTCACCAAAACGTGTTTCTGAAAACATTTTAAGCGAGAAATAGGCCATGCAGTTGCTGAATCTGTCTTTATTTCAGATCGACAAAGGTCAGTTTAAAAGATTTTCATCAGATTTTGAGAGACTCTAGTCACTCTCATTCCGCTCCCCGTTTCCGGGTTAGCACTCTACCAATCAGGTGGGTCATTTGAGTCCGACTGCCGGCAGTGCCTGCCCCGCTGATTTATACATGTCAAATCGGCCAAAATGAAGGACGACGGCCCCTCGGACGGACAATGGCACGGAACACACCGAACAGACTCGAGTCACTGACCTCAGTTTTTCAAAATAATCATGTATGTGTAAACAGGGTATGGCTGTAGGCATTACATCATACCACCTTTCCTTCTCACTTCACCAAATAGTGAGCTCATGATGGGACGAAAAACACCCTTTTGACTTTTTTATTTTAAACGACCTTCAACTGCCAAAATTCAGAAACACAAAACAAGGCTACTTAATAGGATTTGCATGCAAATTTGGTTTGGAAACGCCATTTTGCAAAAGTCAATCAAATTAAGCACAGTTTAAAGTGTTCAGTCGGAGACTAAATAGGTTGGCTGTTGGTTTGATGGATGTGTATTTCCTACCAACCAGCTCCCAGTCAACACAAAACCATACATCATGTTTGATTATGTCCCACTTTGTGCGCCCTACAACTCTGACACCTCCACAAGTTAAATTGATTGCTACCAAGAAGCGTCACAATCATAAGTCTGCTGCTCTTAAAGTCACATTTCTGTGCGGTCTGGTAATCACATCACAGCCTTCTAACGTTGTTACTGGGCTCCCTTCAAACCCAGTTTTCAAGGCAACCTGAAACAACTTTCCTGTTTTATGCATAGCTAATCTTGTCATTTTGAATAAAAGGTTTCGGTCAGTAATTCACTCCTGCTCCAGTCTGCTCTTGAATCAAGACCACCTAGGTGATATTTTCTAGTAGATCATTGCTGCAGCCATCCATGTGGAATAAAGACACTATTCATTGACTTACTGGCCCAATTTCTGTTGACTTAGGCAGAGGGGGAAGAAAACACAAAAACATGTCCTGATTTAGACTGGTGCAAAACCTCCGGCCCTGCCTGAATGAATTCAAATGTGAGTTATGAGTAAGCTGCTAGCTCTAAAATACAATATGTAAACACTATCCATTTCAAATGAATCAGATAAAGCACTAATGCAAAAACAGCATTCCCTAATGCTGAAAACACATACAAAAGAATGACTTCTGGCTGACTTCAAGATAATCCGTTCTTCTATGACCTCTCTACTGTATTGTGTGATCTTTAAGTGTGTGTGTAAACCTGCACCGTCCTGCACAGTTTGTCCCTTACTCCCTCTGATCCTTTGTTTACTGCAGATCATCTCTTAATGCCAAACTGTATCCTGCGTAAAGACCATGCTTTTTATTCACACCCCATTGACTCACAATGAAACCCAACGTTGGGTCAAGCACACAGTCCATACAGCAGCACAGCCACTCTCTCCAGGCCAAGAGGGGGGTTAGTTATGGAAAGGAGGGAGGGAAATGTCCATTGTGGATAACATAAGGTACGGCTTGTATCCTTTTGCCCCCTCTAGCTCCACACCGCCATGCCCAGTTCTGTCAGCTTGTTTTGCTTGGAAGCAGGAGGGAATGTTAGTAAGATTAATGCCAGAGTGTGCAAAGGTCAGAGAAATGGACCAATAATCTACATTTTAAAAGCAGTATAATGCTCCTATTTGTTAATGTGGCAAAACAACTGACATCCTGGAATATTTTAATTATCTTTCATTATAATCACATGAACATCTCATCTCCCAACAGCAGGCCCATCAAGCTTTGGATTTCTCTGCACGTTGAAGTGGGGTACGGGACAGTAGTAGCGAAACTGTGTGTACAGTAGAAAGAGTTTGGATGCTGGTTTCTTTTTTTACCCTCTCTGAAACCAAAAATACAAGCAAAAGTGTAAGAAATGGATTAAGAGTGTTTGTCTGCTCTCACGTAAACTGCAAATGTTAGCATGTCCAGCTCACTAGCTTAGTACTAGAAAACTCAGTGGTACCTTCACGGCCAGCAGGATTTCATATATCATCATTTTGTGGGGTAACAGGCCAGTTCACTGACTTGCGCATCCACTGTGTAGTATTTCCCCACTGTGTGAAAGCCATCCTCGATGCTACTATATCAGTGTAGTTGTAATGTTAGCAACTCTGTCCTGTTTTTGGTGGATTTAGGAAAGTTTATACTCCAGCAACCCCATGTATTGTGACGTAGCCAACACATTGCTTAGTCCTCATCCTAAGAACTTTTTCTCTTGTGTCATTTAAAGTCAAACATATTGTTCGAGAAAACAAACAATAAAGAACAACGAGCTTGTTGGTCCATGATATGAACAGTGCCAAGAAAAAGAAAGTGGACTCTTTGGAATTACCTACATGTATACATAATTCATCCATAAAATGTGGTCTGATCTTCATCAAAGTAACTATAATAAACAAATACACTCTATAAATAGAATGTGAACCTCTTTACAAACTACCTCTAACTAAGCTAGGCTTACTGCAAGTCTGATTTTCCCATCAATGAGTTGAAATTGTTAGTGGTTAATTGTGTCTTGTTCTGTATGAAAAATATTGGTTACTAATGTGCTTTCAGAGTACTTGCAAGATGGCAAAAAAAAGCTTTATAAAGGTGGAAGAGAACCCTTGGTTTACAATTAAGGATCTGTCTAAACATCTCAAGGTAAGTGAGGCTGTGATTTATGTCTCAGCAATAAGAAAAGTATAGGGCGACAATGGTGCTCATGGAAGGGCACCATGGAGGAAAACATGGTTCTCCCTTAAAATAAATTGATGACATTGTACATCTCAAATTGGCAACCTGAATTTGTTATTATGTTACCTGGACAACGTTATGTGGAAACTTAAACAAATAGCCTACAATACCATAACATCATTCTTAAAGTGAAGCATGGTGTAGGGATCACTATGATTAGTAGTCGCTTTGCTCCCCTTCGGCCTGAACAGTCATTACTCATTAAAAACACAATGCACACACTTGTAAGAATTATTTTTATATGTTTGAACTTTCAGGGTAGCTGTGGGTCATCTGATGCGTAATAGATGTTGGGAGATTTATCATGACAATGCCCCTACACATCAAAAATGAACATAAGACATAAGAAAAGTAATGTTTGAGAATGGTTAAGGTCAATCCTGGCTGCTAATCAATTGAGATTATGTGACATGAGCTGAAGAGAGCCATTTATGATCAAGACATTCCTAAAATATCAATATAATAAACAGTTTTGCACAGGGATCTAGCCTGTTATAATCTTCAATGACGAGATGTGATTAACACATGTAGGAAAAATTTGGTTGAAGTCACTGCTGTAGACAAAGGTTTAACTAGTTACAAAAAACATTTGTTTCCAACCTGACTTTGAACATTCAAGCAAATAGTTCAATCAATAGGCCTACGCCAAAACATGCAATTGTTCTCGTATTAGGCTACTATTTCAGGCAGATGAAGCTTGTCCATTATTGTGACTTTGAAGAATATCAGACCATATTTTATGACCAAATTATAAAATAATGCATGGAAATCCAAGTTTCAGCAAAATTATAGAAAATAGAAACGAGAACCCTGCTTTTGTCTACCTCTGTCTGAAATTAAGGACCCATTGTTTTAAAAAATCACTAGGAATTTATTATAACTTTTCTTTCGTTATCACTTTTAACTGTAAGAACGAAAAGCTTGCATAGGAACAGTAACAAAGGGGGGTGGGGCTTAACGTACAGTAAATTCCATTTCATGTGTAAAATAAATAAAAATGTAGGATCATCATAGGAGGATCGGCTAAATGTGTAAACAAAGTGGTAGAGATGGCAGACTGTGAAGAAGGGGGCACTCAAAACAATTACAGCAGCTGAAGGGGGGGCTGAATCATCCTATCTTGATTAACCTCATTTGCTTGAGTGACCACGAGTGCACATACATACTATACGTGCATGTGTTTTCTCTTTGTGCATAGCCTATGTATAATGTCTTTTGTGCATACATGTGTATGTTTATGCATGTGTGGGTAACTTCCTGCTGTTGCCGTGGCGTTCATTAAAGCCGTACCCGTATTGTGGCCCCCCTGGAGCTAAAAGATGAATGTAAATATTAAGGCCAGGCACTAACAGGGCCATTTTACACTCGCAGCTTAAAGCTCTTTAGAAGTCTGCTGCAATGCATGAAGCTAACCGCACATCCATCACATCAAGCAATGTCAAATTTATTTATAAAGCATTTTTTAAATAAGCAGGTTAATTACAAGGTGGTGTGCAGAGCAACAGACGGCATCACTCCGCAGCCTGAGGGACTGTGCGGGCCAACATCAACCACATCAACAAAAATAATTGTAAGTGATGTGGCTTAAGTTTGGCACAGTTTTGAAAAAGTAGTAAAAGTGTTGCACAGTATGCTCATTAATACAAAGAGCTGAGAACAAGTCATACTCTAAATTCTGCAGAGCCACAGGATTAGCCAGCCTTTTGTTTATAATCTGTGCATTCAAGATTAAGGGTGCCACACATTCATTATGTGGATTTAATGGACATTGTGTGATTATTTGGAGGGCAAGAACAAACAGAAGTGTTTACAGTGTTCCCACCAGCAATATAGGTCACCACCATGTCTTTTTCTCCGGGAACCATCACCTTATCGTGGTGGAGAGGTTTGTGTGTCCCTATGAACCTGAGGGCTGTGTTGTCTGGACTGAAAATTATAAAGTGCAAAGGCTAAAATAAAATTAGTAGTTTTTTCGATTTGAAATTTTCATTTAAGTATTTCCATTTAAGCTTTTCCATTTTCACATTTTGAATTTCATTTTGAACATTTGATGTTTCTTATTCCTATTGCGATTTTCAATATCATCTTTCAATTTAAAAGTTTGAGCGTTTATATTTAAGCTTTACATTTTAAATTTGACTTTTTACATTGTCACTTCACATTTTAAAATTATCATTTTACTGTACTATACTATGGCTTTTTTATCACTTTTTTCAACATACTATTCTTTGGCTTTTTTATCACTTTTTTCGACATACTATAGTATGGCTTTTTTATACTTGTTTTTGACACACTA
This sequence comes from Sander vitreus, assembly GCF_031162955.1. Lineage (NCBI taxonomy): Eukaryota > Metazoa > Chordata > Actinopteri > Perciformes > Percidae > Sander > Sander vitreus. The sequence goes on from NC_135877.1 coordinate 11,062,858, forward strand.
TTTTATGGCTTTTTTCGATATACTATACTATGGATTTTTTCGAAATACTGTCATATGGCATTTTAATATTTTTTTTCAACAGACTACATTACGGCTTTTTTATCACTGTTTTCGAAACACTTCTCCGGGAACCATCACCTTATCGTGGTGGAGGTGTTTGTGTGTCCCTATGAACCTGAGGGCTGTGTTGTCTGGAGCTTTGTGCTCCTGGTAGGGTCTCCCAAGGCAAAGTGGTCTCAGGTGAGGGGCCAGACAAAGAATGGTTCAAAAATCCTATGAAAAATCGAGGAAGGGATGAAGTGATCCTGCCCGGAGGAAGCCCGGGGCCCCCGTCTGGAGCCAGGCCCAGATGGAGGGCTCGTCAGCGAGCGTCTGGTGGCCGGGTTTGCCACGGAGCCCGGTCGGGCACAGCCCGAAAAAGCTACGTGGCGGACATCCCTCCATCCCATGGGCCCACCACCTGTGGGAGGAACCGCTGGGGTTGGGTGCGCTGCCACATGGGTGGCAGTGAAGGTCAGGGGCCTCGACGGACCAGACCCGGGCAGCAGAGGCTGGCTCTGGGGGACGTGGAATGTCACCTCTCTGTGGGGAAGGAGCCGGAACTTGTGCGGGAGGTGGAGCGCTACCGGTTAGATCTGGTGGGGCTTACCTCTACGCACAGTCTTGGTTCTGGAACCATACTCCTGGATAGGGGTTGGACTCTTTTCTTCTCTGGAGTTGCCCAGGGTGTGAGGCGCCGGGCAGGGTGTGGGGATACTCACAAGCCCCCCGGCTGAGCGCCGCTACGTTGGAGTTTAACCCGGTGGGACGAGAGGGTCGCCTCCCTACGCCTGCAGGGTTGTGGGGGGGGAAAAACTCTGACTGTTGTTTGTGCATATGCACCAAACAAGAGTTCAGAGTATTCTGCCTTCTTGGAGACCTTGAGTGGAGTCCTGCATGGGGGCTCCAGTCGGGGACTCCATAGTTCGGCTGGGGGGACTTCAACGCGCACGTGGGTAATGATGGAGACACATGGAGAGGCGTGATTGGGAGGAACGGCCTCCTGATCTAAACCAGAGTGGTTGTTTGTTGTTGGACTTCTGTGCTAGTCATGGATTGTCTATAAATCGAACACCATGTTCGAACATAGGGATGCTCATAAGTGTACTTGGTACCCAGAGCACCCTAGGCCAAAGGTCAATGATCGATTTTATAATCGTTTCATCTGATCTGAGGCCATATGTTTTGGACACTCGGGTGAAGAGAGGGGCGGAGCTGTCAACCGATCACCATCTGGTGGTGAGTTGGGTCAGGGGGTGGGGGAAGACTCTGGACAGACCTGGTAAGCCCAAAGCGGGTAGTGCGAGCAAATTGGGAACGTCTGGAGGAGGCCCCTGTCCGACAGACTTTCAACTCACACCTCCGGCGGAGCTTTTCGTGCATCCCTGTGGAGGCTGGGGGCATTGAACCCGAGTGGACAATGTTCAAAGTTTCCATTGCTGAAGCTGCGGTGAGGAGCTGTGGTCTTAGGGTCTTAGGCGCCTCAAGGGGCGGTAACCCACGAACACCATGGTGGACACCGGTGGTCAGGGAAGCCGTCCGACTGAAGAAGGAGTCTTTCCGGGATATGTTATCCCAGACGACTCCGGAGGCAGTTGCAAGGTACCGAAGGGCCCGAAGGGCTGCAGCCTCTGCCGTGAAAGAGGCAAAGCAGCGTGTGTGGGAGAAGTTCGGAGAAGACATGGAGAAGGACTTTCGGTCGGCACCAAGGTACTTCTGGAAAACCGTTCGCCACCTCAGGAGGGGGAAGCGGAGAACCATCCAAGCTGTGTACAGTAAGGATGGGACGCTGTTGACCTCAACTGAGGAGGTAATAGGGCGGTGGAAGGAGCACTTTGAGGAACTCCTAAATCCGACTAATACACCCTCTATGGTAGAGGCAGAGCTGGAGGATGAGGGGGGATTGGCATCAATCAAAAGAGCTGTGTCCGGGTTCTCGGCACTAAGTCGGACTCGTTTCAGGTGAGAGTTGGCCTCCGCCAGGGCTGCGCTTTGTCACCAATCCTGTTTGTAGTATTTATGGACAGGATATCGAGGCGTAGTCGGGGTGGAGAGGGGTTGCAGTTCGGTGGGCTGGGGATCTCATCGCTGCTTTTTGCAGATGATGTGGTCCTGATGGCATCATCGGCCTGTGACCTTCAGCACTCACTGGATCGGTTCGCAGCCGAGTGTGAAGCGGCTGGGATGAGGATCAGCACCTCTAAATCGGAGGCCATGGTTCTCAGCAGGAAACCGATGGAGTGCCTTCTCCAGGTAGGGAATGAGTCCTTACCCCAAGTGAAGGAGTTCAAGTACCTTGGGGTCTTGTTCGCGAGTGAGGGGACAATGGAGCGGGAGATTGGTCGGAGAATCGGCACAGCAGGTGCGGTATTACATTCAATTTATCGCACCGTTGTGCGAAAAGAGAGCTGAGCCAGAAGGCAAAGCTCTCAATCTACCGGTCAGTTTTTGTTCCTACCCTCACCTATGGTCATGAAGGCTGGGTCATGACCGAAAGAACAAGATCCAGGGTACAAGCGGCCGAAATGGGTTTCCTCAGGAGGGTAGCTGGCGTCTCCCTTAGAGATAGGGTGAGAAGCTCAGTTATCCGTGAGGAGCTCGGAGTAGAGCCGCTGCTCCTTTGCGTCGAAAGGAGCCAGTTGAGGTGGTTCGGGCATCTGGTAAGGATGCCCCCTGGGCGCCTCCCTAGGGAGGTGTTCCAGGCACGTCCAGCTGGGAGGAGGCCTCGGGGGAGACCCAGGACTAGGTGGAGGGATTATATCTCTAACCTGGCCTGGGAACGCCTCGGGATCCCCCAGTCGGAGCTGGTTAATGTGGCCCGGGAAAGGGAAGTTTGGGGTCCCCTGCTGGAGCTGCTACCCCCGCGACCCGACCCCGGATAAGCGGATGAAGATGGATGGATGGATGGACCATGTCTTTTTTATTGAAATGTTTCTATTTTAACGAAATAAATTATACGACCAGTTTCCTTATGAAATAAGATATCATATGTTTCCCCACTACATTTACATGCATTTGATTAAAGTAAAACATTTAAACTATTTTTGTATTTATACCATATTTTTTAACCTGGTAAATCGGGGTAAGGGATTAAGACAAAGTTGACACTTCTACAGTAGCAATGTTTATGCTTATCCAGGTTTCTGAAGGGGGTTCTACTTTTCTACGTGAGCATAATAATATTGATATTGTCTGTCAGAAGCAAAGGCGGAAGTAGCGTGACATTATTGTGCTGCAAAATCTCCCATGACCACAATCTTCCTTAACTAAGGAGTTTTTATGCCTTAACCTGGTGGCAGAGCAGAAAAAAAGTCATATGCATTTTAGAAGACATTGACAAACACTGTGGTCTTGCCAATAGAGGCACCAGATCTAAAAAAATAAATATTTAAAAGCTAATAATGGTCATTACGGAAGGCAATGACAAGCAACCTATTCTGTAGTATGGAGGACTTATAAATACTTCTTTATGTGCTTTCTCCAAAACCGGTTTCCACTTGCATGCAAAGCCTTAACATGTTGGATTGGATGTTGTGGACTTTCACATGGGCAATGTAGTGTGTGTCAGCGTCAGATGAATCCATCCAGTCATATGTTTGTAAGATCAGATAAGTCCATAAGATCACCATGAGCGCTATAGGGCCAATCAATCAGCAACAGGATGACACGTCTCTCTCGCTCTCTCACACACACACACACACACACACACACACACACACACACACACACACACACACACACACACACACATGCACACAATGGCCAAACTGAGATTGGTGTTTGTCAAGGGGGTAAGCGATCATCTGGAAAGCGTACCTCCTATGGGGAGATTCTGAGGCTAACAAGCCATCACCTTCCTTTAGCATTCCATTGAGTCCCATTCGTTTTGTCGTCACTTTGACAGCGAATAACTTTACATCTGAAGCGTTTAAAGACTCTATTTGTCCATTGTTTATTTCTAAAGAAACACAACAATGTATAAAAGGCTCCATTACCTTGTATCTCACGTTAGGGCTCCGTAGCAGCCGTTTTTGTGTCATAACCACGCGACTTTCTGTCGCAGTAGAGAAATTACCGTATAGTCAGGAGAAGCTCGCAGGCAATCGGGGGGACATGGAGGCATACAGTCAAGGTAGCAGCCCATAGAGAGTCCATGAAAGCATCGGAACAAAATATACTTTGGTATCTCTGCAAGATACGGAATGATTCAGATTTCTCTTGGCACATGCTACCAGAAGACTTACAACTTTCAGACAGGTTGCTCACGTCACATCTACGTCGTCAAGGTCAGTTTGAGGCTGCACAGCAGCTGCGCAGTACGCTCAGCCATCACCGGAAAAGTGCTTCTAATTGACTTCACTGGTCTCCGTCGAAGTCTATGGCGTCGCTGTGTCCATTTTCTTTCACTGTCTATGGTGTTTGTGCTTGATACCCTTGCAGTACTTATATCATTTCCTCCACCACACCCAGCTATTATAGGCACAGTAAGACTGTGCCCATGCAGTGTCTCCTGTTATAATAGCCAGATAATCACATATTAAAATGGCAAAATGTCAATATCACGCCTAGGCGTTTGCATTCCCAGCTCACTAGCTCCAGCTATTTCTGAAGTCACACTGGGTGTGTTGACATTTATTTATTTTCTGTAGTAACTATTTATCTGGACAGGAGGGGGGGAGGGGTATACTGTATAAATGATTCCATTTCAAAACAATATGTATCCATAGAAAAATATGGTTAGGTAATTCCTTACCTTAATAGACATCCACATTTTTTAAACGGCTGCATCCACTTTACATTCCACAGAGTTTTCCTCTGACCTTTTTAATTTTGATGACCTTAATGGCAGTTGAATGCCAAAATTCCCCCAGTTTCAGTGCCATGCTCTACCCAGTGGGTTTAAACCTTGTTGTTGACTTTCAGCGGTGCCCTTTCTGGCTGGCCCCGCTGGGGTTTTTCACATTATGCCATGGGCGTATATCTGATCTAAAAGTAGGGGGGGACAATAAACATAAAATTTTGGAACAGCAATTTTTGAAGGGGACACAAATAATACAGCCAATTATACTCGTAGAGCACATGTGTACACAGAGGAAAGCCTTAATACTATCATTAGTGTAGCACGGAGACTGTACCATTATCCTTCTTTTCAGTGTTTCTCTTGATTCAATAAAAAAACTGACTAAATTGACCAAAATATTCTTCTTTAAAACCATGTATTTATTTTTAAGTTGTTTACAATCAAGCCACAAAAATACCTTAAAACATAATGACTTATTTTGAAAATATTTAAAAGAAATACAATGCTTTTGTACACTTGTTAAATTAGCTGATCATAATGTAAATTAGTGAGCCACTAGTAAAGCTCATCTGCTCACACACACCTCCAAAAATATGAACTAAGCTCAACACACTTACCTGAGACTCTCCACCTGACTGTCCCTGGTCTCCCTGTTCCTCAGTTCTTTCTGTCTATGAGGACTTAATGTACTTACTTGGCGTTTTGGTGTAAGCCTACTGAAAAAGGATCTTATGCCTGTTTTCATTGCTCTGTCATTTTATCTGAGCAACAACAACACAAATCTTTAACGTCATGTCTAAATATGAGTTAGTTTCATAGGTTCACCACGCGGTCATATTATAATTATGAAATGATCTTGCGTCCTCCACATAAATATTAGGTTTCTTCTGGGACAGAGGATATATATTGCTGACTGATCAGCCACTTAACTTCATATTGAGCAAAACACAACTGTAGATCTTCAATATTAACCTTCAATAGCCTTGAACCGCCTACTTACTACTACGAGTCTAGTGCAGATCCTAACGTACAGCATGCAGTAGACATGCCACTGTGAGGCAAGGGAGGGTGTTTCTAAACTTAAAAAGCATTTTTTGGGGTTTGTATTGTTTTACTACTTACACAGATATTTAAAGTATACATCATTATGTTATTTACAATACACAGCATTGTTTTAATGATATTTCTGGGGGGGACAACCCTTAGATGGGGGGGGTCCTGACCCCCCCAGACCACCCTGGGATTTACGCCCTTGCATTATGCAGATAGACGCCTCACATCGATCATCTGCCAGACAAACAGACACAGACAGACAGACAGGCAGTTGTGTCTGAACTCTGAGTGACTTTTCATTCTTCCCCGAGCAAAAGCCCAGTCTCAGTTTGTAACTGTCAAACTGCAGATTTCCTCAACCTATCACACCTTGAAACACATGCATCTGTGGCAAAGCCAGTTCATTTTAACATATGTCAACCTGTGGCACAGTTTCACCCCACTAACTAGCTCAAAAACCCACCTACTGCTATCAGGATCAACTCATGTAAAAGGGGTTCTTCCATACAGAAGTTGCTTCCACTCTCATCCCCAGTGGTTTACTATGCACACTTTAGTGTTTCAAATAAAACCACTGTGACTGAAAAGGCATAAATAGATGGGCCCCAGGGCTGACAGCATAATGAAACTGAGCATGTCCTCCTATCTCTATAGACATCCTGCATTATGATAATGCACTGTCTCGGCTATCCACAGTGGCTTTTATACAAATCATTTGTGACTGGTTCACCAGCCTCACCTTCACTAATTCATCTCATTACCATGTCCTGTTTAGTGACTCCAAATATATGAAATTTAGGCAAATATAACTGAATTTCACTTATTGGAAATGTTACCTGAACCATGTCAAAACATGTTACAACTAAATCATATGTAACAAGAGTTTAATAGGTTGAAATTACACAGACAAGTAAGAATAACACAAGTATGACATAAACAGATAAGAAACCTGTGAATCCAATCAAGATCACTAAGGCAATGACTCCTCAGGTACCACATTACCATGGAGACTGATCAATTATGTATTTAACAGTGTGGGTTGGCATGCTACTGACACTGCGGCAGCATGACACAGGAGGAACAGGCCTGCGGCAGGGATCAGGGATGTGAAAGCAATTATAGCTTTATGTTAACCACATTTACACAAACCCAGCCCACACTCAAGCCTAATGTTCATACAGCTCAGAGTTTAACACACAGAGATACAGACATGTGAAAAGACAGAAAAGGGCCTGTGCACAAGAAAGTAAAATGAGAACTTGTTACCTGGGCTCATGCAAAGTAGAACATTTTTACTATAAGCCAAAGTCAAAATCATTAAGTGACGAATAACACAACTTTCCTGTCTGTATTTTGTTCATGTCAGCATACAAAAACTCCCAAAGCAGCATTTGAACCATTTTAGAACTATTAAATGAAACAATAAAATGAAATTACAGGGTTCAACCCAAATTCTAGCAAACTGGTAAATAAATAAATAAACATAAACTAGTTTATTATTTTGTGAGGACTGTAAATTTCCTGAAGGTAATACACATGTCCTTTATACATGCAAAGAGAAGATTCCCTATGAGTCCCTGGAGATATGCTGTCAGACATGGCTGAAGCACCAGTGGGTCAAAAGCCCCTTTGCATGCCTGTGTCTGCTGGACCCCACAAGTATCTCATAATGAGATATCCACCATGGACAAAAATATAAAACCTGCCTTTACAAAATAATAAATGGTCACTTGGATTTTTTTTACCGAAATATGTCTAGGGCATTAACACACCCTCAAGTTAATATGTTTTAATGAGCCACAAACAAGTGACCCAGTTCATTCAGTTCCAGCAATGGAGGTGAATGAATATAATAATATTGCTCTGTGCCCTATATACTACAGCCTTGTCTACTCTGTCCTCCTCATTATCACAGATTACACAAAGACAATACACAGACAGCGAGCAAATAACAGCTCCAGCCCCTCCTTCCACTGACATGGTACCCTTATACTACTGCACATGGGACCCCTACTGTACAATTCCAGTGTGTGAAGCTGGGTCCGCAAGTTTTGTACTATACCCCTTATGTTCCTTTTGTAGACATTTTCCAAATACTTTTATCTAAAATTACTTGCAATGACATTACATGGCCACGAGCAATTCTGCTCGTGGATGCTTTCACTGGATAAAGCATACATTAAGACAGCCTATCTAATCACTAGACACCCTCTCCCCATCCCTCCATCATTATCTGCCTTTAACCTTATAATATACAGACTGAGCCTTAGCCTTAATTTGACCCCAACCCAACCCAACCCCCACCTCCGTCTGTATGTATATATGATACAGCTTGAGAAAAACAGTGGAGCAATTTTCAGAGCACTGTCTGCGTGGTCTCTTTGTTTACATCCTCCTAATTATGAAAGCTGATATATTGTATCTAAGTGTCAAGGCCACTGTCTTGAGATTTGGCAAGTCTCAAAAGCTATGATTCAAATTCATCACATGATCAAGTAAACTTTAAGAAAATACAGAAAGTCCATATCACAAGTACATTTAGGTCATTGCAGTTGTGACCATACCTGCACATGTAGTGTATGTATAAGTTTAAAGGAGACTTGTCATGCTCATTGTCAGGTTCATACTTGTATTTTGGGTTTCTACTAGAACATGTTTACATGTTGTAATTTTCCGAAATGCTCCGTTAAAGAGTCTAAAAAGTCTCCTGAAGCCCCCCTCTCAGAAAGCCCAGTCTGCTCTGATTGGCTTGCAAGAACAATATGGCGCACCTTTGCAAATGTAGTTCTCAAGCCGTGGGTGGAGATACTCAGATGGGGGGTGGTGGGCTATATTCTAATGAGCCTACATGTGACACAGGAAGGGGAGCCACATCTGAATGGCTTGTTTGAATCTGATGTTTCCTGACTGGGTTGTCTTATTTCACAGTTTGTGGGTTGGTAGGCACTCCAGATACCCAAATGTATGTGCACAAGCACTGAAAAGTGAGTTTTTCATATGTCCCCTTTAGGCTAATTGTATTGTACAAACTGTTTCTAGTTTCAGTAAGACATAAACATCACTACTCATCACAAGTATTCTGTCATTGAGGTGTTTTTACATTTTAAGATCGAAAGACTTTTTAGGAATCATTGTCTGTTAATCAACTTTCCTACATCCCACACTGTAACCATGCTAAACTATTCTCATCTGTCTACTATTCTGATCCACCCCAGGCTAACAGTCACTTATACTTACATTATGTTGCGTATCTAACATTACCTTAAAGCTGCTCTAATCAATATTTCTGTATCAACAATGATCAAATGATCAAATGTGTTATGTGAAAGGGGGCGTTCCTAGTGTTGAACCCAGAGATAATTATCACCCAACTCTACAGTTTCTCATCTCTACAGAGTTCTATTTCGTATAGGCTTCGATCTCTAAGAGCTGTTGCTATTGGGTTTATCCCTTCGCGCATGCGCAGTCGTGATGATTTCTTTTGCGCCCTTGTGCTTTAGCTTGTTTCAGCACATTGTTTTGGTTTTGGTTCACTCTTACTCTCACTCTTTTTGCGCTTTCTTAAAGCGTCTAAAAAAATGCAGGTGTAGTTGTAGGTGTTATTTACTAAAAATGATTATGTACAATGCATTCATCCACTGCACAGCCATTTTAGTGTTTAGGTAAATTATTTATTTAGTTATTTATTCTATATTTTAAAATCCTCAAAACTTTTAAACCTAGAATTCAGATAATTCTACAACCACTAACCACTAAGATTTCATAGCAGCTACAAGTTCACTTTTCAGAAGATATTCTTATACAGTCTGAGTGAATGCTCTATATTAGACATACAGTATGGATGACTTTGGTGCCTGTGTTCTCATCACTTAACAGGTATGCTGACCAACGGGCCAACCTGAGCATATTTCAATAACTCAGACATGCATCTCTGCAGACTCTCTGAGGACTGAAGATTAACGAGGAGAGAGGCTGAGTATGAGAGGATTTGGTGACAGGGCTCTCTATCTATCTCTCTTCTCGACCCCCTGGAGTCTCACAAAACTCAGGAGGGCCCCAGTAGAAAGCACACATGACACAGGCATGTACATACTCTCTTTTCCTCTGTCAGACACACGCTCCTCTTGAGGCAAGTATATAAAACATTTAATTGCAAGCTTTTCTACGCAGGGGATAATCCTTGAGTGTATTTGCCCAGCAAGGACATGTTTTGTGGACAGCTGGAGGATGAATCACAGAGAAATAATAGGACAAGACAAAGACAGGAAAAAAGAGGGAACAAGAAAGACAGAGATCCGTATGTTTACGATTAGCAGAAGGTAGACAGTGAGCCACAGTTTTGTGAATGGATAAAGAACAGCTGAATGTGTTCTTCATGTCAGTTGTTATCTGGAGCAGAGCACAGGAAAGACATACAGAACTGATATTAGTTGGACTTGAGGCCACTTTGCTCAGACCAGTGTTCATGCAATTGCCGAGTAGAAATCAATGACATGTGTGGAACATTTGTAGCCTAATCCCCCAATGATCCATTTACAAATTTGGAATATGTGGTTTCAACTGATCCCAGGATAGCTTTTGTGTGTTTAGAAATGGTTATCAATGGCAGGCAAGGAGATCATTTTAGATTTTTTTTATATATTATTTTATAGTATTTTGAAAATGTTTTGCCTTTATTTTATATATTTATTAGCCACGGCTTAGGGCTGGCAATGTTGGTCAGTCAGTCCACCATTTTAGTCAAGACTGACATTTTTTAAAAACTGTAGGATGGATTGCCATGTAATTCTTCATGAAATTTTGGTTTAGGACAAAATACCTGCAAAATCACACTCCCATCAGCCTCAGCTGTAGTTTGTGTTCAGAAAATGCCAAAGCAAGTTGGTGAACATGGCAAGCAGAATACCTGCTAAACATCAGCATGTTGGCATTGTCACTGTGATCATGTTAGCATGCTTATGTTAGCATTTAATCCAAAGCATCGCTGTGGCATGACTCTTAGTCTTTTTTTCTGACACATTATCAGGGCCTGTGCAATATCCTCTCAACTAGTGGATGAGCTTTGCTTATGTTTTGCTTGTCCTAAAGTACATTGTTGTCTTGTTATATATTGTCATGTACTGTACTGTCTGTTCATAACCAATGCATGTGTTTGTATGCAGCTGTTGTCAGCGCTTCAAATTTCCTACGGGACAATAAAGTTTATCTTATCTTATCTTACCTTATCTTACATCATATAACAGTACTTCACATTAGCATATATAACATGGACAAATGTTTTACCAAGACCAAACAAATTACCAACAGCAACATTTGAAGAGATGGTGTACATGGCAACTATATCAGCTAGCAAGAGATTATTTACCTTGTATACTGCTGGCATAATATTAAATATATATTTGCATGTGTATATCCATATATATATACTTACAACTTATACAAGCATGTGAATGTGTTTGCATTAAGGTATATGTATATGTACATATGAATGGGTTTGTTTCTGTGCATGTATGTGTGTGCTGTAAGTAACTCAGAGAGAGATACAGAGAGAGGCTGTTCTCAGGACCCTGTCCCTCCCCATTCCTCTACAAGTCCACATGTGTTTTATTAGCAGGCAGGCCGACCAGACTGTAAATTCCAACGGCGGGCTGGCCGGGGGATACGCACAGCCCTAAGTTGAGAAAGACAGATCACAGAAAAAAAAATGACCGGCATGGGAGGAATCACCTCTCTCGCCGTTTTTCTTGTTTCGTGTTTCTTTGCATGTCTTCCTACATCACTGCATGTAGATTCTCTCTCTGCTTTTTCGCTGTCTGCTTTTCTTCTTTCTGTGTTTCTACTTTTGTCAATACTTTTCTCTCAAGTAGTTTATTTTATTTCCGACTGTGGTTTGCATGCAAATTCTTTCTGGATCTTTGTCTTTCTGTGTCTCATTATGTGTTTTTCTCATTTAGTCTCTGCAGCTGTACCGCTCCCTCTCTTGCTCTCTTTTTCCCTCCATCTGCTCTCTTCTTCCCTCATCACTTTGTTTCTGTTTCTTTCAGTGTAACACTACGTTCTTGTTCTGTGATTCCAAAACCGCAGCATTCCCACAACATCTAACACTTATGAGACAAGAGCTGTGGCCTAAACAATGGTTTCCGTTTGCCCCGGGACAAAATAACTCACTCTCGTCCTTGCCTACACACACAAACTTTCTCCCTCTGTCACTCACACACACACACACACACACACACACACACACACACACACACACACACACACACACACACACACACACACACACACACACACACACACACACACACACACACACACACAAAAACACACATTTCTACAGCCCAGTACCTATCATTAAAATTTGTTAGCTTGCTAATTTTCCAGTCTCTTTCCTCTCCATCAACATGACAATCACAATTAGAGCGTGACATGGCAGGTCATGACCCGCACCCCTCTGATGCCCCCTGAACCCTGACACCACCCTCCTCAGGTTGATTGGCTTACACACACACACACACACACACACACACACACACACACACACACACACACACACACACACACACACACACTGGGTGCAAAGGTGTGCCTTCACTTTGACTGTACCAGTTGAGTGAGTGGGAGAAAAGTGCAATCGATAAGGTTAAACTCAAACATGTTCATCATTTCAAAAAAGCGTATATATACTTCAATCTAAGGGGAAAGTTTGGTTAGGTTGCAAATAAAGAACATTGGATACTGTTTTACTTCTCTGCATGCAGTTTGAAGAGTAGTGAGCTTCGCTTAGCCTATTTAGTTTGTCTTTGGAATTAAGTACCACTTCCACAAAAAGGTAATAAGATACACCTTTACACCTCTGCGAAGATGGCTGCTCTAGCTACACATTAAAGATTTATCAAGTCAATCATTTCAATGTTAACGAATCATTTCAATGTTAATGAAGACAACACATCAAATTGATTCGATTCACTCCCTTTGTACACACAATAAGTGCCACTGCAGATATGTGTATTTACAATACAATATAACCATGCATTAATTCATTTTAGGCCAAGCTGTTGACCTAAACACAACATTGACATATTATCACCTTTTAAAAGTTGTTATGGTGAATGTGTTATGTATGTGCCAGTGAATTAATGCAAGTCCAAAATCCCCTCTCCTCTCAGCTTTGTCCTTATAGTCACCAACTCCTGAAATAAATATATGGTTTGTTAGCTGCTAAATGCTTCACTTTGTTCACCAGCTAGTTGCTAACTTTGTCCGTCTGCATGCTGTTTGGTGGCTGGTAGTGTACAGCTGTTTTTAGAGTGTTTTCACTAAAAACAGCTGCCTGCCATGGCTGTGGGCCGTAAAACCAAAACAATGAGCTGAAAGATGCTAAAACACTGCATAGAGCCTAGGAGAACTGAGAAGGAGAAAAGCTGTAATTCTTCGCCTCCGAGCATAGCTGCCACTTGAATTGCTACATAACTCTACTGGACATCCAATAATTGGGCTAAACTTAACCTTAAACAGTCTGCTTTTGTGGCTGGGTTGGCTCAGTGGGTAGAGCAGGCGCACATATACTAAGAGGTTTATCCCTCAACGCAGAGGTCCAGGGTTCAAATCTGATCTGTGATGATTTCCTGCATGTCTTCTCCCTTTTCTCAGAATCAGAAAGGGTTTTATTGCCAAGTATGTTTTTTAACACATACAAGGAATTGTTTTTGGTGTTGTTGGTGCACGTCACACATTCTCTAGATGGAATATTAAACAATATAAGTATAGGTATAAACAATATAAGTATAAGTATATGTACACAGTATGTATTAAATTAAAAATAAAGATATAAATAAAAAACAAAGAGCAGAGAGCATTACAGCAGAGAGAGAGAACAGTGGCTGTCCACTGACTAGCTCTCCTGTCAAATTAAAGGTGGAAAAGCCCACAAAAAATAATCTAAAAAAAAAAAAAAAAAGCTTTCACAAGTAAATTGCAAGTAGAGACATAGAAAACAGCATCCATGAGTTTGTATGGCTTCGAGCAAATTGGAAAATCAGTAATATTCATGTATTTTTTTATGTTCTTTGTTGGCGGAACAATTATTCTTTAGCAAAACACTGATTGTTTATCATGAAATTCTTCAGAGGGTTTCACTGTGTTACGTTATAGGGTTATAGTTATAGTGTTAAGGTTTAAGTTATTTATGTTTTGCATATGATGATTTAAACATGCATAACTGATGTAAAGAAACGAGGATATAGAAAACCACAAAAAAAGTGGAGTATTCTTTTCACATTTCAGTGTACGTCTGAAAATGAATCATTATTCAGGAACTAATTGGGCATTGCGCTTATGATTCCACACTACAGTTGATAGTATTAAGCTGAATCCTGTCACCAAATTCAATGCAATCACTTTTTACAGATCTTGGATACAGCGGAGTCGATAGGGAACTTAGAATGAGCTAGGAGGTAAAAACTTCTCTTGAAGAGTTTACGAGTGGTGACGCCATTGTGCTGTGCAGTTTAATTACCTCTACCACCAGGCCTGGTTCCCATTATGTCTGCTAACAGCCAGCTCTCCTCTGCGCTGCTCTCCTCCCCGCTGCCTTGTCCTCAGTTGGCATCTCTTTCACCACAAAAAAAATACTCATCTCAACCAGTTTTTCACTCCAACATTTAGACTTACAGTCCTGTTTTCACTGCAAAAAGTAAAAATGTTTGCCAGCAGCAAAGCTGCACTTCTTTAAATCAAATACAGTTGGTTTGAAGAATTGTCTAATGCTACATGTGGTATACTTATGTAGAATGTCAGTCACAATGAGATACCTGCATTGTGCTGTGCTATAAACAGCAATAGTGTTTTTTTTCTCCATAAGACAAACTTGGATCTGGAACAGGCGTTGCAAGTTGTGGATGTGGAAGCTTAAAGTTTGGCAGTTCACTGGCACTCACCCAACATTTGTTAAGATGAACAGCGTGTGACTACAACGTACATGCATGTGAACCGAACAGCATATTCATGCTCCATTTTTTTTCTTTTCCCCTCACATCTTCGAGGACAGGATGTGGACACAGTGTTATACCACTAAGCTAAAGACAAACAGCAATGAGGAGTGAAATCAAACCAAGAGGATTTAACACAAGCCTTTACTGAGGTAAGGATGTGGTTGTAGCATCCCCTCTCTGAAACAAAATAGCATTATATCATACAATATTTGAATGACGTATGTTCTGATGTTTGCAACACACACTCTGGAAACAAAGCATCCTTTTTGCAGGATTTGGTCGTTTGGGACAATGAACATTTGTCTTACTTTTCAACGTTGTCTCAGTATGAGTTTGCGTGCTGTAGTGTGTTGAGAATGTGCAAGACATTGTCTGTTGATTGTTCACCCAAGTTGGTCCAGACTGAAAAACTATTGGAATGTCATTAAACCTGTACAGATATTCATAGGCCCAAGATGATGAATCCTATTGACTTTGGTGTCCTACTTTTCCTCTGGAAGCACCACACGGTTGACATTTTGGGTTTTTGGTTAAAATGTTTTTACAATTATTGGATAGATCGCGATTACATTTGGTACAAATATTCATGGTCCCCAAAAGATGAATCCCAATGACTTTGCTGATTGCCTGACTTTATATTAAGCACCACCAGCAAGTCAAAGTTTTCACTTATCCTGTGAAATAGTTTAACATCTACTTGATGGATTGGTACAACAGTTTGTCCCACTTTAAATAAATTGTACCAACTTTGAATCCCTTAACTTTACATTGTAAGGCCATCTTTAGGTCAACATTTTAATTTGTCCAGTACTTTTATTTATGAATAAATACCAGCAAAAATAACATTCCCATCATCCTCAGCTGTGCTTTGTTTTAAATGCTAAGTAGCTAAATGTTAGCATGCTAATACGCTAGACTAACATGGTGACAGGTAAACAATATACCTGCTACTCATAAGCCTGTTAGCATTGTCATTATGAGCATGTTAGCATGCTGACATTAGTGTACAGGCTGACAGAGCTGCAAGCATGGCTGAATCTTAGCCTGGTTTTTACCTTGTTACAGTTTCTGATTGATAATGTTTCCATCTCTACCCAGAGTCTAGAATTGAGGTTATGTAAACTTAACTGGTCCAATGTGTGTTGGATATTTGGGACACTGAAAGATTAAATTGATATTGATGCTCTCATCTAAGTTTCATGGCAAAATAAGTTTTCCCAAGGTCTTTTTTCCCATGGCGCTATGAACAGCCAAGTAAGCCAATCAATTGTAAACTGTGGTCCCTCACTTTCACATGACACTGAACCGGATGCTCAGTGCCAGCACATTACAGTTGGTGGCTGCCCAATCGAAAACTCAAATTCAAATTAGTGTTGTCATTGGTGGCAGTGCCTTGTTTTGTCTGTTGGCATACTTGAATGCAAATCTGATTCAAGTGACATCCATTTAGGATCTTGTTACTGTGGCTGAACACACATGAGTACAGAGGTGAGGATGTGCAGCTAAAGCTAATTTGATGACAGGTCATGATGCTTAAAATAATGCACTGTTTCTCATCACAAAACTCTCAGCTGGGGGGGGGGGTTCTTATGAAGCAAACCTTAAAGTTGTGCAATTCCAAACCTTTTCCACAGGTTAATACACGTTTAATGAACCGGAAGTGAGCCACAAGTTAATACACTGCAATGAATTGGAAAATAATTCCTGTACAGCCAAAAACTCTTTAGTAGGAAGGGATGTTTGGCAATGAATCTCACTTGCCCATGTCATCTCCTGCTGCCCCTTTAAGAGGTACTGTAACACCCCTCTGTCTCATTACCTGCAGGGCTTAAGGGTGAAGAGGATGTGGTCTGCTTAGCCAGGATTTACTAATGTTTTCCCCCCAACACAATGTGCAAATTCCAGCTGTGAGCACAGACACGCAAGTTCATGTACTTCTACATGTGCATACACAGACACACACAAGTAGTCCAAGACAACCGGTCAGGCACTACTTGTCAAACAGTAACTTCAGAGTTACATGTGGAGGAGGTTAGGTGAAAAAGACAAACATAATTAAAAAAAGATAAGAACCAAAGATAGACAGAGAGAAAAAGAGGGAAGTAGACATGCCACCATGCCCTGACCTATAAAGTCTTATCACAAGTACAGTACATTATTATTCAACTGTGAATATGTGTTTATCAGTGTGAGTGGGTGTGCGGGCAGCTATTAGATGCTCTACCTTTGCATTAGGTATGGTCATGGTGGGGTCAGCCAGCAGTGTGTGGGCAGACACGGGGATATAACTTACATACCCACATGTGGGGCAGTTATATTGTGAACAGTTGGATTTACTCTGTGAGTCAGGGTGTCACAGGGCATTTCCTGGCTTTTATTCAGCTGAACTGCAAGTGAGAGAAAGAAACAAGACACATGAAGTCGGTTAAAAAAAGGGAGAGGGCAAGAGAAAGGAGACTAAAGCAGGAGTGTAGGATGTGAAAAATGGGACAAAGAAATGAGGAGTGCAATGTGGGAAAGAATGGGGGGAAAAATATATGATTAGTGCTAAGTCTCTTTGTAGCTTGTCCAGACCGTCTCCTTATCTGGGTCGGTGCCACATTCCAACCAAGTACAGCACTATGTCTCCTCACTCTGTCTCTGAGATGCTGCTAATGTAGCCATTATCTCTGTGATTTGGTGATAGGGGATGTCCAGAAACTCTCTTTCCAGTTAATTACAGGCTAGCTAGCCTCACCCAGGTCAGTGGAACTATGCTGAAGAAAGTGAGTTTGTAACTAATGTCCAGATAAATGTTCAGTTCAAGTATGAAAAAGCAAGTCACAGACATTGCAGTTTTTACATGACGGCAACTAGTCGCAATAAACTCCCTAAATATGAATTATTAGCAGCAATTTGTATGAGTTACTGGAGATGGTATCACATTTTGAAAAAAGTCAGACATGCCTAATGGGAAATTTGGAAATAACCAAGAAGTGAAAGCTAAGTGGGAATTATGGCAGGATGCAGGATTGTGATTACATTCAAGAGCTCATCACTCATTCCCAGGAGGTGAAATGGAGCCGTGGGCAGAAGACTAGCTTGACCCTGCAGTCTTCTGAATAAGTGCCCGAGTGAAAAATGTCTGGTTTCATACTCGGGAAGGAGGAAGAAGGAAGCAAGGAGAGAAACAGAGTCAAACAAATCATCTATTGTGTAAAAATGATTAATGAGAAACTGTGAGAGAGAGAGAGAGAATGAGAGACAGCGAGATAATGGACTGGGATGGGCTCTAATAAGTCTGCAGGTAGAGCTGATACTATCTCACTTGCAGGCATTTTCCTCACCACTGTGGACAGTAAATCACTTACACTGACTCTGCCCTAGGGGGCCTTTCACAAATGCTAAACCTTTAACTTTACACCATACAGTCCAGAACATTTACAGTTTGAGACCTTAGAAAACGAATTTAAGCTTTTGTAAAAAAAAACGTTTTCTAAATTCTATTAAGGGTACATTGTCAGTGAAATTATTAGAGAACTAAAGCTTCAAATGGCTGAAATGAACCTATAATCTTTTAAACCAAAAAGCAAACCAAGGAATTTGAAAATCAGATATGCTGTTGATGAGTGATTATCATAAGAAGTTTCGTTTGTTCATCCTTTATTTTTTTTTAAATAACAAGCTTGTTAATCATCAGCACACTGGCTGAGTTTCCCTCGTCACTCATCAGTAGGAAGTGGATGGACTTCCGCTGACTACTGATAGTGTTTCTTGCAGTGGGAACAACCAAGAGTGCTTCCTTTTCCTCGGAAAAAGGGGGAAAATCTAGCATTGTATGGAGATTACCATAGTAGTCTCACAGGGGTTCATCCCGCCACAGGACTCTGGCTCCAAACCCCTTTTCATTGTAACACATAAGTGAATAAGGACACAGTTGGGTGACCAACATATGTGTTTTTTCAAGAAATATGGCTTGCAGGAAAGAGTTGTGAAAATGTTTTTAACATCAGGCCATACCTCCTGCTGGTTTTCTGAGTAAGTGTGGAAAGGCTCATTGCAGACCGCTTAGGAGGGCAATATTTCTTCCTTTCAGTCGACTGTGAACGCTAAACTTCTGCCCAGAAAATTAATTAAAAAGGAGGGAGAGAATAAAAGAGAGTGAGGTGGATAAAGACAAGATACTTTATAGCAAAAGATGAGGTAGAAAAAACTGAGATGTGAGGAGGAATAGTAAGAAATGTAAGTAACAAGACAATTAACTTTTTATTGTTTTGATTTAAAAGGCAGTTGTCCGTCCAATGGGAGGAGGATGTGATTTTTATAAGACAGAGTAGTAAAAGTAAGCTGGATACTGAGAGCACTTTAAATCAATAAAGAGATGTTTGCACGGAGGAACGAGGATGACACTGCTGAGGACACTAACCTGGTGGATCATGAAGGTGGAGCTGACCGATACCAGATCACAGTTAAAACGGGACACTTTGCTATCTTGCATGATTCTGGTAACTAAAGTTTTACTTTGCACAATGGATCATTTGGTTTGTTTTAACTTTCTAACTACAAGTCATCGAATGCATCAACGAAGGCCAAGAGGCACAGGAAATATTTGGTATGGAAATAAATGAGCCAGAAAAATACAGAACCATAAACATCGCAGGCTCCTACAGAATGACAGTGGTACAACAGAAAAACACCATCGGATTCATGCAACATGGCAGTAGGCATGTAGCAGGCCTATAATGTCAGCTGCGCCTTCCCTACATGTTGTTTTATAGCTTCACCATTCATCTTCCCATTCACACAACTATGCACTGCTATTTGTCTTGTTGTGTTGGAGGATGTCATAAATCTGAACACAAAGTGTGTGTGCATCTCTGGTTTAAGTTACAAAACAGGAATGATATGACTAAACATGTTTCCTCTTATCCTCCAGTCACATTACCCCTATCAATCTGTTACTTAGCAACAACTTCACTAATAAAGAGTGTTATGCTGATTTGTCCATTCAAACACCGTTTTGTTTTAATGACCCCGAGGCCCATAATTGTTTTAAGATGCTCTTGTGCTTTCTAGCCATCTTGAGAAGCAGTGAATACCCTGCAAGCTTTAAGGACCATGGAGGGATTTGGGAAATGGGAATAGAGGAATTTTGGAAGAAAGCAACCAAATAAACTGCTACAGAATAGATATACTGGTGAAAGAGTGATATACATTAAAAAACCTTGCAAAATAGCAACACCTAAAATACCTACCGTAAGTACTTGGCTGGCAAACACTTTTACAGAGTAAATCATGTGAAGCAGCTCTGATCAATATTTTTATATAAACAATAGATCACATACCTACATGTACATTAAAGGGGTTGCTCATTGTGATGTACCCATAGCAAATTATAGAGAGCCACACACGCAGCTGTTGTGTTTACTGTTATTGGTTGACATGTACACCAACATGAACCAGGAGGAGTTCAGTGAACGCTACACACCCAGGTCAGTTTAAAGGTCTCATGGCATGAAAATTTCACTTTCTGAGTTTCTTTAACATTAATATGAGTTCCCCTAGCCTGCCTATGGTACCCCAGTGGCTAGAAATGGCGATAGGTGTAAACCAAGCCCTGGGTATCCAGCTCTGCCTTTGAGAAATGAAAGCTCAGATGGGCTGATCTGGAATCTTCCCTATATGTCGTCATAAGGGGAAAGGTTACCTCTCCTTTCTCTGATTTGCCCATGGCAAGCTGGTCAAGGCCACACCCCCACCCTACACCTTGCCCCGCCTCTCTCCTCCTCAATAGCATTTAAAGCTACAGACACAGAAATGGCACGCCCTAAAGGCCGTTTTACAGTCGCCGTAGCCGAGCTCGCACGCGCAAATGTGACGTCAAAATGATGTAGATCTCGCTGGCACGCCAGGATTTTGAGTACGCGCCCTATGGGTCCACCCTATTTTCTTTCTGCGGCGCGCGACAAAGCAGAAACAGGAAGCATGAACGAGCTCGAGAGCAACCGGATGCCAGGACAGAGTGACTGCAAGTCTCTCTTGTAAACTTACTGGGCCAAGATGATTTTATGATGAATGAAAGGCTTAATCCGGTTGAAGTAGGTCATCGAATCAAATCGAAGCATTGACGTCAATGCTGCTGCCAGTTCTGCCGTTGTTTACCTTTTTTCTTCTTCTTCTAGTCCGTAGAAATAGAAAAGTCGGTAGCCTTTCCTCATTAGCGCCACCTCTGTTCAGGAGAAGACTGCAACTAGTGTCGTGACCACCACGTGTGAGTATAAACAGTTACGGCACTCCCATGACGTCACACTGGCGCTCGACAGCTCGGCTGCGGCGAGTATACCCCACGTTTAAGGAAAGCTCATTGTGGGACCGGCTCGTAGTGGCTGTAATTCTGCACCAAGGCTGAATTTCAGGAAAGAGACTTCAGATACAGTATTAGGGGATCACTAAGGCCTATATAAAAGCATCCAAAAGCAGCATGTCATAGGACCTTTAACACTGAACAGTGAGGGGATTAAAAAATCGTCATTGCAAATATTGGGGGTGAGAAATGTCCAAATTTCAAATAATGCAGGGAACGTTACCCCCCGTCCCCCACGGTGATATACAGTTTGCTGTAAAAAGGAAAAAGCCATTTTTGTTCAGGCATTTTAATCGGGATGGACATACACAACTTGACATTGCTAAGTGTCCAAAGCGGACACACGTTTTTACATAACTGTTTTCAAATGTACCCAGTTCAGTGTGGGTATGGTCTCCATTTGTAACTCAATCATTTCAATGTCACCTCTTTGGATCTCTCTATATCTCTGGCTTTGATGTCAACACCTATATACTACATGTTTCCTTTTCACATTTGCACATTTTAACAGATGTTGCAAGCAACATTGGCTTCTGCAGAGATCACACTGGTGATTGACTATACAAGTTGGAGAGCAGGCTGATCTCTCTCTGTCCTTTTTCTCCCATTACCTCTCTCTCTCTCCCTCTCCCTCTCTCTCTCTCCCTTTTCTAGTCTGCGTGATCGTCTGGTATGGCAGGAATGTCACACATCACACATGCAGACACAGCAGCCGTCACGGCGACCACACACTCTTGAGTTTATAGTGAGTTGACAAGTGGATTATCAGACCTTGAGGTACAGGGACACCAGGCACGTACACACACACATACACACACACTCAAAACTATCTATTCGGAAAAGTTACAGTATAAGTATTCTCAGGAACACTTGCCACCCATCACCTACACACCAAAATGCATACTAGCCAATTTCTCATCTAGACAGCTCAGATGATAACTATAACCCTCAGTGTGCTTGTTGGCTCACTGTTACACCCCAGACACACAACCCTTGGAGCAGGTCAGCAGACAGGAGTCAAAGGTCAGTCTAGGTACCTAATGAGAGACGGAGACTGATGGAGTTACAACACCAGAGTGAGATAATCTGTATTGGTATGACATTGAAGATAAATGTCTGAAACATGGACACAAAAGGTATTTCAGATGTTCCTTCTCATGGTGAAAAAGGCCACCCAATTGGAAGACTGATGTACCCAGAACTATCCGTAGACATCATGGAGCTGATATGTAGAGAAGTAAATAAAACGGACAAGGAGGAGATCATGAGGGAACAAGAGAAGACAAAAGACAAAGGAAGTGGAAAATGAATTAGGTGACAAGAAATGAATTCAGAGGGGCACTCACGAACTACAGAGGAATGACAAACTGTGACTGCAGCCACAATGACATTTAGATGAGACCAAGAAAATGGTTTACTCATTCAATACTGCCTTCATGGCTGTGTCTGATATTGCATATTTCCTAATTACCCATCTCTTTTTCCACTGCGGACAGATTACTTAATGTTTTTCACATCAGATGCATTCCTTTAAGCCGTGGGAGCATCGTTCGTGAAGTGGTGTTTCCATTGTTGCTGTATTGATTCAAAGAAAAGGGACTGTAGTTGGTTGACACACACGGTTGCGTCATACTCTCCTTAGCAAATTGCTCCACCGATGTAGATACTGATCATAGCTACATGAGATGAAGTTAGATGTTAAAATGTGTGTTTTTCATCAACTGTAAATTGTTTTTGTTAATGTTTTTGCCAGGAATGTTGCTCTGGGAATGGCAATGTTGGTTGGTCAGTTGGTCCACCACTTTGGTCCAGACTGAAATAAACTATTGGATGGATTGACATGAAAGTTTGTACACACATACATGTTCCCCAGAGGATGAATCCTAATTTTCCTCTAGCACCACCATGAGGTTCACATTGTGTATTGTTTTGAGAGACATTTCTATCTACTTTGGTTTATAGCCAAATACCTGCAAATGTTAGCATGCAAACAGATAAAACTAAAGGCTAGATTATAGCCTACTAAACGGACGCATACTATCCGCCTGGAGGACACGTTCCACACATGCGCAGTAGATCGTCCAGACATTTCCGGACTAGGCTGCGCGGTCACAACAAATTGGCGCCACGCGGACATTTGCACAGAGCCTACGTGTACACCCTCGCGCACTTGCAGAAGCAGGAAAGTATAATTCCGGATTAAGACAGTGAATTTGGTAAATATTACCCGCTAAAGAATGTTAGCAGTGTCTCTGTGAGTATGCAAGGAAGCTGATGTTAGCATTTAACTCAAAGCACCATTCTGCTAAGTGTAGCCCCGTAGTCTTGTTTAATATATATATATATATATATATATATATATATATATATATATATATATATATATATATATATATAGTAGTGAAATACAAGAACAACCACTCTACATTATTTTCTGATTTATTAATAAGAACGTTTGTGTTACAAAGAGAGTATAACATTTTAATTTACCGTTACCATTACCAACATGATAATATCAACATCTATCAAACGCTATTAAAACACAGTCATGCTGCTCCAAAGTTATTGTATCTGCCACTGAAATAATATTGTAAGTGTTTCACTTCATGGTGGGTTGTTGACATTGGAGAAAAATAGATTTCTGGTTCATCCGGATACAAGATCATATACACCCACACACGTATATGCACACTTTGGCCTCTGTTAGGGAGATCCCTCCAGTCTCTCTGTCATAGTGGAATTACTTTAGATTGATGAAAAAGGAAGGGAAAGTCACATTAAAGGGCTTGTCATTATATCCCTACAGGAGTCACAGAAGAAGAGAAAAGAAGGGAAAAGGAGTGGGGGAAATGGTGAAAGGCATGGAGAGGGGGAGTCTGAAATAGCCTTGGGGCATTCCTCCAACATCTAGCAAGGCAGCAACATATGATTCAAAAGTCTCTCTCACACTTTACACAACACTCCCAGCAGCTGCCCAGGGCAGACTCCGACAAACAGACGAGTCTCCCTCTGTCTGATGAGTGGAAGATTTCTACAGGTAGGCTCAAAGACAGAAATGGGTTAAAGACAAAAAGAATGAGTGGCACAGTTAACAACTGTACTGACAAGCTGACTGACAGGGAGAGAGGTCAGACAAATAGAGTGTCATGCAGAGGTTTACAGTTAAAATGACGACTGATGAGGTGTCAGAAAGGCAAAATAAGAGGGTGCAAAAGCTGACAAACTTCTTTATAATTCTCAGAATGTCAAGCATGCAAAATACTACATTATACTTTAATAAGACCACTATGTGTAGACTTCTATGTTGTTATAGTAACTTTTAAATTCACTGGTTAAGTGTAAGTGTTGCTTTCAGCCCTTCATTTACCCTATACTCGTCTTTTTTGATACTACCACTAAGGGCACTAAAGAGGGGGGTTTGAATTTTCAGGAAAAGTTTCATTTTTAGATTGCTGGCAACATACTTTAACTGTGTATGGAGTGTGTCTCCTCCAGCCTTTTTTTTTAATCTAGTCTCTAGTCATTAGTCTCGCATTGCCAGACCTATCTCCACAGTCCTGCAGAGGAAGACCTGAGGCCTGTACTACAACGCGAGATTTGGTGTTAACGAGCTAACTTCAGGTTCAACCCAGGGTTTTCTGTACTACGAAGGTGGATCACTTGTGATCGGGTTCAATCACCGTGGTAACTTATGCTGAGCGCCTAACCTGGTCGGGAGCAGGTTAAGTTGGAGATCAGAGATCAACCGGTGTAAAAGCACCGCCTACTGACCAATCAATACTCGATAACGGTGTCACCGTTCTTAGAAGATCAGGCGGAGCTCGGTGCGCAGAGAGAGAGAGAGGGAGAGAGGGAGAAAGGGGTGCGCACATAAAAGTTAAAACATTTAGAGACCG
Source organism: Sander vitreus (assembly GCF_031162955.1). Lineage (NCBI taxonomy): Eukaryota > Metazoa > Chordata > Actinopteri > Perciformes > Percidae > Sander > Sander vitreus. The sequence continues at coordinate 11,087,983 of NC_135877.1, forward strand.
ACAACCCCGTTAGCATTCCCTGATGTGCAGACGGACCGAAAAGAGACAAAGGAACACAGGGGTGTAGAAAAACACCAATGAACAGGATTGGACAAGACAGTAACAAGTGAGAGCAGAAACGGAGGGAAACCAACGAGACAGGAAGTGCAAACCAAAGAAGGGGATGGGCAGAGACAAAGACACATGACAGACAGGTAACCACAGAACACATGGAACACAGCAACAAGCACAAATCACAACACAATAATCAAAATGGCCACAAGAGTGGCACAAAGGCGGTGAGTCACAGCCGGATCCTGACAATTTTGTTTTTAGATATTTTATTTCTCTCACGATGGCTTCCCACTGCCAGGGTTGCAACTGAAATACTAGGCTAAAGCAACGACAGTATGTAAAATATGCGGCTCTGGTAGATGTTTGCGATTGGTCGTGCTGTGCAAACACCGCCTCTTTTATGTGAACGCGCGCGCCGCTGGATTGGGAAACCCTGGGTTGATTGAACTAGTTGTTAACCACTGTCGTGACACAGCTTATGCGGGACCGCGGTTGTTAGGTTAGGTGAAGCTGGGTAACTGAAAGAAATCCAGGACATGTTGATCTCGCTTCGTAGTACAGGCCTCTGGCAACAGCAGCATACACTTCTGTATGCCGCTGCAGAAGTGTATGCTGCTGTTGCTGTTTGCATTTCTTTTAAACCAATCACAAGCTTGGGTGGCACATCGGTGGAACATTTGCACCCGGGAAAAGAAAACGCCATGTGAAATATTAAATAAAGTTAACTGTTCACATAATACAGTAACGTGAGCTATTTAAATTAGCTGGATACGTGGTTAAACGTAATTTGCAATTACCAGTGTATTGCCATGGGTATTTTGTCCCAAAATGTCCCAGTTAGAGAGTAAATGCTGTAAACATATTCTTTAATTTTGACAATCATTGCCTAAACGAACCAAACAGCCGTGCCTTGTTGCACGATCCAAATTTTCCTTCAAACTTGCCATTTTCAACTTGTAATGTTACTCAGAGGTTCAGGTTAATGTTGCTCGATCCGACCAGAGTTTAAAGTTAACACAAAGGCCTGGGTAGCTCACCTGGTAGAGTGTGCGCACTATGGACAGAGGCTTAGTCATCAACGCAGCGGCCAGCGGCCCTTTGCTGCATGTCATTCCCACTCTCTCTCCCCTTTCATGTCTAAGCCGTTCTATCAAATGAAGGCCTAAAAATGCAGAAAGTTATAGACTACTGGTACTAGTCATAAACTCGTGATCGCACCCACTTATATCTTTTCGTCGACTTTGTATGCAGTTGAGAAGAAAAAATAAATTGTGAACTCCTGCCAGCTTTTTCATTAGGCCCTACATCTCGTGCAATCCATTGCAACTTTGTATTCTTTGTATAAACATTTACATGTAAGGCGTCTCCCTGACGCTCTTATCCAAAGTAAAAGCAACAATTGAGCGAGCTTCCTTTCTCAAAAGACCAAGTTTGCAGCCAGCCAGGGAGCTGAATGTACAAGGAACAAATATTGCCATTTTCCTGGAATAACCAAGCAAGTGATTGATAACATAGATGACAGTCTAATAAGAAACTATCTATCTACAGTACTCTATCTCTATTTTACATGATTGATACACACCAAAAATGGGAGAAAAGTTAAGCATAGAGAGTGAAAGTGAAGCAGAAAAAAGAAAAGGAACAGAAGAAAAATAAAAGGAGAGAGTTAAGCCGGGCAAAGCCACAGTCAACACAACCATGTTGAAATGATCAGATAGACCTCTCAGCAGACATCTTATCAATCAGTGACAGCAGACCACAGTGTGTGTGTGTGTGTGTGTGTGTGTGTGTGTGTGTGTGTGTGTGTGTGTGTGTGTGTGTGTGTTTTAAAGAGAGAGCAAGAGCCTGTGATGCGATCTGCCAAGAGATGTTTGTCTTCAGGCTGAGCACAAAGAAATGCTAACAAATGCTGTGGCAGAGGTCTGAGTTGAGTGTACACAGACTGAGGTTCAACACACACACACACACACACACACACACACACACACACACACACATATGCACATGCATGTGCAATCACAGTGAGAAATTGCTCTCCCTAGGTCTGCAAATTTGATAGAGATCTTGCAGATTCATGGTACTTACCCTTGGCAGCTGAACAGACCGAGTGATTGCATCTGTGTGTGTGTGTGTGTGTGTGTGTGTGTGTGTGTGTGTGTGCGTGCGTGCGTGCGTGTGTGCGTGCGTATGAGTCTTGCTGAAGAGAACAGGAAGAGATGAAAAAAAAAAGAAGATGGATGCTCACAGTGATCTCACAGCTGGAAACATACAAGAAGCCAAGGACAGGCCTTTCCAAAAAATAACTGTGCTTTCTTTTTCACTGCCTCCTTTCACGCTTTATGAAGGTTTCTTTAACTTCTTCCACTGAATGTGTCATCTTCTCTTGCATCTCTTAAAAAAGTTACTTACACACATTACTCGGAGGTGAGCACACAGAAAGAGTTTGTCATCCTTCACATTCTGCCAAATGCTCTCTACCACTTTGGGAATCAATCACTCTGACACAGCAAAAAGAGAGATATTTAATCCTGGGATTTGGATTTTAACTCAAAATCCATGGCTTCAATTTATCGCAGTGTGGAGCCACACTTGGCCGGCCTTTCAACAAGGAGTCCATTCTTCACGGAGGGAAATATTTTAAGAGTGAAAGTCTGAAATGCAAGGCATTAAACGCTTCCACCTGAATATCATCATTCAAATGAAGTTCTAAGGATTAAAGAGTTATTTTTCAGTCAAAAATAAAAAATAAATCCTCTGAAAAAAGTACTTAATTTTGTGCTGTCTGACTTTTGATCCAGTTTGATCCACGCATAATGATAATAATAATGTTTTGCCAGACAATCCTTAGTTTAAGCACATAGATTTTACACTGTGGACCACAGTATGAATGATCATCCTTGTGTGTGGTGTGAGGAAATGGCTAATTGTACTCAAGCCATATATGTCATAAACCTGCTTAAATAGGTTTTTTTCTTTATATTTGTGAAAAAGTATGTTTGTATCCAGATATGAACCCACATATGGGTGCTATGTGTATATGTATATACATATAAAGACATTCACAGCATAGATTTTGGCTTGTCATAGTAGGAAAAGCACAGGTGTTACAAACAACATTAACAATGGTTAACATCATTAACATCATTTTTAATGTTTACACCTGTGGTATTCCTACTATGACATGTCAACATGTTTTATGTGAAAAAGGCCTATTGTTTATACCGTATTTGTATTCAGATTCCCTTGTAGGATTTTTGACCTCACCCAGCCACTTAATGAGTTCATTGAAAACACCCTTTGCCCCTTGCCACCTTCCTCCTGATTGGCTGTTGCTGTCTGTGGGACAGCCTATTTAAGTCTCCGAGAGCCACATGGTCTGTAAATTGTGCTGAAGCTCTTCACCGGTGTCCCCCCCCATGTCACACATGTTGTCGTGTTTTGCACATTATGCATCGCTTTTGGAGAGGCTCCCCCAGTTCTTTGAAGTTGTTCAGACTATGTTTCTATATGAAGGGACTGCTCACTTTAACACACACAAGACATATCTTCCTAATAACCCTGGAGTCAAGAGCACAAACCTCTTTACATTGAAAATGAACTGAAATAGGCATGATGACGAGTTCTAACATTTCACTCCCGTCTGTACGAGCTGATGGGAATTTTTTAATTTGCTCAGATAGTTGTGCTATTAAACGTTAAAAACAAATCCACTTTTCTATTAACTTCAATCACCTCAAGATAATTAGTTCCATCATTTGACATGTCAAGCCTATTAAATATTTTTTTCTCTCTCTCAGCATATTTTGTCTGCGTGCCTGACCATGTCTTACCTGCTGCTGTGCAGATTGATTGTTGCTACAAAGCGTGTCATCATGGCATCCATACTAAGTAGATGGACTTAATAGATTCACATATGGCCTCTAATACATGGCTTATTATGGAGACAAGAAACTGTCAAGGAGGGATGGAAGAATACTGTAAGAGAGAGGCTGAGATTCTTTTTAAAACTAGACAAGGCAGACACAAAAAAATAAATAGTGCTCCGTTTGTGTCGAGTTACAAATGTGTGGACAATCCTGGACGTCTCCAGCCAGGATGCCACAGTTTATTGAGGCCCGAGCTGTTGACACACTATACAGGACTGTGATTCGACCATCTGCGGATCAGACTGTCTTTATTTTCCAGCGCTCATGTGGATCCTGCGATTCTCCACACAACTAAATGCACCCTCATGTTCCCCCGAAACAGAACCCCCCCCACCACCACATTGCCAGTCTCTCTCTCTCCCTCTGTGTCGCTCGTTCCCCCTGTATTTCAGAAATTGCAGCCATATGTCTGAGGGGACCCCATGTTCAAACGGACACCTTGAGAAACAACACTATTATCTTCAATTGACTTTAAACTTCAAATGTATGATGAGAGGAGGCAATCGTTCCGAAAGAGGGAAGGTGGAAGGAGAGATGGAGAGATTAAAAAAAAGAGGGACAGACAAGGTTAAGAGGGGTGATCTCTCTATGTGTGCATTTGCCCCCCTGCAGTCTTCTAAATCCCAAAGAAGATTGATTGCCTTCCAAGGATAATCTGTCCCAGACACTTTAAAGCACCCCCCCCCCTCCTCTTTCTCCCCTCAGCCTCCCATTCACTTCATATTCCTCTCCTCTCTGTCTCCCCTTTCTCACCCTTGTCTACCATCCATGCCCTTTGCTCTCCCAATTGCCGTAACCTCCCCATCCTGTCTGAGCACTCTGAAACCTCCTGCCATTCCTTCAGCACTTTTCTAACCTCCCTTATATGATTTGTTTTCTTCCTTTTGACACACACCTTTACGGAAGAAGAGGAGTAAGTGCGAAAAGCATTGTCCAGATCCTACATTTCACTCTTAATCTTTAGGTGGAGCAAAAGATGTATGTGATAGTTCACGTCTGAAGGAAAAGCATCAAACTGTCTTTTTTTTTTTTTTTTTACTTTCTCTCATCTGCTGTCTGAGAAGAAAAATATCACACTCTTTCCATGGTTAGTGTTTTTAATAGTGCTTGATTTCCTTCTCTCCATGCTTAACCCAAGCCTATGTCTAAAGAATTTATATGACAGGCTGCGTAACAAACCTCTTCCATCTGGCTTTAAGATACAAAATGAATAAAACATCTGACAGACAGAGAGGCACCTTTACTCCTCCTTTTCCTCTTTGACCTTTTCACCCTGCCACAAAATTGTTCTTATGCACAGCATTAAACATGTTAACATGCTGATGTTTAGCAGGTTTAATGTTTACCATGTACACCATCTTAGTTTAGCATGTAAACATTTGTTAATTAGTGTCGCTAACACCCAAATCTACTTTAAACGCATACAGACATGCATGCACACCTACCTAAGTTTAGTCCGGCTTGGTCTATATCCACGGCGTTCCACTTCCGGGATTGCTCCGTTGCCGATTCCGTCAGATTTCACTCATTTAGGCCGGATATCCGTTGCCTTGGGCTTTCTTTATGTTGGCATTTTAAACTCCGGTCGATTGATGAGGACTGTGGTTAACCTTTTCTCAGATATCTGCAAGGTAAAACCAAACAGCTTGCTAGGCTATCTGTCCAATCTGAGTTTTCTGTTAAGGACTAAAACAACCTTTGAACGTACTTGTTCCACCAAAACAAGTTCCTTCCCGAGGCCATGTTGCAGAGGCGCCGTTGGACAGGAACTGGTTAAACCGGCTCTGGTTCAGACATAATAGAACTAATAAACACTGACTTCAAAACCAAAAGGCTCAATCATGGCAAAGGGCCTCAGTACTTACAGCAAGGCTAATTGTGAAAACGATGCTCTGCTTTCCTTGAACTCCTCCTGAACCTGCCCACAGCATTCAAATGATGCCCCTGTGTTTGACCCCTGCGTGGAAACAACTTTCCCAGTTATCCTTGGAAAATTGCAGGGTAGCCTGGACTGAGTGCACATGGCTATCGGCTGCTGAGGCGTCCACGCCAAGAGAAAACACATTGTTGTCATTATCGTGTGACTCTGCCCTAACAAACGGCTGATCTGTTGTGACATGTTCTTACTTTCCCCGGTGGATCTGTGACAGGGTTGTTGCAGAGATTGGCTGCTGTCGTCCCGGCTCAGCGAGCCACAAACTGTTGTTGATGAGATTTGTTGAGGGGGAATTTAAGCTTGGTTGATTATCTGTAAGCTTTAGGTTTTGTCGACAAAATTGCAACCACAAACTATAATAACTAATAACTTTAAGTGGAGGAACTGAGTTGTAATACCTAAAGAGCTGGATCCAAAAATGTCTTTTTAGTACATTATTTGCTATGTTGTGATTAGCATGGGGCTGGGTCCAATGTTTTTATGACTTATTTTTTTGCAGAGAACTTTTCCTTTAATATCTGTGTGTGTATATATACAAATGTTGACTTTTGGACAGCATCATTTTGTTTAACTTGCATGCATGCATTTGGGTTAGAAAATGTTTATTCGAGAATGAAGACATATTTTAACTTTCACTTTACTCTTGGTTCATTAAACTCCACCTCTCAGGTGTGCAGGATGAGCCACATGGAATGCATCTACTGTTGATTTTGTTCCAAAGAAATAAATCCATCATTTGAAAAACAGAAGTGACCGCTGCTCTAACAAAATGATTCACACTGAAGCACAAAATGAAAGCACACTGAGGTTACTTAAGTTGACAAACCAGCATGAGTTTTCATGGCCTGACAATAAAACCGTTTGACAAAGACTTCCTGAACAGGGATGTTAATGTACATGTGTTTTCAATCTTAGACACTTGTAATTGGAAAAAATGCAGATGGATGTTTTCATCCTTATCGCTTTGTGTCAAGTGTTTCCAACAACACTGTTAACTAATTCTATTACAGCAAGTGCTTTAAAGCCACAAAGTATTTTAAGGTGTAAGTGTCACTCTTGTCAGATGAAGGATATCTCATGTTGGCATGGACCTGCGTTCCAAAGCAGACAGGCTCAGAAGCTTTGAGGAGTCGGATCGCAAGATAAAGCTTTGTTTTGGCCTCAGTTTGGAAAGCCTGCAGTCAGGATACACTGTAAAAATGTGTCAGTTCTTATGTTTTCCAGTTATTGTATAATACATATTTTAAATGTGAAAACATTATAGTTTAGGTAACATAATTTTACTGGTGGCCAATTAAAATCAACATTTTTCTTGAGATGAGGTACCATCTTGAAACACTAACTTTGTTTTTTAAAAGTCCCTGAAACGTAAAGCTCACCAAACTCTGCAATTCCAAAACCCTTACAGTGATAGAATCTAGCAGTTAAAGAGCCATATAGTACCCTCAGTAGTTGTCGGGGACCAAAGCAGAGCTAAAAGGAGAGCGAATATTGGACTTACATTCATTAGGTGGCCAAAACAAGACTTCTAATTAATGCTAATGTTGCTAGGTGTCTGTTGGATGTGTAAATAAGTAACCATTTGCTTACTGGTTCACGATATAAACTGAAAAGGTATGTCAGTGTTGTGCCTACAGCTTGTCTTAGTTATAAGTGCCCTTATGTCACCAAAAAAAGTTTAAGCAGGTTTAGATGAAACTGCTTTGGAATATATTTAAATTATAACTACTTTAAACCCTAAAAGCTTTTCGCAATACAATTACATTTATTTTTATAGTGTAAGTGTAAGGCAGATATACAGCAATACGCTTTTGCCCATACCAATTCTCTAACACATGACGGAGCTTGGCGGTGAATTCTCCCATTACTCAACAATAACATCCATTGGTGATGGAACTATTAACGTGATCAAGTTTGTATTGGCTGGCTGCAGCTTTCACATGGCCAAGGAGGGAAAAAAAGGCAGAGGCATTAAGGCACTATCACACGCTAATTTAGACGCATTTCACTAAATCCTGTCGTATGGAGTTTAGTCTGGGACATTGCTCAGGCTCTTTATGGAGATTTAATCCAGGCTGAAGGTGATGGCCTGTGACACTAATAACCAGCCACCCAGTGACACGGACCACCACTTTGACAAAATCTCCTTACAGTTTCTCTTAAAATTCAGACTGAATAGCCAGTATATGAGATCAATTCATTTGTTTTCCTATGAAATTTAATTTTTAAACAGCAGTTCTCCTTGCAACCATAGACCACCATCTAACTGCTCTGAAACAGATCCATGGGTGGAGGCATGCAATCAGGGTAGTGGTCCCTTTGGGTTAAAAAAAAGGCCAACAATATAGAAATTATTGTTTTCCATCATATATATATCCCTTAAGTCCTATTTAATATGGGGAATGTTTTCTTGTAAGTTGGATTGGATTCCACGCCTCAGGTTTATACAATACAATCAGTGACATATCAGTAACATACAGCCTAAGCTTCCTTTACTCTATTCTCTACACAAACCAAGGCCTTTGTGCTATTTTAAAAACAGTCTTTTTTTCTTACATCTTTTCTATTGTTACAAGCAGATCTGTCCTTAATCAGCACTGTGCTCTGAGGGGTGGTTCAACAGTACTTTTCATGATGAAACTATATGCTCAATGGTAAAACCTCAAGCCAGAGACAATAAACATCACAAATATGTTTGTTTCCTCACCAGCCGGCGCTGAGCATGTGGATGTGGTGTGGTAAACCTGTGATACTGAGATGTAGAGAGGCTGATGCTTGCGGGAAATGGATTGGTTACAGATTTAGTGCAAGTTCCTCTTATTTTTTTTACTCATTCACAACGACTCACACACAGTGACCAAAAGAGACACTAAAATCTTCCCTCAAAGCCATGTGTGAAGCCGTTCTTTCCGAATATAAAATGGCCGTTGTCAGTCCATTCTTGTAACTGTGCTGAACTTTAACGCCCGTTTCTCACCCTTTACTCTATCAACCGGTTGAATATGAGTCCCATGGTGGTGTTTTAAAAGCACACGGAGGGTCACAATGGGAGTATGAACATCACAGACACTTCACAAAACTCAAGGACCTCACAGCAGTGTGATCAGACATGTTGTCCATCACAGAAACTTCAGCATCTGGGTTAAAAGTCAAGGACTTGCTTACCCTATCTAAATGTCTGAGAGTTATTTCCTTAAAAGGAATGTGCTTATTCGCTTTCTTGCAAAGAGTTTGATGAGTTCTGTTTCCACTCTTTATACTAAACTCAGCTAACTGGCGATTGCTTAATACTTACTGTGAGAGTGGCATTGATCTTGTCTAATTCTTGCCATTTCTATTTCTTTTATCCACATTTCTCTGTCTAGAAACCTTTTCGGCCCTTGTCTCCAGGGATCTGATAATAATCTTAATCTGGTCGACAGCCTGAGTTTGTCTCCGCTCTTATCTCAGTGTGCAAGCTTTTTCATTTCTTGGGCATTTTCCATACTGTGTACTCTTACAGTTTGTACGTGTCCAAGGACATCTCCAGGTCGATCATTTGCGTAGGTGTCTGAATCTCTATCTACATGGGCCAGTTCTGACAGAGGCAGCGAGGCACGTGTGAAGCCAGACACCCCACTCTCCCATGCCTGACTGGGAGTGTGGGAATGTGTCATCCGATATCATACCTCCAACAGGATTTGTGAGGACAGAAGAGGCAATCCAGCAGAAGAGGAGCGCAAACTCATCTGATCAACGCAGCAATGCAGATGGGAAGCTAAAGAAGTGATATTTTACAGTGCACTGCTGCGCTGTGTTACGACGCAGATGTAGAAACTTGGATTATGTGTCAATTTAAATTCTTTGAAAAGGGGTAACAGCTGCTCATGTGCTGCAACCTGCCTATTCAGCTGCAATGGAAACACCCTCTAGGCTGTCCCAGACCTCAACCCAAGTGAACACCATTGGAATAATTTAAATCAGTGTCACACACTTTATACTGAATCAATGCCAAGGTATACTGAAGCTGTTTTGGCAGTTTGTAATATCCCAGCACTCCATTAAGACATACATGTAGGTGTTTTCTTTAATTTAGGGATTTCCTTTAGTCCAAATGAGCAGGTCACACTATTATAATTTTTTTCCAATATGTAAGTGTTGTATCTTTACGCACAGTCTTAATGTATAGTATGTTTGGCATTAGAGAATGGCAACCATCTTGTTCAAAGTGAAAGTGAGAAACACAAAACCTTTCCACTGCCACGTTAAGAAATGACACTACAAAACAAAAGAATAAAGGTAAATTTAAACAGAAAATACTCCCAATGTAGGAAGTATTATGAAGATCTGTTTTTTTCTATATTTTTAAATCTGCTGCCATTTCTTTCACCCAGGACTCACTGCTCCGTAGAGAAAATGGTTAAAGTCATTACTGCAAATGGTTCTCTTAATATGCATGTATATTAAAAGAACAGAAAGCATTGAAGAATATTTAAAGCTTTAGTGTGTAACTTTTTTATAATAATGAACGTCTGTTACATTCAAGCCATTGTCAAATGAGTTGATACAAAGCTAATCAAGACTATCTGCTCCACACAACTCTCTCTGTATTTCTCAGCATGGCTATGTTTAGAAATTGGTGTAGTCCGGCGACTTTCGAGCGCAGAAACTCGAGTAAAGATAATGACCTATTCTGAAGAGTTTTTTTTAATCCTCCGTGTCCTTGGCTATGGAGCAACTGTGTGGAGGAGGGGTTTAGGTGAAGCGCGATCACCGAAGGCTTGTATCATGTGGATGCACCGACCGAATTGTTGCCATAACTTGCAAAATAGCCTTGGGAAGGAACTTGTTTGGGTGGAACATGTGTACGTTCAAAGGTTGTGTTAGTCGTGCAACAGAAAACTCAGATTGGACAGATAGTCTAGCTAGCTGTCTGGATTTACCCTGCAGAGATCTGAGGAGCAGTTAACCATAGTCCTCATAAATTGACTGGAGTTAAAAATTGCAATACAAGGAAAGCGGAAGGTAACGAACATCTGGTCGAAAAGTGTCATCCGGAGGAATTTCCGGCAGCAATGGAGCAATCCTGGAAGTGGAATGTTGTAGATATAGACTACTGGCCACCTAATGAATGTAAATTTAATATTCACTCTCCTTTTAGCTTTCTTTTGGTCTTTACCAACTCCTGAGAGAAATATGTGGCTTTTTATGTTGCTAAATGGTTCGCTATGTTCACTAGCAGCTCCCTCAATGTATCAGTCTATCGTTGTATGCTATGGAGTAGTGTTCTCTGGGTGTTAGAGCTTTGTCCTGGTAGAACAGGTGACTTCTGCGTCTGCAAACAACACTAATGAGAAGGTAGAGAGTGAATCAAAATTGGAAAGTTGCGGTACATAAAACCTAAACAGCGAGCAGAAGACATGCAACAAAAATCTCCATAGAGCTGAGCAAAACTGTGAAGTCAGATGATAATTCTCTTTAGGTTTATTACTATGAGCGACCCCTATCACATTACACGTTATTTCATCCATTGTTAAAACCAATAAAAATTTTTATAAAAGCCGCTTAAGGTTTGGATAAATGTATAGCCAAGAAAAGCAGATGGACAACACATGAGGTACAACCATTGAATAGTTCATTTCCAAATGTATTGCCTGATCACTTTATACGCAATATCTGCGTTAAAAGGAATCCATCTGTTGAAGATTGGTCATTTAACAGGAAGTCCAACATTTTTGTTTTAGATGTCTAAGTGTCCACTATCTTCTTTGTAGTTGCATAATGCAGATGTGTGACAGCACCTCATACCCAGCCAGCAAGGCCATCCCATGCTCTCCAAACCAGAGGTCTGGCTTTCTTAAAAACACATTCAAAATCCATTAAGTCATTCACTTAGCAGAGGGGAGAGTTAAAAGAGAAGACTAGAAAAAACACAGAAAGACAAAGGACAGAGACAGGAAAAATGTAAAGGGAGACAAAAACAGAAACATAGAGGATCTGTTGTGAATACAATTGTATGATAGAGAAACTATATGTTTATGAATTAAAATAAGGGACAGTCAGAGGGAGTTTGTTGGGAACAATCTTTATCCACCTAATTTTTGATCCTTTAGACTGCTAATCCCAATTGTTCACAGGACAGCACAGGAATGAAACAGCTAAAGAGACGACAAGTTACGTAATTGCTCATAAGCACACTGTTTTCTTTTTCTAACTCTTATCAGCCATGTCGTTTAGCGAATGTTTATTTTACCATCATGTCTATTATACCCAAGTAGGGTAATTTCCCTTTCTTGCTCCCAGTGGTGCAACAAGAAATCATATGAAAAGGGTTGATGCAATAACCCAGATGTGACAGAAATGAAGACACCTTGTATTGTACACAAGTCCATCAAATCATACAGTATATACGCCAGCAGATGTATTCATGTCAGAATCGGTTTCTCTAATGCTGGATATTCCCACACAAGAACGTATCCTTGATCTGACAGATTTTGATGAAATTCCTTGGATGTAGAAGATGACTCCTGTAGGAAATCCACTATAGGTCCACAGCCACTCAGCCCTTATCTTGATAAATCACACAGACTTCACAATTGAGCGTCAGAGTCAAAAGCTACAGCCCTGAGTCATTCCTGAAACCCTGGCTATGGCTGACACAATATGAGCAGCATTTTCCACTGCCAAACGCATGACATGTGCAAAGCAAGTATAATTGCACAGTGCTTTTGAAATAGGCTGATGAATTTCACACCCTGGTCTGTTGCCAGTGTCAAATATTGGATACATGGTTGGAGATAAAGGTAGGACAGCCATGTTTCCACAATAGATGGACAGTGATTTGCAATGGAAGCCTTTATTTAAGCTGATTCTGATTCAGGAAGGGACACTGGAAACGGGGGAGCCGAGGAGCAGAAGAGGGGAAGGCTGGAAGCGGGAGTGGAGGCAGAGTGGAGCAGGGAGCCGCGAGGAGGGGACCAGACGGTGAGGCCAGCTGACTGGAGGCAGTAGGATGAAGGTGATGACTGTAGGAACAAACGTGGAGAAAGGGATTGAGACAGAAAAACAGACAAATGCCAATATGCAATATTTCTAGAGAGCTTGGAGCTTGTGTCACCAGGGTGGCTGAAACAACGATCAAGCGAAGATGGTGAGTAGATCCAGGTTTTAACCCTTGTGTCAACACAAGGGTTAAAACCCGGATCTACTCACCATCTTCGCTTATGTACTTCCGTTTACTTTGTTGAGAATTGTTCTCTAAACCCTGTCTCTTGTAAAGTAAGTAAAGTTTATTTCTAGAGCACATTTAAACACAGTTTAAGCTGACCAAAATGCTGTACAAAAAAGTACTATGGTGCTGTATTAACCCTTGTTTTGTCAAAAAAACACCACAAGTACAGGTCTTGATTGCAGCTGATGACTGGCAGGTGAGTACGGCAGGAGAGGTGATGAGACGCTAAGCAGGTGTGTGTAGTCAACTGGCCGGTGCAGGCAGGGGGGGAGGGAAGAAACAGATGCAGAGCCAACAGAAAAAACAGCAGGAGACACAGTGGAAAACAAAACAGAAACTCACAGCCAGCCGACCCCAACCATCACAGTACCCCGCATCCGGGCGAGAGTGGAGGTGAGACGGGTGAGACGAGCGGCCAAAGAACTGTAATTACGAATGAAACGACGGTAGAAGTTGGCAAAGCCCAAGAAATGCTGAAGCTGATTGACGAAGATGGGGGTTGGATTAGGGCTTGGATCTTGGCTGGGTCTGCACGGAGGCGCGCGCTTTCAATGATGAAGCCAAGAAACTGTACGGACTGGATGTGGAATTCACATTTCTCAGCTTTGACAAAAAGTTGGTTTTCCAGAAGCCGCTGCAGCACTAAGCAGACGTGTTCGGTGTGTTGGACCGGGTCGCGGGAGAAGATCAGGATGTCGTCTAAGTAAACGAAAACAAACCGATGCAAAAAATCACGGAGGAGGTCATTTATGAGGGCTTGGAAAATGGCGGGGGCATTTGTGAGGCCAAAGGGCATTACCAGATACTCAATGTCCTAACGGGGTGTTAAACGCCGTTTTCCATTCGTCCCCCTCCCCGATCCGCACAAGATGGTAGGCATTCCTAAGATCTAGCTTAGTAAATATGGTAGACCGGGAGAGGAACTCAAACGGAATCCATAAGGGGAAGCAGATACTTATTTTTGACGGTAATGGAATTGAGCCCCCGGTAGTCTATACAAGGGGAAAGGGTTTTATCTTTTTTTAGTGACAAAGAAGAAACTGATGCCTAGAGGGGACGAGGAGGGATGAATAATGCTGGTTGCTAGGGAGTCCTTAATGTACTGCTCCATAGCCTCCCTCTCTGGACGTGACAGATTGAACAGGTGGCTGGACGGGAGAGGAGCATCCGGGAGGAGGGCTATGGAGCAGTCATAGGGGCGGGGGTTAGGACAGGGCCTGATCTTTGCTTAACACAGGAGCGAGGTCATGGTACTCGGAGGGGACGAGAGTCAAGTCTGGGGGAACAGGAGGAACGATGGGTTGGGTGGACTTACCGGGGACTTGGGCAGACAAAAGGCAGGATGCATGACAGTGAGTGCTCCAATTCCTGATCCAGTCCACGTTGGGGTTGTGTGTGACGAGCCAGGGGAGACCAAGGACAACATGAGTAGCAGGGGAAGAGATGAGGTGGAATGAAATGGACTTGTGATGGTTACCAGAGGGGAGGAGGCGGAGCGGGGGGGGGTGCAGTGGATAACGGTGGTCAGGGGCTGGCCATTAAGACCGGTGGCGTGAAGGGGGGTGTTGAGGGGTATTTGAGGGATGGAGAGCTGTCTGGCAATTTTCAGGTCTAAAAAGTTTTTGTCCGCCTCGGAGTCTACTAGCGCCCCCAGAGGAAGTGTCACCTCCTGCCAGGACACGGATGCCTCCAGCAGGAGGCAGGGGTTGGAAGAGGTTCGGCTCACCAGAGTTCCCATCGCTACTGGTGAGCCAACTCTTTTGGGTGAACCGGGCAAGAGGAGATAAAGTGGCCGGATTTACCACAATAAATACATTCATCGGCGAGACGGCAGCATTTTCGTTCCTCAGGAGAGAGGTGGGCACGGCCCAGCTGCATAGGCTCGGGTGGAGGCGCAGGAGGGACCACCAAGCGTGACTGGGAAGGTGAGGGAGCAGGGACCCATGATGGCAGGACCGGGAAGAGGAGAGAATCTCTCTCTCTCTCTCTCTCTCTCTCTCTCTCTCTCTCTCTCTCTCGTCCGTCCAAGTCAATAGCTGATTCAATGAGCCCATCGAGACTCTCTGGCGGCTAACAGATCCTTGGTCCGCTCACTGAGGCCAGCCAGGAACACGCAACGGAGAGCCGGACTGTTCCAACCCGATCTAGCGACCAAAATGCGGAAGTCGACCGAATACTCCGCGACACTACAATCCCCCTGCCGGAGGGAAAGTAGCCTGGAAGACGTCTCCTCCCCCAGCACAGGGCGCTCAAACTACCTCCTCATCTCCTCCACAAAGGAGGAGTACGAGGAGAGGATCTGGGGCTGACGCAGAGCAAACCGGCGACAAAACACAGGAGGTTGGAAGAAGGGGGTGAGCCTGCTAAGTCCATGGTGGCTTGATTGTTCTGTTACGAATGAGACAGGACCCAAAAGCAAGGCTCAACAACAGAAGGGTTTATTGAGTTAAACGAGGAGAGGAGGTGGATACCAAGGACCAGAGTGAGAGCACGAGGACTGGAGAAGGCGAGGGAGCTCAGGGAGAATGGGGAGGGCGAGGAATCCAAGGAAGGGACACTGGAAACAGGGGAGCCGAACAGACAAATGCTAATATGCAATATTTCTTGAGAGCTTGGAGCTTGTGTCACCAGGGTGGCTGAAACAATGATCAAGAGAAGATGGTGAGTAGATCCGGGGTTTAGTACAGGTCTTGATTGCAGCTGATGACTGGCAGGAGAGGTGATGACGAGACGCTGAGCAGGTGTGTGTAGTCAACTGGCCGGTGCAGGCAGGGGGGAAGGGAAAACAGAGAGAGGCAGAGCCAACAGAAAAAACAGCAGGAGACACAGTGGAAAACAGAATAGAAAACAAAACAGAAACTCACAGCCAGCTGACCCCAACCATCACAGGTCCCTACTCCGTTTCTCTTTTAGCTAAGGGGTCCTTGGCCTAAAAAACGTTGAATACCCCTGCACTAAAGTCAATATGGATCATCTTCTGGGAACCATTAATGTCTGCCAATTTATGCCAATTGGTTGATTAGATATTGAGATATTTTACTGGATAAGTGAGAATTTTCACCTGCTAGAGGAAAAATGTGGGGATGACAAAAGTCAGTAGGGATCATCCTCTGAAGACCATGAATATCTGTAGCAAATTTCATGAGGAGCCATCCGATACTTTGTGTCTGTGATCACGACAATCAATAATAGGACATGTCAGATGTTTATATCGTATCATATATTTTTTTGATTTAAAAAAAAAGTTATTCTGTCGATTGTTCGGAGCACGTGATGCAAGACAAATTTCCGTGTGAACGGACAATATAGTTTTATCTGATCGTAGTTTATTTATTTTAATCTTTATTTGTATAGGGACAAGTACAGTATGTAGCATAAACCAATGCCACACACCACAGCATTTAAAGGCTAATCTAATCTGCAATGCCCGTCCCTAGATGTGCCTTTAAAATACATAAAACGCAACAACAAATACACAAGACTCAGTGCAAAACAAAACACTCAGCAATAGGTACGTACATTAAAAACACAAGACTCAGAACTCGATAAGAAAATACAGACAAAACAATAGAAGACATGAGATATTTTGGTCTGGACATAAGTGATGGCCCTTCCTACTTAATTTTCTCATCAGATCTGCCCTTTCATGTTGTACAACAAACTCTTCATTTCACTGTGTGGACTGTCTGCAGGAATGTGGCTATATGAATAGACAAAAGTCTCTTCAATTTTGTATTAGCACTGGGAACACTTTTAGCGCTCTCTCTCAACAACAGCGTGAAAAAACCCTCCAGCTGAGCAGCTTATCCATACCACGCATCATCCTTGCATTTTATGTTTGTTATTTTACAAGCAGTTTATCATGAGCAGACTTGAGAAGTGAAAGTTTACCTCCATTAAAACTGCATTTCTGTGTGACTACTCTAACTTAAACCTCCAGTCAAAAGAGAACTCAGCACCCTGTACCCGCCCTCCAATGAGAATCCTTTTGACAAGTTGATTATGTTGACGTTGGAGATTAATCCATTTGAAATAAATTGGCTGTGACTGATGTTCTCATGTCTCTATCTGAATGTGTTGAACTCCCATTGTGGATCAGTGAAACATGCAGGTGTTGTGCTCCTCCAAAGAACCATGTCAGTGAATAAAAAAGAGGGCATGGCGGCCCATTGAGCCTGTGTATTTACACAAATCATAGCAAGGAGCTGATAACAGAGGGAAAATGGCTGTGGTGTTTTAGGTCAGTCATGGCATGATTGTATATTGTGCATTACTGTATGTAGCTACGAGTAGTTAGGCTTTATCATTTTGAACATCTAGAAAAAGCATTATTTGTCTGTTTCTCCCTGTGTCGCCTGAACTGTTTTATCCCAAAACCATCCGCATATCAACCCATCTGTTGTGCCCAGTTGTTTTTACTCCAAAGAATTCAGTGTTTTCATGTTGAACATGATGAATGATTTTTCTCGTTGTCTTTTTTCTCCTCTGCACCAAATCCATTTCCTCTGCCGAACAACGGGTTTAAAAGGAACCACATGCACCGATGCATGTCAGGGTTTTCCAGTTGCCCTGAAACAATTGCTCCATTCTAGGCAAATTTCCCCTCATACTAAATTGAATTATTGAACTGTTGCATACTCCGTACTTTATGTTCTTGCTTCGCAACCCCTTTTGTTTTTTGTCTTCTCTCCCTCTGCCTCTGCACTATTCACCAGCAGTTAGTGTCATTTGGGTTTAAAAACCAGCCGAGTGATGCTCAGTTTCTCTGGAGTAAGTACACGTTTGGCTATAAGACAAAGGCTAATTGTGAATTTGACAGACGTGAGGGCTGCCAATGAAGGAAATTATGGAGGATTAAATGGAGTTTTATTTAGTTGTGGGGTGAGTCTGGTGGAGCATCTCTGTACTGTGTCACATCAAATTCAAAGGTCTGGATGGAGTGCAGCGTGCATTTTACTGACTCTTGAAGAAAAATACTGATGGCATGTTCACTTTGAATTTATGCAAACCATTCACTCGCATAGAACAGACATCCATCACACTAAATGTTTTTGTCATGTACTAATGCACTTGCTAGCAATGACTGGTTGTAAGCAAGCCTGCATCTCCGAACCCGTCTTTATTGTGCATTCAAGTGCTTGCGGAAAGGTTAGATATCTGACATTTAACATTGTTGCACTTTTAATTAAGATTTCTTTTTCTTTTTTTTAAAGTACAACTTTAGAGCCTGCTTGATAAATGAAAATATTTTATGTGAGTTCTGAGATACTCCGTCCAGTACTCTTGCTGAAAACAGACTTTGATGTGTAAAATAGGTGGAGTTCCCCTTCAATTTCATTATCATTTTTCATTAACATAGCAAGTGAATATAAATATTTTTGGCACCTAAACCTTTTAATCAAACCTTACTTGGAAGAGCAGCCCCTGCTTGCATCTGGATTACCATGGCTTAAACAAAAAATAAATATGAGTTAATGCTTATTGTGATGATTCTGATCTCAGCTAGTTACAACTTTCTGCATTTCCTTAAATTAACTTTAAAACAGTGGTTGCCTGGAAGGCATGCAGACTTCTCCAGATACAAGTCGAGAAGAGCCTAACAAAGGCTTCTGAGTCCATTGCCCATTGGCAACTACCGCTGTGGCGGCTGCGCACAATGTAACAACACTCACAAGACCCGCACATTCATATTCACATAGTGTACATCTTGACATGCCCATGTGGTCTAGTCTATGTAGGTAAAACCACTAGACAGTTAAAACAGTGTATACTGTAAGTGAACACAAAAGAACAATCCGCAGAAATGACCGGGATTACCCAGTAGCGGCACACTTAAACGATTTAAAACATATCTCATCTCCACGTTTTTGTGGTATTGAACATGTGAAGTTGCCACAGAGAGGTGGTAATCATGATTTATTATTAAAAAGACGTTAAGCATACTGGATTTTCACATTAGAAACACTATCTCCCAAAGGCCTGAATGATGAATTCAACCTAAATATCATGTTGTAATATGTTTCTTTCCTTTTAGTTTCATGCACTTTCTTATTTTGTCTTCTTCATCATTTAATTATGTATTTGAACTGATCAGATTGTATATTTCAAGTCAGCTTTCTAATATCTGTTAATGGAGAATGGTTGTCAATATTCTGAGTAATATTCTGTGTTAAAAGAGAGTTGAAATCACCTCTGTTTGTTACTCACAGATGGTGATGGAAAGATTTTGTGAACGAATGACGTCACATGTGAGCAGATTCTGATTGGTTCAGAGTAGACAACCAAACTACATGAGCGCACAATTCAATGTGAAGTGTAAATTCACCTGAGGAAGGTCTGTGTGACCGAAACCTTGTGAAATAAAGTATTTGCATGCGTAATGGACAGTGTGCGGGACTTCTTAAAAAAGTGTTACTGGTAACTTTTACCTTTTCCGACGCACCTGACCCAAAAAGAGGTGTGCAAAAGCGCTTTTGAATCGAATGGCCTGAAAGGTAGGAAATCAATCTCAAAACCTGGTATGCTTTGGCATTATCATTAATGGTATACATGCCTTGTGGTTTATTGGTTAAACTCATGGTACTTATGGTCAGGTATTAAAATGTCGCTTTTCTTTGAAACAATGGAAAAAGAGGACAATAAAGTTCTGATTCGACTACTTTGGCAGATGATGGCAGAATTTTCAATGAAGTGAGAGTGAGTCTCTCATTACAGACTTTTCCCTTATTTCAAGAGAGTACGAGTTTAAATTGTTAAGGGTTAATCAAGGGTTGATATGAGGCAGAAAAGAAATTATTTAAAAAGTAGGGTGAGAAACAAAGCGAGAGAAGAACTACAAAGTAAACTGTAGTAAAAAAAGAGGGAGTGGACAAACACAAGCCAGATATATGTGCCATAGGCCCTGCTGCCTGACTGTTTCTATAGACACGAGAGAGTAAACCAGCATTAACTGTATGCCATATCCAGTTGTAGTTGGCTATAATGTGTGTCCACTTACATCTCTGATAAATAGTGCTTTTACTTTCCTCAACATATTATCTAATGGTCTAAGCATGGCTGCATGTGCGATACTGTGTAGATTACTTGGTGTATGGTGATATCAGCCGGCCATATGTAAACAATATCTGTCATTCCGTTGTAAAACAAGAGGGAGAGTGAGGGGGCATAGGGCTTCGTAGAGACGAGGGTGAAGGACTGAGAAAGTAAAGAGGGGTTAGGGCGGATTGGAGCGGGATATTTAAGAGCATCAGGAAATAACGGTTGTCCCTCAGAGCTCCTAAATAACCTCCACCAGGACAGGAAGCTGCTCCATCAATCACCATAAGGACAGCTCGCTCTTTCTCCTCCTCAGGCACTGAACCCAGCAGACGCACCGGTGCAGCTGCTCCAAAGCAGCCTGCCTCCTATTTTCATTCCTATCTGTCTATGAACACACACACACACACAGCTGGGATTTAGTCAACAAGTAATTACAGGACTACAGTCATCCTCCAAACCAGCTACACCACTGAGACACTGATTGATGTAAAGGAGAAAGATTGATGCAAACTTCAGCTGTGTGTGTGTGTGTGTGTGTGTGTGTGTGTGTGTGTGTGTGTGTGTGTGTGTGTGTGACCTCTAAAAAATACCTTTTGACATACAAGACACGTATGTTTTTCTTAAAGGAATAGTTTGACATTTTGAGATACACACTTATTTGCTTTCTTGTCGATACCACTCTCATGCCTGGAGTGAATTGGCTGTTTGGGACAAATTCACACCATGGATGGAGGTTACCACCATTTGGATACCAAAACCCAAAATGGTGCCTATTCAATAGAGTTGCTTCCCTGGCGCATACTGTAAAGCAGTTTCTAAGCTTCTGGGTTTACTTCGGTGTAGTCTCGCTTTGCGAGACCTTTCTCCACAGCACTGCGAAGGAGGGTCTGGCGAGTCCACACAGCATTCTGGGATGGGAGATAAACATGCTCTGATTTATTGGCATTTCTTTAAACCAATCACAATCGTCATGGGCCAGGTGCCGCTGCAAAATAGCCTCGGGAAGGAACTTATTTGGGTGGAACATGTGTACGTTCAAAGGTTGTGTTAGTCGTGCAACAGAAAACTCAGATTGGACAGATAGTCTAGCTAGCTGTCTGTATTCACCCTGCAGAGATCTGAGGAGCAGTTAATCATAGTCCTAATAAATCCACCGGAGTTTAAAATTCCTACACAAAGAAAATAAAGTAACAGACATCCGGCCGAAAAGAGTGACATCTGGCGGAATTTTGAAATAGTGTTTTTCCTGCTGGCCCCGCCACCGAGTTCTCGCTCGGCTAATAATATACATTGTGGTGACACCACAGGTTTTTAAGTCTCTTTTCTCGGCTCAAGGGAAGTTTTTCAAATATAAAATGTCCATGGATTACAAAAATCCTATTAGGGCCTATCTTGTCGGTGATTGGCCGGAACGTGTTTGTTGTATTTTGGTGCCTATCCTGTGCAAGGGGGTAAGCCTCTCTTCAGAACTCGACCCCTCCTATGGCGCCATTTTGATGCTACCAAATGCTCACCCGCCGTTAGCATTCCATTGACTGCCATTCATTTTGGCGCCACTTTGACAGCGAATAACTTTATATCTGAAGTGTTTAAAGACTTTATTTGTCCATTGTTTATTTTCAAAGAAACATGAGAATGTATAAAAGGCTCCATTACCTTGTATCTCACGTTGTGGCTCCGTAGCAGATGTTTTTGTAAAAATAGGCTAACGATTGTGTCATAACCACGCGACTTACTTACTTTAGTTAGCAATAATTAGCCTGTGCCTATGTTATCTCCTTACATATACCTACGCTCTCCATCTCTGCAAGATTGGGAATGATTGAGATTTCTCTTGGCACAGCTACCAGAAGACTTACAACTTTCAGACACGTTGCTCACGTCACATTTACGTCGTCTATCTCAGTTGGAGGCTGCGCAGTAACGCTCAGCCATCACCGGAAAAGTGCTTCTAATATCCTTCACTGGTCTCCATCCAGAGCAACGGGATCTGTTGGTCCAGTTTATATACTGTCTATGATCCTGTGCCTCTAGTGTTTGTTTGACGTTTACGACCCCTGTGTTGTCTCCCGAGACCGGGCTTTTTCACAGGGTATTCAGAGGGCAGGCAGCTAGCGGATTAAGGAGAGATGCCTACGATTTGAGACAAAAATGAAATCGCACTGAAACCATGCAGGAACTCATAGTGCACCTTTAACTACATATTGAAAAAAATCATTGCAGAAAGTCCAAACAATATAGTTTATTTAGTGAACATAACATATTCCTGTTTCCTGTTTCCATCAAAACTGTTTGTATAATGTGTTAAATTCATAAAAAAAAATGGAAATTAAATTATTAATTTTGTCCATTGAGAAAACAATGGCAATGGAAAAACATTGCAGGTCCATGTTTTCCATTTATACATGACAACATGGGGGAGCATGCTTGCATGTAATTTGACAAGGTCTCGTCAAGGTGATGCAGTCTGGAGCTAGCGAAGATAGTATTATGGTCTGGTCTCAACCAGTGGAGAGATGCTATTAAAAATAATGAGCTTTCCTTCACCTCCCTGTGCTTTGCAGCCATTCAACAGATTCTTACACTGTACAGAGTGCTCACTGTACCCAGGCAGAGGTTTAACAGTTTTTTTTCTTCTAACATTTTAAAGTGTGAGAAACACTCCCAGATGTAGCGAGCAACCCAAAAATGGCTCATGCGCAGGCAGTTTACCACGATTGGTATTGTGCCTAAGTGTGTAAAAACTAGGGTTATTCGTTGGGTCACAAACAGGGCAGGAAATTAAGTTTTTCCACTGAGTGGACACAGTGAGTGGTCCAATCCAAAAGTCAACAGCCACTTTTTATATTTTAGCAGCCAGATGTTTTATGGTTTTTTTTATTTTTTTATTTTACTTTAGTAAAAAACTGTGCTGAATCTGTGCTTCATTTGCTGCCAGAGATAGAATTTGCCAGCATTTGGTTTCTAGTTTTAACATTAATTTTCCACCCTAGTTGCAACCTCATTGTGCCACAGTTGCTGTTGGGCATTACCTTGTAAGTCCACATTTGGGGTATCCTTGAAACATTAATTGAGCTCAAGCACATGGCATGAACTAAATCCTTTCCAGGGAAGGCTGACTGAGCATGCATGATGTTATTCACCAGCGTCAGATTCACACTCATGCAGTTAGACACACTCACACCTGGGGGCTTTCAAGTGCAACTGCGGTTTTCTAACGCTGGCATCAGTACTGCTCTATACATCTGCTGTCATTTTTTATACTTCAATCCTTGTTCCTGAATTGGTTGAATTTAAATGAGGTTGTATCACTCTTGATACACATTGTGGATAGACATCATGGGAATGTCTCATCCAACTTTCAGACGATGTCTTTTTGTCCCATGGATCGAACTACTCTACATGTGCAGAAACCACTGATGCTCCCAAGGCACTGCAGCTCCCATTAATCAATGTCATTTGACACAGTCATGTTTTTTCCCTCTTTCCACTCATCAATAGCTCAGCTGCAGTTATCAGGTCAGTGTATTTTCCACATGCAGGCCTCTCATATGTGGGACACTGACTGAAGTGCACTAAATGGGTGACAGATCAGCCTCTGGGCAGCACAGAGGTCCAGTAGTTTTACTGTTGAAAAACACTGTACACTGGTGCACACAGGCCATGTCTTGCACATGGCTCATGTGTCCAGCAAGCTTTACTTGTGTTCTTATTAGATGCATTTTTCCATGAAAGTGAGGTGCAATATGAGTTACAATTTGTTACACTACTAGTTTTAAGAAAGCTTACTGTAATGTGTGTACCTGTGTGTTAGATGTGAATTGCATGTGGTAAAACCATATCCAAATTATTTCAAGGGCTGGTTTTCCTTTCCAACAATTGCACCCTTGTCAGCTTTAATCCTTGCAATCAAAGCACCAGAATCTCATCCAAGAGTCTTTGTACACCTACTCCAACTCTAAGTTAAATAAATCACTTAGATAAATGCTTGCAATGTAAGTGTAGGAGGTCTAAAGAAAACACTGGAAATCCTAAATACTTAAGAGGATATTCATATTAATGTGGCAGCTTAAAAGTCAAAAGGCACATACAATGGCGGGGGAATTTGTTTTCTTCCACTGAGATTAGTCAAAATGTATTTTGACATTGTAACAACAACAATGCTTATGCTTCCATCTAACCTCTCCTGACTGTGCTCAGCCACCTCGTGTACACAGGCCGTCACGTCCGGACAATACTCTTGCAGCAATATGTTTGACAGGGGCCCAGAATAAACACACACTCACTCTTTTGCTTTCTCTTTCGCAGGCACAGACAAGATTACAAACACATACATACATGCACATTTATTTTCAAAATTCCCATATGCAGAGTCCCGTATCAGCGTCTGCTCTTATGAAAACACGGGAAACCACTTGCCAATCAACTGACTGGAGGACAGGCCAGTCAAAGGTTGCTGGAATGTTTATGTGTCTGATCATGAACGAGGAACTCTGTGTGTGTGTGTGTGTGTGTGTGTGTGTGTGTGTGTGTGTGTGTGTGTGTGTGTGTGTGTGTGTGTGTGTGTGCGGGCTGGCGGGCAGTCAAGCGTGCGTGTGTGCGTGTGTTTGTATGAGTAGGCTGATCAAATTTAGAACATATGGCAGAAATGGTCATATCTAAATCACTCTTTAACTGGTTTACAGTGAGTGAGAAGATATGTCACTCTCTCCTTTCATTGTTTTAGTGTTCCTATATTCTCTATCCTTCTTCCTGCCTCCATCTTCTTCCTCTTCAGTATGACAGGTGTTTCCAAGAGCGCTAGCAATCCGCATCTATGGCTCCTATATTTTTTTTATAGATATTTATTAGCATACAAAAACTCTAATAGCTTTTATTTAATTAGCTGTGAGTGGGGTTTGATCACCGTTGATTGACAGTGCTGTCAAAATAAGTAAGCAAGATGCCAAAACAAACAAGTGACATCAGCTTTGGATTCAGATATTGTTATGACTATTCCTATTGGTGCACAGAAGTATGTGACATCATTTGTTTTCCAACTAAGGCTCACCCACTTTAAACCAGTGAAAAAAGCACACAGAAAAACAATCGCTCAACTGAAATAATTAAAATTGTTCAAACTTTGGCAGAATACTTTGTATTCATAGGACCTCTTGCTTATAGTAAGAAGCTCATTGATAAATGTGTTTTCAGAGCCTTTAAAGAGCTGCAAAAAAAAAAAAAACTTGGCTAAAGAAAGCCATACTGCTCTGTGTCTTTCATAACCCTCGGCTTCCTCCTCCTCCATCTCTCTTTGCGAGGAGAAATATATCACTGTACGTCCATGGTAAATGTCTTTCATAACCCTTGACTTCCTTCTCATTCTTAAGCCTTTCCTCTGCCTTTCAACTAAGCGAGACGAGTAGTAAAGTTGTCATCTTTGCTGCTGAAGTGGGTCAACATTTATCTATAGCCGGCTGGAACAGGATTCAGCCCAAGGATGCAGAGAAGTCACTTGCTCATTTCTGTCTGCGTAGAGGAATCATAGCTGAGCAAGATATAGTCCTGTTCTCTATAATCAGACCAATTATACTTTTTTAACTGCAAGTATACTGGGCTTGACCATCTTAAGCACAATGTGTTTTTTGTGCAGAGTACATAATTACCAAAGTAGGCCAGTAAAGCATACATTAACCTTAATGTTAGCTATGTAATATACTGTAATATATAACTTTGTTTTCAAGATATTTCTCCATTTGCTTGGTTTGTTATTGTTTTTATTTAATTTTTATTTTGGTTGTTTCTTTTGTTATTTAGTTCTGTATGCAGATATTGTTGTATTTATTTTATTTTATTTCTTTTCTGTATGTGTCATGAAATGTTTTAATATTGTCTGATTAAATATTGTTTTGGACCCCAGGAAGACTAGCTGGTCGTCTAGGTGTCAGCTAATGGGGATCCTTATAATAAATACCAATGCAAATACAAATTTGTTGACAGATTATTTTCATCTTTTGGAGGCAAGGACTTCTTAATTGAATTCCTCTATTCAAAGAGACTTTGTCCATGTGAACAAGTCATTTTCTGTCTTAATTTGTTTAAGCAAAACAGTAATTGATACTTGGTGGTTGAAATAGTTTCCGACGTACTGTAGTTCCACTTGTTTTAGTCATTTTCTAGAAACTACCATCATCAAATAAAACTCACATGGAAATGATGTGACCAGTTGGCCAAATGTTTTCACGTTTAAAGATATATATAATTTTGGGACTTTAATCTTGACTTAGTAATGCTTAAGTTAGAGTTGTGCAATGCTGAAAAATATTCCAATATGTTTGACTCAATACCCTTGCTGCAACATTGGATTTTAAGTCTTCAGAAACCTGTGTGAATGTGACATCTATAGGTTAAAATCAGTGTACGTTTGATGGGAAAGGAAGTAAATGAAGAACAGACAGAACGAAGACAGAATGACTCAGACACATGGCTGGTAAAGCTGTCACACCAGCTGCAGAAAAGAAAATTACGTTTTAAAGGAATAGTTCGACATTTTGCGCAAAACGCTTATTCTCTTTCTTGCCAAGAGTTAGATGAGAAGACTGATACCACTCGTGTTTGTGTATAACCTTTTTATAATACTAAACGTCCGTTACATTCAAGCCATTGCCAAATGAGTTGCTTCAAAGCTAATTAAGATTATCAGCTCCACACAACTCTCTCTGTGTTTCTCAGTATGGCTGTGTTCAGAAGATTGTGTCGTCCGGCGACTTTCGCGCACAGAAGCTCGAGTGAAGATAATTATCTATTCTGAAGAGTCCATCATGTTTTTATAATCCTCCGGGTCCTCCTTGGCTACTAGCAACTGCTAAATGTTAAACTATTCCTTTAATGGAGGAACTTTTCCCAAATGCTGTCATATTTAACTTAATTATGGTTTTCGCTGATCAAAGTTATTTATTGATACATTCTGGAAATTGCCTATTTCACTGAAGAGATCTACAGGCAGGGTTACATGAAATGATTCAATGAGACTGTAGAGAGGTCAAGGAGTTTCACACTTAGATATGCAGCCTTTATGCCACCTAGAGGGACACAGGGATTCATCCAGCACACAACTCCTATGAATTCTCATTTAATGTCATTTTAATAATGTCATTATGTAACTCTTTAAAACGAAACAAAAATCACCATATTATTATAAGTGTAAGAAACATGAAAAAGAATTTGCAGATTATCTGTCAAGATTAAGTTTAACTCCCATGGCAAGAAACATTAAAATATTTGATACACGGCATAGGATTCAAGTGGTACTGCAAGGATTTCAATTATCATCTCTCCTTTCTGACGGATAGAATGTCATTTTGTAACCAAAGTCCTGAAACGGTGAAGAAACTCATTACTGCTAATGTGCCTCCTTGGCAGACAGTTTAGCTTACAGGCAGGCACTTTATCAACCGGCGCTATGGGTTAATGACAGACTGCATGTCAGAACCCACCTCCAACTAAAATGTCCATATAGTCACGTTTCACATTGCTCAGTAACGAGTGTTATAAACAGCCCAGAGGTATATCCAATGTGAGTTACTCATGAGGGTTTAAAATGCTGCTATCTTTAAACATTCTCATCAAAATTGCATAAATTAGTCACAGGAGGCAAACGCTGCAGATCGAATGCTTCCCCTAAGCATCATAATTACACCAGAGTTTAATGCTTCATTTTTTTTATATTGGTTCTGAAATCCATCTCCTGCTGGTGCACAGCTCTTCTTCTTTTTGTTTTTTTAAAGAGTGGCTCATATGAACTGGCACGATGGATTTAGTCCCAGATTAGGAGTGTTATAAACTCATTAACACCATTAACCTTTTAGTAATTTGGTGCAGGTGCTACTTTCTCACAGATAAGGAACTCAATATGATGCCAACATGGCTGAAGCTTGTTTGGTGGACACTTAGTAAATTAAAACATTTGCTCACTTTTACAAACACATTTAAACTATCTTTTTACATTACAGTTAGAGGAGGAGTGAAGTTATGTGATTAACTATGATTGTATGTTGTTTCCATCTAGTGGTGATTAGTGGACAGTACAATAACCAAACAGTAAAAATGAGAAGTGTCCGATTCCAAGTCATTTTAATTGTTAGTATGCTATGTAAAGTGACCAAATTCAGTATACTGAAAGCACGCTCTATGCACACTACAGCTTCTGCATTGTAGCCTTTATAAAGGTAGGATTTATTGCAGGACTTTTTGACTGCATTAGTTTTAGGTAGGTGTATCTAATAAACAACTGAGTGTAAATCCACTGACTTTTTGAGATTGCTGATGGATGGACACTATTGTCCCACAATGCAATGCACAAAAGACATGGTCACAGCTGAAGAAAAAAAAACTAATTGTGGATGGTAGCGAAAAACACTTTGAGAGCTACCAGAAAGCCAAAAATACAGCATTAAATATTTCTTTAAAAACATATTTCTTTATTTGTGGACATGGTAAAAGGAGTGTCTGTAGCTTTTTAACACCCCACTTGATTTTTTTCCTAGATGACAGAAGAATGTAGGATACTAATTATGATTACTTATTTAGCCAAATGTATTTTGTTATCTAAAAGTTATATCTTGGCAAATTACCACACATTTTACATTGAGTTATTAATTTATGGGCCTATGTTTTCACATTTGTAAAACTTTCAGTTGTGAGGAATTGCAGATTTATTCAAATGTAGAATGGGATGCAAAAAGTGAGTGTATGAGTGGGAATACTTAAAACCTCAAAATAACAGTACAGAGATTTGTATTAAAAAGTGGAGAGAAAAAAAGAAAAGCATATTTATTTCTAAAGGTTTTATTCATGGCACAAAACACAGACACTGTTTACACGCTTTTACATTTAGATTTGTTCGTTTGTTTTATCAATTGCACATGATGCATATTTTTTCCATTTATAAACACATTCTTATGCTCATTACTTCAACAACAAACCAAAAGGCTACTAATACTGTATCACAATGATGGGTTACAAAAACTAAAAACAAGAAAGCTCCTTCTCTTCTGCAAAGTATGTAGAAACACAACAGGACCAACGTCCCTTGCCCTTAAGGGTCACACTTCATGATCTCTCTGAGACAGATAGTAGCATAGCAGGAGGAGTCCAGGTCCAAGTTTAAGGTGAGAGTGAGCAAGTCCTGCTTCCCTTCTACTGTTGTGCCATTAAGCTGCCTGTCACTATTTCTACTGCAGTTTCCTGGCCCCTCTCCTCCTCCCTCCCCACAGGCTGCACTCTGCAGCTGGTAGCTGAGGTTGCGTGGTAGAGCCAGCAGGGGACGGTAGCAGCCAGGCAGATTTAGTTTGAGGTTGCTGACTCTGAAGCGACAGGCATCCAGTCCGTCCCTGGCCAGTCTCTCCTGGAACCAAGTCCCCATGGCGTTTTCTGGATACTTCACAGTGTTTCCTGGCATCGGTAGCAACACCTGACATGATAGTAACACAGCAGCAACAGTGGTGAGTAGAAAAAAGTAGTGGTAAAAGTAGAAATGGTAGTTTAAATTAGATGTATTTCCCTAAACTACATACATGTCCCAGTGTGTACACTTCCTCTTGCTCCTCTTGGTCCGTCACCACATGGATCTGGAAAAATCAAAGAAGGAAAGGTCTGTAGAACTGGCATGGTGTTGGCAAAATGTTTCCCTATTGAACAGGACTATTTATGAGCCTTCGGACAACGTCCCCTGGGACTTTTTATATTTGGACTTTGAGGATTTTGAACTTCAACTCTTTTACAAGACTGTAAAATACAAAATTGTACATATTGGACTCCTGACATTCAACCCGTTTACATTTTTCTCCTTTCGTGATGATGTTTCGGTTTATTTTCAGCTAGAAA
Source organism: Sander vitreus (assembly GCF_031162955.1). Lineage (NCBI taxonomy): Eukaryota > Metazoa > Chordata > Actinopteri > Perciformes > Percidae > Sander > Sander vitreus. Next base: position 11,118,011 of record NC_135877.1, read on the forward strand.
GGAAAACCTTGGATGTTGTAAGTACTCATTCACTGCTTAATAAACCAGCACAGATACTGATTTAAACCCAGACACTTGAGTTGTTTCCATTTGTGTTTGATATATTTCTAAGGTTTACTTATTATATTATATACAGGTGCTGGTCATATAATTAGAATATCATGAAAAAGTTGATTTATTTCAGTAATTCCATTCAAAAAGTGAAACTTGTATAATGTATACATTCATTCCACACAGACTGATATATTTCAAGTGTTTATTTCTTTTAATTTTGATGATTAGAACTGACAACTAATGAAAACCCCAAATTCAGTATCTCAGAAAATTTGAATATTACTTAAGACCAATACAAAAAAAGGATTTTTAGAAATGTTGGCCAACTGAAAAGTATGAGCATGTACAGCACTCAATACTTAGTTGGGGCTCCTTTTGCCTGAATTACTGCAGCAATGCGGCGTGGTGTCGATCAGTCTGTGGCACTGCTCAGGTGTTATGAGAGGCCCAGGTTGCTCTGATAGTGGCCTTCACCTCTTCTGCATTGTTGGGTCTGGCGCATCGCATCTTCCTCTTCACAATACCCCATAGATTTTCTATAGGGTTAAGGTCAGGCGAGTGTGCTGGCCAATTAAGAACAGGGATACCATGGTCCTTAAATCAGGTACTGGTAGCTTTGGCACTGTGTACAGGTGCCAAGTCCTGTTGGAAAATGAAATCTGCATCTCCATAAAGCAGCAGGAAGCATGAAGTGCTCTAAAACTTCCTGGTAGACGGCTGCGTTGACCCTGGACCTCAGAAAACAGTGGACCAACACCAGCAGATGACATGGCATCCCAAACCATCACTGACTGTGGAAACTTTACACTGGACTTCAAGCAACGTGAATTCTGTTCCTCTCCTCTCTTCCTCCAGACTCTGAGACCTTGATTTCCAAAGGAAATGTAAAATGTACTTTCATCAGAGAACATAACTTTGGACCACTCAGCAGCAGTCCAGTCCTTTTTGTCTTTAGCCCAGGCGAGACGCTTCTGACGCTGTGTCTTGTTCAGGAGTGGCTTGACACAAGGAATGCGACAGCTGAAACCCATGTCTTGCATACGTCTGTGCGTGGTTCTTGAAGCACTGACTCCAGCTGCAGTCCACTCTTTGTGAATCCCCCCCCCCCCCACATTTTTGAAGGGGTTTTGTTTCACAATCCTCTCCAGGGTGCGGTTATCCCTATTGCTTGTACACTTTTTTCTACTACATCTTTTCCTTCCCTTCGCCTCTCTATTAATGTGCTTGGACACAGAGCTCTGTGAACAGCCAGCCTCTTTAGCAATGACCTTTTGTGTCTTGCCCTACTTGCGCAAGGTGTCAATGGTCGTCTTTTGGACAGCTGTCAAGTCAGCAGTCTTCCCCATGATTGTGTAGCCTACAGAACTAGACTGAGAGACCATTTAAAGGCCTTTGCAGGTGTTTTCAATATTGAACCTTGTCACAATATTCTACTTTTCTGAGATACTGAATTTGGGGTTTTCATTAGTTTTCAGTTCTAATCATCAAAAGTAAAAGAAATAAACACTTGAAATATATCAGTCTGTGTGGAATGAATGTATACATTATACAAGTTTCACTTTTTGAATGGAATTACTGAAATAAATCAACTTTTTCATGATATTCTAATTATATGACCAGCACCTGTATATTAGACCCATATTAGCACCTAGTTTGCGCGTTTGTGCCCCAAGAGGGCGTTAATGTCACAGGCGCGTGTAGTCACATACCTAGTCTGGCTCAAAGCAAGACTTTGCTCTAGAGTAGCAAAAAGATACCAGCATTACATCCTACATAATAAATCATCTTTTCTCCTCTACTCTGATCTTTTCTATAGGCTACTATCCTAAAAACAGATCATCCTCTCTTACCTGAGACAAGCTGGTCTCTCCTGTGTCTTCCTTCATCCACACCAGGTCTCCTTGCCTGGCAGTGTGGCCCAGAGTAGTTAGCCTGTGTGCCACTGCCTCGTTCCACACTCTGACAAGCATAAACATATTTGCAGAATTATCACTATTAAACTATTAAATCAGGCTTTTATTCCCCATACTGATTATTTCCAGAACCCTTAAAGTCTCTTCTAAGCATCTGGATGAAGAACAATGAAAAAAAACTAACTTTTCTAATCCAAACTAAAATGCTACCTAGAAACGATATATCTCCTTGCTCAAATTGTGCAATTTCAACCAAAATTAAACATTTTTATATCAGTTGTATTTGTGTATGTTGACGTTACTTTACATTGTAAACTTTACATGTTATACGTTCATACAAAAAAGTGTGTGTGCATTTTTGCTTGTGTTTTACAAAAATAGCAAGGACATATGTCATATTCCAGCTCCCTGGATACAAAATACAATCTCAACGTGTTAAAATCTGGAAATGCCTTGAGAACAACAATAGTGTTGTTAAAGACCTTCTAGGTTTTAAATATTTTTCTGAAAATCAGACGCTTTGTGACTCAAATGTAATAATAATAATATCAAAGAAAGGCCCAAACTGGGGCTAGGTTAAATCCTGAAACTGAATGGAGCAGTATAGCTGTGGAATGTAATTTTGCCTTCTTTTTTTAAACAATCTCTGTCAAAGTGCAAATAAGCAATGTCTTTTTCTCCCAGTTGCTGCAATGGAGCTTTGTAAAATGTGTTTGTGTTTGAACTGGGAAGGAATCCCATAAAAAAGCCGTTTAAGGGTATTTTCCTTGCAGCTGACCTGCTGCAGTAGGCGTGTGGGTAGAAGACTCTCATGCTGTGGGGCAGGCTGAGCCAAGCTTGGGTACAACCATCCGGACCTGTACCGTAGCGGTTCAGGGCCCGAAGCATCAACCGTTCCCTGGCTTTCGACAATGGCATCAGAGCCAAAGACTCCTTAGCGTTATCTGTGATGAAGAGTGATAAAGAGAGTGAAACACTTGCTGCATGTTTAATTCTAAGGTGCAAAAAAAAGATCCACATTAAGGTCAGGGTTTCCCGCAGCACTTTGCAGTTTAGGCAGCCCGCCTTAACAACAAGCGCATGCCGCCTTAACTGAGTCTTCAAAAAAAAAAAATATATATATATATATATAACCGCAAGTCGCATCAACACAGTCTGTAGGAAACAAGGTAATGGCGAGTTGTAAAGATACCACCAATCACAACGGAAAGAGCATTTGCTGGCGGTGAGTGTAACTGTCATTTATTCACATTTAAAGGGATAAATCGCCATTTCACCATCGCGGGGTGAGTGGACTTACTGGAGCGTTAGCATACGGCAGGCAGAGAGCATTTATATATGTTTCTCTGTCCTGTTCTTCACATCAGTGAGGCTTTCTTCTCTTGTTTCAATGAAGTGAATACATGACAAAGTCACTGGAAATATCCATCACCTCTCGCGCGTGGATTCTCAACGTCCCGGCTGTTGCCCGGTCTTTGAGACACAGCTGTTGTCTGTTTTTTTTTTAATCACTACACGCGGTTCACAATACACGGTTAGTTAGCGTAGTTAACACTACACACAGTGAAATTACGTGTCCTGTTTTTATTTCACGCATACTATCTGCTGCAGTGAGTGAAGCTATGGGCTGAGCTCTGTTATCTCAGCACGGTTTGTTTTGGAGAAGAGTTGTCAGGCAAAGTGGAAGAGAGCGTGTCACGGAGGATAATGGGAGCAATGCCAGTAAAATTGTTGTAGCACTTCTTTTGAAAATAGTTTAATGAGCTTAAAATTGCACATTGCAACTGTTATTTTTAAAAGCTGGTTATTTATTAATTATTTAAATTTAATATTGAGTGTAGTGTGTAGTACAGAGTCTGTACTTCCCCCTACACTACAAAAAAATTATGGGTTTTCTACAGAATATCACAGATTTCAGAAGATTCTTTGAAACGAGGAACTGGGTAGTTACTGCAGTGTTACAGCAATATGGCAGCATTGAAACGTTCTTGGGAAGCAACTTTCACATCATCTTTAGTCGTTTTTTAAGAAAACTGAAACTCAGTGTTGCTTCAGCTCTAACCTGTTTGGAGGAAGTGTCTCTTCGCATGGCTCTGAGGATCATTGCTGTCCTCTGGAGTGAAGAAAAGACGCACAGCGCTCACCTGACACAGACACAGACACACAGACAGACACACACACACACACACACACACACACACACACACACACACACACAATCACAACATACACTAACAACACAGTATAGTGCAGTCTGATAGGGCTTAAATGTGAATTATTTTTCTGAGATGACACTATTCTTCCCTCTGGAAGTGTTTCAGGCTTCTGGCCAGGTAACATCTGGCCATGTACGTAATAATTGTCTGCAACACTTACCATGTCTTCTTTGAGTAAAGCTAGTCCTACACAGTCAGACTGAATGCTCTGCGCGTTCCCAAACCTCTGTGGTCCATAGTAGTTGACAAAACCTCTGGCCTGCAAAGAGTTTGAAAAATCACTAGCACATTTTAAGGACTACTCAACAGCAGGCTGGTAATGTTCTATATTTTGCTTATCAACAAAGCCCATAAAGAGACTAACAGCAAAAATGTCGTGGTTTGTCTTTCCTGTCCTGTCTGTGGCTCTTTGCGCCAAGTTCATAGGTTCCTACTGAAGACGTAAATCTTCATAAACGTGTTGACATTTTTTTTCAATCGTTTCCTAAAACAGCTGGGCATTATAGTTTTCAGCAATATGACTTAAACAGGAGGAAATAGCGTATTTGTTGGGGACTATTTTCAGCCGCGGATTATTACACATTTGGTGCTCTAGTGAGTATTTCCAGCAGCAGGATGGTGTATGTGAGATTGACTCAAAATAAAATTAAAATAAAAAATAAATCTCATAAATCTTGTTTAATTATAAAGTGTAAATGGCACCTCGTTTTGAATCTAAAGTTGTGAAGGCTGCTGTACCAATGGCCACATCACTCCTTCAATCGAAGAAATGTAAAGGAAGTAAGCAACGCATGTTGTAATATCCCTTTAAGTTTAAATCAACATTAGACATGTATTCGATTTTAGAAAATGTGGGTATACATTTCACATAGACATCATGTGGTATCATAAGCATATATTGTGCTAAAAAAAAAAAAACATAGATCAACAACGTTTGATGTCACAAATTAAAAGAAACATCAACTAAAATTAAATTATTTTTAATGATACCTTGACATTCTCCACTGCTTCCTTTACCAGCGCTGCCAGGCGAGTGTGTTTGTCTGCTCCAGAGGAGTGTGCGTCACTGTGTGGTCTCAGGTCGCGGACCACCAGGTCAAAGTGGTTCCCCTGCAGTCGTCCAAGCCTGAGAGGCTCGCTGATGGAGCGGATCTGAGACAGACGCATCCCTCTCTTCTCAAACTCAGCTGTCTTCTCTTTCAACCTAGTGATAGAAAACATCATATAAACCAATAAGTGGTTGATTTTTGGCATTGATTTTGAGGCTTCAAAGGGAACTCACACAATAATAAAAGAACCTTAACAGCTTAGGATTGTTGCAGCAGTTTGTCTCTGCAACGTGCGGATAGGGAAAAAGTGATTTGGAAACCAAAATCCATGAAAGAAACGCAGAACTACCGTTGAGTTGAGACCTTCTTGACCACCATAGACTGGTAGGTGATGGCTCTCTTATCCTTGATCCCAGCGTAAGTGAAATCTGACGGTAGGACCCCGAGAGCGGCTGCCATGTAGCTGATGGCCTCCAGAGTCTCCAGGTTCTCCTTTCGCAGAGTGAAAGCTGAAAGAGATGACACACACAACACAGCTGTATTATTTCTTTTAAATGATGAGTTATGAGAAATCGGGATTAGAAAATGATTTATTATTTAATTATAATTTTTTGACTACACCTTGAAATAGAAAACTACATTATTTCATTTTTTATGTCCTTACTTTCCTTCCCCAATGACCTCATTTGATAAAAATATTTAAAGATATCAATTGGTGCATGATTGGTGATGAGGTATGCTGAGTCATCTTGTGAGAGTCAGTTGACTCAGGCCCTACAAATAACAGAAAATGTGTTGTCCGATTGTTTACTTGCTTTCCCATGCTTTTCTGCATTTTGTTTTTTACTTGGCACATTCACAAACATCACGAAATGCAAATTATGGGTTCAGAATCTTAACACATAGGCAGGTGTTATTTTCTGAAATTGTAAGTATCGAGAACATACAGTAGTCATGATTAAAAGGTTGCAATTCTACACCTTACCAGTATAAACTTCTTCTTCTTTACGTTCCTCGGCGGTTCTTTTCTTCGGCCTCCCTTGCTCTCTCAGCCTAACCGAGATAGCTGTTGTCCCCTGGTCTGTGAAGCTTTTAGTCTCCACCAGTTTGCCAAACCTTCGGCTCAGGAAGTGGTGGACCGCCGTCCTGTGTTCCTTATCGTTATCAGGTCCAAACATATAGGATGAGCCTCGCACTTTGGCATCTATGAACCTGAAGAAGTCCTCTGCTTCGTCCTCTGTAACCAGCTGGGAGAGCTCTCTGTAGTCTGGGTCTTCCCTCACCCTGATCTCAGGCTGAATAGTGACAGTCATGAGGAAGGGAAAGCGGTGTCTGACGGCCCGGTGCACGTTAGCTCTGTGGTGTTTGTCAGCAAAGGATCCCAGAGAGAGCTCCTGCTTGGTGGGCTTTTCTTTGAGAGTCAACACAAACTGCTCAAGCTCTTCGCTGACTGGCTGGCCTAAAATCACACTTAAATCAAAACTGCCTGGACTGGGTATAGTGACATCTAACCCACAATCAGCTGAAAAATCAGTGTCCTGTGAGACTACGGAATAATTATTCCACTTACATTCTGCACTGCTTTCATTGTTTTTATCTGAGGAGGCCCAGTCTGGTGTCTGTGTGGCGGCTGCTGCTGCTGCTGCTGTGTTAACACGCTGTCCAGTGATGTCTATCTCAGTCACCACAAAGTCTTTGATAAAGTTTTTTATGCTTCCAAGAAAACCTTCATGGTTTGATATGAAGCACGCAGGGACGTTCACTGCATCAATGTCCTGCTTCATGGTCACTTCATCCAAACACTGCAGAGTTCTCACGTGTTCTTGTTGCTGAAAAGGACAAAGATAAAATGTAATAACAAAATGTGTAAGCTGACAAAAACAAGTCATAGCCTATGTATTTATATGGCACAATTTATACACTTAATGCAATGTTACAGCGATGTACATGTATTTAAGAGAGAACTAGACTTTAAAAGAGAGAATCCAAAAGAGAATGTAAACATTTATACCAAATCAGATAAATACAATGCGATAATTTCATTAGACGGCAGCAGAGAATATTAGGGTTTTAAGCCTTTAAAAGCAGTCAGAGTTACGGCACACCTTAAAAAAAAAGATGTCTGGAGGTTAAGAAAGATCATAGGTGTTTTTTATTATGCTTAAGCCTAGGTTATACATGCGAAATAACCCGTCTATTACAGTACTATCCGTATCCTACACACAAATCCTACCTCGACTGTGCTGACAGAGAGCTGTACCTGCTACAACAAAGAAAGCAAAGCACATGCCTGTTTTTACACGATAATATACATTTATTGTGAAGATATAATAATTATTGAACTGTTTGTTTACTCAACGAACCTGCACGCGGTATGTAAACGAGGAGCTGTTGATGTAAACACAACAACGCTGAAACAATTCAATCCAGTTCCGCGTCATGTGACCGTCATGTGACCTTTCTTAAAGGGACCGACCATAAAAAAAACAACGAAAAAAACAAGGCTGTTTATAACTTAAACTTATAACTGTTCTCCGTAAACAACACTGCTCGTAGGAACTAAAATTACTTTAAATGAGTTAACCTTAATGTTAAAATAATGTTAATGTTATTTTTAACATCAACAACCATTTCAGATTAATTCAAATAGTGGCGTAAGTCATGAAATTATATTATTGGGATAACACTAATGAACTCAGCAACAGTCCAAAATATTAAAATGGAATTATGCCTACTAAAATATATAATTTACCACAATGATATACTGTCTCCTTGTTACACAACATAAATGAGTAAAATTAACTTAATGTTAAAGGTCCAGTGTGTAACGTGTTTAGTTGTTCATTATCAAAATCTGTGTTGCCCGTTCACAAACTTGTCCTTTTTCATGAATATTTACCACCACCATCACCAAAATATGGTGTACCACATTTGAGTCTTCTTCTTCGCCCAGAAAAAGAAAATGGATATTGAAAAGAGCAAGAGACCGTCTTTTTGAAACGTGAAGGCTACCGTAGCTGTAATACGTACTTTGAACTGCGTGGTGCGAGAGAGTTGATTGCGATATATGATCTCAACGCTAGATGGGAGACATTCCTACACATTGGACCTTTGTATGCATTTGTAATAAAAAACAATAGGCCATATGTCTTATAATACAAATTTACAGTACACACAAAAGTGTATTGCCTTAACTGTTTATAATATTATTATTATTATTATTGTTATTATAATCTATCAAATCAATAAAACATATGTTTTTTTATACCCTGTGGATATTTATTATGAATAACAGTCATTGTGTTATTAATTTGTGTAACAATTATGCAAGAGGGAAGGTTCGTCACCCAGTGGATGTGTTTAACGGAGCTGGGTTGTACACCCCATCCACCACCACTCATTCCTGGAAATGATTCATGTTGTACTGCTGATGCCAGGAAACACTACACACACAATATGTTCTTTGCCTTTGCTCAGGACTTCCTAAGAAAGCAAAAGTAATCTGCAACATGTATAAAAAACCATCAGCTAGAGTCCTGAGTGGAATGAAAAAGATTGAGAGCATATTTTTCCATAGTGAGGGTCCGTTTCCCAACTGTTCTCTAGGCTTCATTTCAAGGTTGTAGGTTATAGATTTGTAACATAACTTCCTGGAAACCTTGGACCATTCACTCCAAACAGCAAGATGATCATATTCATAGTAATATGTTTCTAATACTAGTGCTGCTTTGGACCAAGGCCCTGAAAATGTTCTGGGAGTCGGGGAGGAACTACATCTGCTGAGAAATGTTTAAAGCAGATGATATTTGCTTCACAAACTTGTGCTGTTTTTGTTGGTATTGTAAGTGTGATTCTGTATAAGACCTCACCTACCAGCACCTCTGTTTAATTATAATTATAGAAAAATACTATATCTTCTTTACATTTTACACTGAGCGGATAACTGAGGAGGTAGCAAAAAAAACGCTTAAGCAGTGTTAATGTATGAACTTCCTCTCAGTTAAATGCTGTAAGTTTGTTTTGTTGCATGTTATTGTTAAAGGGGGGACTCCAGGTATTCACTATTGCATTTCTACAAAGTTCTCCAGAGCTACCGAAGACATTTTTCAGCTGTTTTCACAGACTACATGTGTAAAATCCGTGGAGTTCCCATTTGACTAATACTGATGACTCTGGGATCAGCTAGCTGGACTAATGAACTATTTGTCCTCGCCTGTCTGGAGATAACTGACTCTGTCGTGAGTGATTATTGTGTTGTTTGTGATGCTGATATTGGTGTCAACTATCTCAGTCAGCTTTGTGACAAAAAATCTTTCATCCAAATGCCAAACTGTCATCATAGGAACAGAAAAAGGAGAAGTCAATCAATTAATCAACATTTATTTATATGGCACTTTACAGCAACCAGCAGGTATCCAAAGTGCTTTACATCAGGAACTAAGAATAAAAGAACATATCATACAATCAAAAGAATGAAACATAGAAAACAGTAAAATCAGAAAAGGTTACATACTGTAGAAACAGGAGGAGGAGAGGGAAATTGTCACACCCCTACTACGTATTAAAAGCCATTCTAAACAAATAGGTTTTGAGTTTGGATCTAAAAAGAGCTACATCTGTAATAGTGTGAATATCAGGGGGTAACTTGTTCCAGAGTCTCGGGGCAGCAACAGCAAAAGCCTGATCACCCCACCGTTTATACCTTGACTTTGGGACTTCTAAAACTAGTTGATTTGAAGACCGCAATGACCGGTTGTGCTCACGTAGGGTTACAATCTCAGACAAATACTCCGGGGCCAGGCCATTTAAGGCCTTGAAAACAAACAATAAAATCTTAAAATCGATTCCAAAATGCACAGGGAGCCAATGTAGGGTGTAGAGAACGGGAGTGATGTGTCCCCGTCTAGATGTAAATGTATTTGTTAAAAAGCGAGCAGCAGCATTTTGCACAAGTTGAAGTCGTGAGATGGAGGTTTGATTCAGACCAACATTAAGAGCATTACAGTAATCCAACCTTGAACTAATAAAAGCATGAATCGCCTTTTCTAGATCGTGCCTGTTAAGGAAGGGCTTAACTTTAGCCAGGAGACAAAGCTAGAAAAAGCTCATTCTAACAACATTGCTGATCTGCTTGTCAAATTTCATGCTGCAATCAAATGTAACCTCAACATTTTTGACAGCTGGCTTAGTGTATGAAGCCAGAGCTCCCAAACTCAAAGCTGGACTGTTTGGCATGCATGAAGTACTGAAGATAATACACTCAGTTTTATCTTCATTCAAATTAAGAAAGTTATGTGAAAGCCACAACTTAATATCATTAATACAACTAAGCAGGGAGTTTAGTGCAACACTGTCATTTGGTTTCATAGGCAAATACATTTGCAAATAATTTGCATAACAATGAAATTATGCTTGCCTATAATAGCCCCTAAAGGCAACATATATAAGGAAAACAGGATGGGGCCAAGAATTGAACCCTGAGGTACCCTACAAAAGAGAGGAGCAAGTGACAAGGAGAGGTCACCAATCCTGACAGAGAAGCTCCTATTTGCCAAATAGGAGCTAAACCTTTTAAGTGCCGAGCCTCGGATGCCTACACAATGATCAAGGTGAGAGAGGAAGACTGCATGGTCCACTGTATCAAAAGCTGCTGTGAGATCCAAAAGCACTAAAGCAGCAGGATTCCCGGCAAGGCAAGAAGTAGTAATTATTAATAGAAACTTTGGGTATAAAGAGAAGTAAAAACTGAAAGTCACTGTGAGACCTTGTGTATGCATGTGAGGGTTCATTTTCAGTGATCAATATATTTAGAACTTTAAACACATAATTCACACATGGAAGGATCAGTGTTTCAGTGTTTACTCAGTCAAACACACAGTAATGATTTTTCTGGACAGTGCAGAGAGGTCAGTGTTCACATCTATGATGGTTTGAAGTCAAGAGACGATATCATGAGTGTGCCAAGAAACACAAGTGTTAAACATTACACAATCGCAGATCATCGTTATGTCAGTTGTATGTTATGAGTGTGGATATTACTGTAATTTAAACATTCAGTTCTGTAGAAGACGTGTCGTAACAGACAACAGCATTTTCCCACAACAAGAATGTTGCTCCACGAGAATCAAACTGTGCAACATGTATCTCCCGAGAACATAATTGGTCCAAGCATTTCCAAGAAATAAAAGCATTTTTTGACCCTCGGCGTCCTTCCGCCCACCAACATCCTCTGCGCTACGGAATGTGTTTTCATGTCCTACAGATGTGTGAGTGGGTGCCAATGATTTTGTGTAAGCGCTGATGAAGTTGACTTAAACATTTGGAAGCATGGGACAGCTTTACATACGTATGCATGGATGTAAATGCCTGCATTTGTGTGTGTGTCTGTTCACCATGCTCTCCAGATGTGTCTGTGCTCCATCAGGAAATGCTCCACTCTGGATCTGCTTTAACAATTTACTTTTTTTCTGTTGGAACTCCAGGAACCATTAATGTTGGAGCAATGTGCATCTGACTCTGTGCCTGAGTGAGTTGCAGATAGATAGATAGATAGATAGATAGATAGATAGATAGTGTGAGTGTGTGTGGGACTCTGATGGGAAGTCATGTGATGCAGCCTCTCACTAGTTCCTTTGTTCGTCCAAGACAACAGTAGACAAAAAGAGCTTTATGGGGGACTTTTGACTTTCTCTCAGGTCCATTTGAGAGCTCTGTTTTCTCTGTCTTTGGATCAGTCTTGTTCTCTTTCTGGTCTTTCACTGGTAACATAATCAAGTTTTTGCTAAACCTCCTGTGATTACTTTCCTTTTCACTGTACCTACAGGTACACTGCCAATATTTCTCTCTCTGGCCCTGCACCACAGCGCACACATTAAAGTCAGCCATCACAATAAACTAATATTGTTCATCCAAACTGATCTTTTTCTGTTAATTCGGGCAGGAAAAAAACACTCGTGTGTCTGAGGTAAATGGCCCAGAAAGACGTTTAAAATATCCATCATTGTGTTGTTGCAATATCCACTCCAGCTGATGGTAAAGGTGTAACTAGTCATAACGAGGTTACATGCATTACTGAGAACCTCTTCATTTGACTTGAGTGATGGCTTTTCTGCTAATTATATGATCCATAACAGCACTATAATGTCACAGTATACATTGGATTTATGTTTGCAGTACCTGCACTATGTCCTACTCACAGCATTACAGTAAACATGCTCTCATTTATCTAAGCTGTTGTCGATACATATTGTACATTGATAAGTATTGTAATAGTAGGCGTACAGTGTGTCTTTAAAACAAAACCTTACTTATAGAGTGTGGTCTAGTCCTACTCCATCTGTAAAGTGTCTCGAGATAACTCTTGTTATGATTTGATAGTATAAATAAAACTGAATTGAATTGAACTTAAAGGCCTGGGGTCTAAACACACTGAGCAGTTAATTCTGGGCTACAGACCAGTCACAAAGTGCCTATAAAGCAAAAAAAAAACTAAACAATTCTATCACTTTTCACACATTCATGAACAATCTGTGATACTGTTTCCCCACAAATGATATTAATTAATTCCACCCACACACATATACAGCCCCTCCAGATGGGCAGGGCCATTCACCCAATACCATCGGATTTCCTCCCACACGCCCATGCACAAACACCAAGGAGCTGTGCGCGCAACAAGATGAGAAGTTTCTCTCTCTATTAAAGACACATCTCCATAGCGTGCACTTCTATTTAGGAAAACTTTAAACGGCATTACAAATATCGACGGCGAGTTTAAGCGCAACAACATGGGGAAAGTGAACGTCTGTTTGAAGCGAAGTTACGTTATAGTGATAAGTTTGATCGCGGTAAGTGTTTTTTTTTTTTCTTTCTGCTGCTTCTGCAGAAACAGTTCATAGGCTACTCAAATGAAACCGGTGCCACTTTGTAAGTGTAGATTATTCAACGTATAATCCGTCAAACTGTGGTTGTATCAGATGCTTACATCTACAAGTCGATTATTTCAATTCAATTGTTTTCAGAGCAACCTATTAAAGAAGTGTGATATCTTATTTGGCCTTATATTGGTGCTTCAGTTGTAGCCGAGAGAAACGAGAGGAAGTGGAGCTTGTTTTAAGAAAATGCAGACGTTTAATTTGAAAAATCAAAACTTGTTGGAATAAATATTCAGTAGAGAAAGTGAACCCCCAGTGGATAAAGGGGACATTGTAAATAGCTAAAGAAATCTCTCCAGATGATGATAAGCAGTTTTTGTTATTATTAATACCTTTTTTGTAGCTAATAAAACCATCTATAGAGTAACAGGAACTTGATGCATGACTGCTTACTTAATATTATGGTCTACATAAAACTGAATGTGCATGGATTCATAACCTCAAATTTAGTTTTTATTCTGCATACCTCTCTCTTCTTAATAATAATAATAATAATAACTATTATTATTATTATTATTATTATTATTATTATTATTACATACAGTAGGCTACAACATGTGGTTTTGCTTGTGTCCTCCAGGTACAACTGTTGTTGTTTTTGCGAGGCTGGTGGTTGTCTATGTTGTTTAGTACAGGAGCCTGTACATTCACTACACAATGGGACCTTAACATGCTGTGTGAGCAACATAATCTTTCTTAATGATTTCAACTGTTGGGTGGATAAGTTGTTTGAAGACGTCCTTTTTGGGCTGTGGAAACTATTTTCTGGCAAATTATTTTGTACTACACGATGAACGATGTTGCTATGCATTGGACCTATACTCTATGTATGGACCTGAAGGTGATGCTGATGAAGATGATGATGATGATGAAGTGTGTTGCTGCTGTTGCAGGTTGCCAGTGCCTTGCTGTTGGGAGGCACTCTGTTCAACCACGGATACTACCACCAAAATGAAGAGGTAACACTTAGTTATCGTACAACTTCTCATACAAGAGATCATATTATGGTTTGGCATGTTTTAGCCTGCCACAATGTATTCTTTAATGTATTCTTCGACTAGTGACAAAACAAGTAAGCAAGTTTTAAGTGTTTGCTACAGAAATGAACTTGCAAATCTAAAGCTCTACAGCGTGCATCTGAAAATTGTAATTAATTGCAAATTATGCATAATTCAAAACTTGAAAAAACACTACTATGGTGCTTTTTACAAAATGTGTTGTATGTCTAAAGTTAGCTCCTCAGTTTATTTCTAATTCGTATTGCTGTTTTTTAGCATGCATACACATACAGTAATAGCATACTCAGTGACTGAATGGTGACCTGTCAAACTTCATTCAAAAAGTCACTCCTGCTGAAATCTTCTTTTTTTCCATTGAAAGCTTTATACGTGTATTTTCCTCAAGAACAACACACAACTCAAATATTAGCACCGGAATAACTGTAGATATTTGCCTAAACTTACCTTGACATTCATAACGTTTTTACATAGTTGCAATCTGTGTAGAAACTGCCGATATTGACCTTAGGAACTAGAAGCAACAATTCAGACACTCCAGCAGCATGCATGCATGCTGTTGTCCCTGTTCACCAAGCCTGCTGACCTGGTTCTCTGTTGGTTTTCTCCACAGGTGGAAGAGACGTTGCTTACAGCCATTCATGCCATGTATATTATTTCCACCATAACGCTGGCCTTGACCATCACTGGTGTGTATGGTGCCTGCAAAGAGAAGAAGTGGGCGCTTATAGTGGTGGGTAAAGAAAAACACATTTTTATTGTTATGAGTAGTAGTAATTAGAGATGGTCCGATACCATTTTTTGCTTCCCGATACCGATTCTGATACCTGAACTTGGGTATCGGTCAATACCGAGTACTGATCCGATACCAGTGTGTCATATATTTTATTATGGTTTAACAACTGTATACTACTATCCCTGTATGGATGTGATATAATTTCTATCTTTGTTGTACGGCCTGGCTCAGGTTAAACTCTTTGTTAAACATGAACAAACACAAACAATGAACGCCCCAGAACCTTCTTTTATTATCCAGTTTGACAGTCAGTTATAACGGGAAAAGAACATAAATAAACTACTTTAACGTAGATTTTCTTTAGGGCTTTATTATGCGGTATCGGATCGGTGTATAAACTCCAGTACTTTCCGATACCGATACCAGCGTTTTAGGCAGTATCGGAGCCCATACCGATACTGGTATCGGTATCGGAACATCTCTAGTAGTAATAATCAAGTATAAATGTCCTAAATGTGTGTGTGTGTGTGTGTGTGTGTGTGTGTGTGTGTGTCTCAGTTTGCAGTTGGAATGATCCTGGGGTGTCTGTTCATGATTTTCATAGAAGTTATTGGACTGGCTGTGCGACCAGAGGTATTACAAAGTTAACTTTGAAATATGTTGTCCCATGTGATATTTCTTTTAGACCCAGTACAATATGGACTATATATAGACTATTGCTGGCATCACAAATGCATTCCTGATTAAGTAATACACCAACAGGAAAAGGCTCTAGTTATTTATTTTATATTAAGTGCCTTGAAGTACTTTAGGGTGCTGTCAGACAGCAGGAAAGATCAGGTGACAGTCACAACCCCACCCCACTTAGTTATTATTGCTACGCCTGTCCATTTTAGCTTACCATTCTTGCATAGCATATATGCGATTTACAGTTATAATGGTGGCTGATTTACCCCTCGAAATTCGTAGTAATATTTGAAACAATGGGTATGAGTTAAGTAAACAAAAGTAGCCCTCTTATTTCTATCTTACAACGTGAATTTTGTTGGCTAAAATTGCAAATAGAACCGGTTAACGATAAGTCGCTACACACATTGGCAAATCTCAGGCCCAGCAGGAGTGTAGCAAAAGTCACGTGTAGTGAGACATATACTTTTTACTCATAATTTAAAAGGCCGTTAACATTGAGTTTTTTAAGTACAGATTAGTGCATCACAATACACTTTCACAACTCTACACACATTTGCAAATGATATTGCTACAATAATACCCCTGATATAGGTTACCAGTAGGTAGAATGCTACAGGCCTTGTGCAATTTACGAATGTTAACGTTGATAAACCCACTGTTTAATTCATTCCTTACATTTTGCTTTTGTGTTTTTTGGTTTTGGAAAAGCAATAAAAAAAGACACCCCCTCCAACTCTGTAGCTAACGAGTATTGGTCTACAGGTAGATACCGTTTTGCCAGTGGCAGAATCTAGAGCTTGACAGACCTGCCATGCCTAGTTGTAGTTGAAAAACATACAGTAATATTTTCAAATTGCTAGTTGTCTAATTTTTTATATTACTTTGTTTTGTTGCAGATGGCTGAAGGACTAAAGATGCAATACCTACGTAAGCTGCCGCTGAATAATGCTACTGAGAGCTTTATAGACACCATGGATGACATACAGATACATGTAGGTAACCTTGTGTGGGGTGTGTGAGTTTCTGTATGCGTTCAAGTTATAAGTTATAAGATATTTTTGTCTAATCATTATTTTTAATCTCATACAGAAGCATTTCCAAGTGCTTTTTAAAGTGATAAACCAATTTAAAACACAGACAGACAGCACACATACACACACCACCAACAACAAAAACATCTTGCAGTTGAACAGAGAAAATACTACATTTCTAGTGCAATCCAGTAATCTTATCTGTTGATGACAAAGGCATGGACAAGTGTTTCTGAGGGCAGTATTTGTCTAAATATGGATGCAAAAACAAATGTGCGTGTATCTTCCTTCTCAGTTGCAGTGTTGTGGACTGGATCAGGGCTACCTGGATTGGGGCTACCACATCCCACAATCCTGCCTATGTGGTGAAGAGTCCACTAATCCATGTGTAAGTATGAAAGCTCAATTTCTGAACCTCTTGTGTACCAAGACCCACTGATATATAGTACGTATTGGTAAAACTCAAAGAATACTGTTTATCATTGTGAATCGATTAACATGGCGAAAAAGTCAGGGCCACTATGAGGTTGACGTTTGTGGTTCAGAGTGGAATGTCTCATCTCATCATCATCTTTGGATGAATTGTCGTGAAATCTAGTACACACGTTAATGTTTCCCTCAGGATGAATTGTAATAACTCTGGTGATCCCTGATTCATGTGTGTGTATTCTAGGTGGCAGCTCCTAGAGACAGCAATCTGTTTGAGCATGTGGTTGATGACCAGCCCATCATGATTTATAATGAGGTAATAAAAACATTCAAATTAAAATGTTAATTTCTACAGTTACAGGTTAACGTGCAAACTGGAGACGGTCCTCCCCCCGAAAAACAGCCACATAAATCTTTATATATTTAGGGCCCGAGCGCCGACAGCGGCGAAGGCCCTATTGAAACTGAAGGAATTATTTTCTGCAAATGAATTGGCTTTTTGAGGGGCTTAACATATTCAAAAACTCACCAAAATTGGCGGTTGCATCAAGTCTGGTGAAAATGTACGTATTTTAAGGGTTTCGGGAATAGGCGCACAAAAATGGCTCGCTAGCGCCCCCTACAAAGTTAAAAAAATTGAGCCCCTGCAGTGCGTTTAACGTAGACTCACGAAAGTTGGTTACAGATATGTAACATCACAAGATGTACAAGAAACATCATTGGAGCCATACCCTAAACCCAACAGGAAGTCCGCCATTTTGATTTCAAAGTTCGAAATTAGTGCGAATTTAGCCATTTCCACATGTCGTACTTTAACAAACTCAACGAAATCAACTTCTAATTCGGTCTGTGCCATCTTAAGACATTAAAGATGAAAAGTTGTTAAAAGAAAAACTTTTCGTCATAGGGCGTGGCTGTGGCGGGGTGGCCATTTTGTGCGTTTTGCCATCAAAACAAGAAGTGGGTGTAACTTGAGTGTACATTGTCCACTTGGCTCGAAACTTTTCAGGATTCATAAGAGTCCAACCCTGAGGACAAATAAAGGCCGATATTTATTTAAAGTCATAGCGCCCCCTAGTGGCAACAGGAAGTAGACCTAAAAGTCAAGGTGCTATACTTTAACAAACTCCTCCTAGAGATTTCATCCGGCGGACTTCAAATTTGGTCTGTACCATCTCAACACCTTAAAGATGAAAAGTTATTAAAAGAAAAACTTTTCGTCAATCAGTGTGGGCATGGCGTGGCGGTCATTTTGAGTGTTTAGCGATGAACAAAGAAATTGTTTTAACTTGAGTGTACGTTGTCGTATCTGCCCGAAATTTCTCGAAGTTGGAAGCGTTTCCAGGCAAAAGAGAATACGAAAAGATGTTTATGTCATTTTGACACAAATACATTTAATAAATTACATTTTGATGTTTGAAAGTCTCTAGGTTTTGACATAAATGCAGATATGAATGTAATTAAAAAAAAATAATAATAATTATCGATTTTCAAATATTGCACCTGTCAATACAGAACAAAATATTCTGTAGCCTATTTTGCCATCAATACTGCCGATGTTGTCTTTGCCGTAATCAAATCAGTATATGTTTATGTTTAACATGGTATTTAATTTTATCAATGGGAAACATACATGTGTACAGACAAGGCTAGCCGCGTCAGACACGTTTCTGGTGTGCAAAGACATAGAAAACGCCACACAGCCGCCACGCAACTGACACACAACAGAAACGCCACGCAGGCAGTGTGCAGGAGGTCTAAGAGTGCCAAATTTCCACGTAAGGAGGTAGTTTAGGATGGTGGATGGGTCAAACAAACAGAGGACTTTCATCCAGGAGACCAGGGTTTGTGTCCCGTTTGCGAACTTGTGTTGGCGAAGGAATGTTCTGCCTATTCTGCCCTACTCTGCATCTTGACAATCTCACTCGTTATGCCTAAACCTATCCAATCCAACCAACAAGGCAACGAGTGCTGGCCAATCAGAGGCAGAGTAGGACGGGACATTCCTTCACCATCCTAGAAAACGCAAATTTGAGTCCGTCTGGAAATAAAAGTAGACAGCGATTTTTTTTTTTTTTTTTTTTCAACTTTACAGAACAAACTGAGCTCCATCAAGTTTTGCGTCACATGCGTAACCGGAAGTGAAGTAACGTTTGATTTGAACCCAAACCATGATCTTTTTCTAAACTTAACTAAGTAGTTTTTGTGTCTAAACTCAACCAAACTTTTGTAGATATTTGAACGGAAAATGCTCTTATGTGTCGTTTTTCCTGCCACCGATAGGGGCACTAATTAATGAAACGCTGCAGGTCTAGTGAACACTGTTGTGCATTGCTACATGTGGCTGTTTTTACGAAGCCTCCTAATAAGAAAGGTAATACTTGTAATATCCTAATACATTCTAAGAACTCTTACGTTTCTAAAAAAATATTCTTTCTGTTGTCTAAAACTTTGGTTTCCAGCCTTTTTGGCTTCTCACCCCTTAAAATGAAGCAATGTTGACTGATCTGCTCTCCTGTTTCAGTCATGCATTCCATTATTGATTGCACATCAGATGGAGAGCATGCATACTCTATGTGGCATAATTCTGGGCATCACATTATTGTGGGTATGTACTGTCAGTCTATGTTTTTGCCTATATATTTATCTACTCTACCTTATCTACTCAATCCCTTGGTCTTCTTTTACACTTTTCCAGCTCTCTCCACACATTAACCATTATTCACAGCTATTGATATCATTTCATCTGGACTAGCTCTTCTGGAGCTTTTGATTATATTGAGGAGTCATGACACTGGATGTTCAAGTTGCCATAGTTTTCTGAGCACTTCAAAAAGTCTCTTCCATTAGGGCTTAAAAGTGGAGGTTAAAAGTTCATTTTCTTATCTCAGAAACAGCAACTGACAAAACAATCTCACCTCAAGGTCCATTTGGCAGCTGTTCTGGAGCTTTGGGGTATTTTGATTCACATTTATTTGTTTCCCTTAAGGGAATGGCCAGTATTATTGAGGTGGGAAGTGTGGCTGAACCTTAAGGTTTACTTTTAAAAAAAAAAAGCAAGGCCCTCCCCAACTTACTCAACATTTTCAATGGACCATCGCCTTGACTTAGAAAAAAGCAATACCCTCCTGACTAATTTCTTAAAGCAATATAACAGTGATGAAGAATACAAAGTAAAAACAGGGTTCCCGGGGGGTCTCAAAAAGTCTAAAAAAGTAAACAATTTCAAAATAAAAATTTTAGGCCTTAAAAATTATTGTGTTCTAGGTCTTCGAATTCTTTTAAACAGGTCTTAATTTCCTTACGTCAGTGTAACGCTACCTCTAATGCTCATTGAAATGTTCCAGCAGCGCTTTACAATGTTTTTTTATATTCCATGGTGTTGTAGTTCTTTCTGTCGCTAGTCCAAATATAATTTGCTGTATTACAACTACAAATGAGACCAACATGCAACTTATATTGCAGCCAATCTAGACACCAGTCCTATAATGCCAATGAGGAAATCAGGGAATTGTTTCAGACGATGTTTCCAGACTCTGACTTTGTTTTTGATGTCGTGATATAGGTCTTAAATTGCATTCATAACAGTCTTAAAAATGTCTTAAAAAGTCTTAAATTTGACTTGGTGAAACATGCAGAAACCCTGAAAAAACTGTGTTTTCTGTCCTTTTAGATTTTGTCAGTGGTGTTGTGCATCTTCATCTTATGTCGGTTGAATAAGAAGGAAGATATCCCTGTAGTGGTCTACAGTCCACAGGCTAAAGCAGGCAACTACACCGCTCTGACAGATGCTGCAGAGTACACCTGATTGGGATTGGTACGATACATAGTGTTTTTATGATGTTTGAATATATCAGAAGTTGCCTCGAACAACTGAAGTTGCATGAAAAATTTGTACATTTTAATTTTTTTTCTTAAATGTATTTGTTTGGGTAATATGTATTTGTTTTGCCATCTAAACCATTAAACCTTTTATTCATTTTTGTCATCCCGGAAGATGCATGTTTTTACAATGGTAAAGTTGTGGGCTATGGTCAGAAACAGCACATACTGTACTGTGAAGACTGTAAGTATTTTCTTTGTTTTAAATAAAGAAGATGAAATGGATGTAATGGAGCTTTTACAGGGTTTTTTTCTTAATTTTGTTAAATTACATTTTGATTAAAGAAGCTGCTGGAGCACTTGCAATAAGTACAGTTTTAGGATGTGATTGGTACGTCTATTGGTATGGCATGTATGACGGTCCAGAGCCTGTTGCCTTGCGTCCTTGTACTGTTGTTTGCTTGTGCACCTGCAGGTCGTGGCTGAGGTGCTAACAACGTAACTGAGAGCACCTGACCAGTCCTCCCTGTCTACTTAACCCCGCCTGTCCAGAGACCAGTGTGTAGCAATCCCTTCACCCAGCACCAGCATCAGCAGTGCATTTTGTGCCAAAGCAATTAAAAATGACTATAGTCATGTGAACAACTGACCAAATGTTCATATAAATAGTCATAGTTTGACAAAGTTTATCAGATGCTTCAGTTTATGGTAGGAGACGGGAGTACAGATAGCAGGGAAGCAACTAATAATGTATTTTACGTTTTGGGTGCCAAAGAAGCAAATCCAAAGTCCTATAAAACACCTCTGTGACACCGCCTGCATTAAAAAAAAGGAAAATGTACTGGAAAGTACAAGCGCTTATGCCTGTCCCTCCACCTCCCAATGAGATGTCAAGTGTGTAACCTTACTGGCATCATGACAAAGAAATGTAACAGCTGCAGTGTTTATATTGATTTTTTTTGTCTGTTTCCTTGTTTGCATTTGTGGAGACTGTTGTGAGTTTGTAACCTGGGACCGTTTTTTTTTAAGTACATCAGGACATTTTTTTAAATCAGTAAAAGGACATGTTGAATGAAACAATATTCATGAAAGGATGTGTAACTTCTAATAAAAACAAGTAATGCTGAAATGTCTTTTTTTTTCGTATATAAACTGAGCAGTGGTGAAAGAAGTAGCAATACTTCATTACGAAAAGTGGAGTGGAGTAAAGTTAGTACAATATTTCCCTCTAAAATGTAGTGGAGTGGAAGTCTAGTGTAGCATGAAATGGAAACACCTACGTACAAGTACCACTAAATTGTACAGTAGGTTACTTGACTAAATGTAAGTTTTTCAGCTCTAAGAAACAAAATATCAATCAAAATAAAACATCAAAGGAACAAGAATCACATTTTATTCCTGCTATTTACAAAATATTACATTAGTTCATTCCATAAATAAATAAAAACAGTGTATAACAGAAATAACAATACCATACTTGGCAAGAGTATATTGTATATTAGGCATTAATGGTTAAAGTGCACAGGTAGACATTGGATCTGCTGTGTCAGATGAAATTCATATGACAATGTATCAGTCAAGGATGACATTTCAACCGCAGGCAGCTCATGCAGCAAGTCATTTTAGGAGTGATGTGGCGTAAAGGCTTCTTTGGTGAGAGTGGCATCAGTCGGGACATTACAGTCTCTGCAAGAATATTGTTGACGCGTTTTCCTACAGGAGCCTCTCACAACCTGTCTGCAGTGGCCTTGCCAAAATGTCTCCAAACCTTGAAATCAAACTTTTGCAGGCGAAATAGTTGAGGATTTACTGCATGTCTACTTAATGTGCAACTAAACAGAATCCCCTCTCCTCCTAGTGGGTATCATTTACCCACTAAATATGCCTTAAGAACAACTTAATGGAGTGATGAAGTTTCAAATATACATTGTGCATAACAAGGCATCAAGACATTCTGTTGTCCCAATGAGAGCTGTGGCTCATTCCGTCGTCCAACCTGATTATTTATCCAAGGAAATACATTGCTCAATAATAAATACATGGTTATATTTCAATCAAAGCACTTTGTAAACACTGTTTATGAAATGTGCTACATAAGGGTTATTTATATTATTATTTGTTCAAAGATTATTGGTTGCTCTAATGCTGAAAATTCAATGAGTGAGTTTTAGACAAGTATGAATATGTAAATGTGTGCTTAAAAGAAGTTGGTCCAGTCGACAAGAGTTAAATTAAACCCATTAATTGATAAAGTAGTAGGTACAGTAGATGCAATTATATTCATATCTGTCTTTCCAAAGACTCAGCGATGTATCCAGGTATAAAGGAAATGGATTTAATAATATCTGAATATTATCCAGATAAGACAACACTTACTGTAAATAACAAAATTCTGGGATCAGGTCTAGCTACTCAAAGAAAACAGATGTCTGGTTAATGCTTGGTAAGATATAATAATTTCGAACATAATTTCAGATATATGACAAAAGCATTTGAAAATGTGCTGATTATTAAACATAGTTAATTTCAATAAATTGCAATGTTTTTACAGCAGTAGGACAAAGGAAATTGATCTATGTATGTATATTACTTTTCAATATCAGTTACATGCATTGACACGAAATTATGATGCCAACATATGTTGCTATAGCACAAAAAAGCCAGGTTATGGTATACAGCATAATGTGCAAATACAAATCAGGTATGCTTATGATAATAATTTAAAGTGTGTATCAAAACATATGAGGTGACTAGAAGGCACCAGGAACATATCTGTTTGTTAGGAGAAGAGCCATGAACTCCTGTTTCCTTTTTATCTGGCCCATCAGCTTGATGCTCATGACCAGTAGAACCACCTGGGGAAGGGAAGCAGCAAGAGTTACAAGCATGATGATTTTCTGCTGATCTGGGATCAAATCTGAACAGAACCCTTGTGTAATATGTCTGCTTCGTGACAAGAAGTATCCGTATGTATTTGTTTAATGCAACTTATAAAGCCCATAAAGTCCTACCAAACATATTAATGTGTGAAAATAACACATACCCAAAATACTCCACTTCCGAATTGAACAGCCATCGTCAATGAGAATGCAAGCTTCAGTTCAGAAACATACACATGTAGGCAAGGCTGTGAAAATAAAGTGCAGGTTTATTGTTAATGTGGTGGCAAAAGCAGTTACAATGTGAATGTAGAAATAACTTATCTGGCTATACTGTGATTCATTTGGCCTTTCTGTCTTCCACTGTCAGATTACACCTACTGAAGTGTACTGTGAAACTGTACTGTTTTTCCCAACGTTGGGGTCGGGACCTCTAAAAGCAGACACTGCTTCAACGTGAGAGGTCACCACCAACCAAAAGTGTTGGGAACCACTGTTGTAATTTCAAATTAAAATAGAGAGAATACAAGAGTTTACTGAACCATTTTTTCAAACCAATCTTTAAAATCATTTACCTCTTGATAAACATACTGGTTCTTTGGAGCCCCGAGTGTGGCGCTGCCCCGTAGTCGAATCTGGTGAGGTATACAAAAATACCAGGGGGAAAATGAGCTTCACTCAAAACTGGTGAAAGGAGGGTGCAACATAAATAAAATGAGGGCAAATTAAAATGTAAACAATAATTCTGTTCCTAGTCTTTCTTTACATTAGTTTGGATCATCACTCCTATCAGTTATCATAACATGTTACTTCCAAAAATGTGATCTGCAGCCGCACTGTAAACATTTATTTGAATTTGTAGAGCTACTTCAAGGTTCAGCTTTCATTCACTGAATGGGTAGTTTAAATACAGATAGACTGGGGAGTTTTTAAAAACATGTTTGCCTGTTGCTACACTTGTATTTCTTTGTTTGCATACAGTATTATTGATATGCAGAACAGACATGTCGTCATGCCGCTCAGTTGAAGCCAGATTACATTGCAGTGTGTTTGTTTTCATGAGGAAAGCTATAGGAAAGCATTTTTTTTTTTAGCACTAGCAGAATCTTTCAGTAGTACTCCAGTCAAACACATATTCAAGAAAATGTTTCCCTCAAATGTCTTACTTGACTGAAAGGCAATGTGAGGCTGCAGGACCAGAAATCCTAACGAGTGATCTTATAGTCTGCTTGTACAGTATAAAGGAAGATACTCACGCATTTTCCTGGATATTGACAGTTACAGGAGGCAGGGATGGAAGCGCCCCAGTCTTTATAGCCTTCAATAAGACCACAGCACTCAAACTGGAAGTGACAAACACACACACACACACACACACACACACACACACACACACACACACACGCTAAGTAAGAAGTAAATTCAAAACAGATAAACCAGAACAAAATGCATTAAACTATATTATATTTTATTTTATTAGGATCCCCATTAGCTGATGCAGAACATCAGCTACTCTTCCTGGGGTCCACACAAAACATAAAACATTACAACAGATAAGACGTTTTCAGACAAAAAACAGCCACATTATATAAAAATAAGAGCAGTATAACTAGTATTATTCTTTTGCAAATATAACTATAGATATTCCTCTTCATATACTCTTATAAATATTACACTAAATACATAAGCACTGAATATAGAAAAGTTAAATGCAGATGCAACAACATCTTTGTATACATATACATGTGCAAATATTCCTATACATAAAAAGTACAAAAGTAGTTACAAAATATGGTTACAGGCTTAGGGCCCTTAGATGTTGCTTTACTTGTTTTTTAAAGCTTGATTTATTGTGCGCTTTAGCAATCTCAGCCAGAAGTGAGTTCCATGCAACCATACCTCGATACACTACTGTACGTTGCATTGATTGTGTTCGGGATCTAGGAACTTTGAAAAGACCTCTGGTGGCATGTCTAATATAACATACAACAGGCACATAGACATGTTTAAAGTACAAATTATGACCTTTTAATGTATTGGCTGGATTTGTACAGGAAATGATTCCCCCAAGGCAGGGTAGGCAGATACCTCTTAAAGATAAGACAGACCTGCTTTCCCGGCCAAGCCCCAAAGACTACATATACTGCTGGTGTGGCTTCACTCATGTTTGATTGCCACCTGGGTGCTGTGTGTGATTTATGTGTCTGTGTATGGGGGTTAAAGTTTTTACTAAACTCTACCAAATATGTGTGTGTGTGTGTGTGTGTGTGTGTGTGTGTGTGTGTGTGTGTGTGTGCCTGTCTTCTTTAGGCAGCCTCTCTAGATTTCTTTTTCTTTGAATCTTCTATTTAACAGTGAATGTGGGAGCTAGTATCTTTTTGCCTCAGATGGCCAAGAAAATGCCCTAAAAACACTCCTAAGCTAGCCGTAGTCCGAGGTGAGCACAAGTTGGCTAACTAGAGGTATTTAAGCTATGAGGTGTGCCTCCCCAGTCCAGGTGTTCACTGAATCAAACTAAAACTATCACACAGACATGATGCACATTGTATTTTAAATTTTGTGTGACTTGCACTTTCTGAGGATATTATTATCTCTGATGTCCCTCGCAAATACACAGCCATAAAGCTTAGAAATGATAGAAAAGACACTCTAGAACTTGCCTAAGAATAATCACATTTTCAAGTTTTCTTATCAAAGAAATCCAGTGATGGTTTTCTGTACCCATGGGTTCACCGCAAAAAGGAACTGCTAATAGCTAATTCTGAATAATTTTAATGGTGCCAATTTCACAAAATGTGGGGCTTAATTCTTAGGCCACAGCTAACTGACTCTATAGCTCAACATACTACTTCCTTTTTACATGCATGCATGGTTACATGCCAAATTGAAGAAAGACAAGAATAATATTAGCAGAAATAATAAAAGACATGGCTTACATATTCTTTGAGATATATAAGCTTTTTAAAGATGGACAAATGGGACACACCATTTAATTTTGTGGTGGACAAAAATAGCATTCAAAGTTTTATTTATTTATTGTCTATCTTCACTGCACCTTATAAGGAGGAGGAATGTATTATCTGGAATGTATGGGCAATTATAACATCAAGTTATATAATATAATAAATACATTTATATTTATAAATATAAATGAGCTCCTTACTTCTTTTTGAATACTATACAACAGGGTCCTGTTGGCTTTGCTGGTTCCAGTAAGTGGCATCATGGACAGCAACTTAGACTCCTCGCGGACCACACGTTTCTGAGGAGGGAGAAATCACATTGAACACATTTGTTCTTTGTATATCAAGACATACTAGTTGCTTTTTAATTCCTTAGCATTACATTATGTTAAAAATCTGAATTTGCTCATAAAAGCAGGGCATTCAAGTACTATACCTCATAAACATCTTGGTAACTTAGTGCTGTTCTCACAATTATTGTTTGACTGGCTGCTGCCATCCCAGTTGCATACTGCACACACACATAAAGCAACAATAGTACGTGAAAGAGAAATATCATTTGCAGAAAACACATTTGAACACACACTGTCTTACACTGGCAAAAATAAAATATTACAAGGACACACACACAGTGGTAGTACAAACACCTGAAGCTGTTTTTTTTGTTTTTTTTACCAGAATCAAACACCATCTCTTTCCTGTACAGGCTCCAACCACACCAATCACTGAGAGCAGCAGGCAGCCGATCTCTACCAAGTACATTATCACTACAGAAACACTGGACACCAGCTGAGGAGAAAAATAACACTGGCGTTAAAGTGATACATTGATTGGCAAATGCCCTAATCAACAATTATCATTTTATGTATGTTACTTAATATTATATCGTTGTCACAGATGTATTTCCAAGATAGCAGGGCTACAAAAGAGGTCAAAGGTCAGGGTCACCACCTGAAGATAATTCATTGTCTTGCCCAAGGACACTTCAACTAGCAGCTTCTTGCCAATATGAGGGCTTAAACTCAGGTCGCCCAGAGTAAAGACAATATAAAAAAAGGCACAGCTGTTGTGTGTTCAGGCAATATTGATGAAAGTAAAGCCATGTCTATATAATCCCCCAATTTTCCTTGGATGACCCAGCAACTGTTTTGTTCCTTTTTTTAAATCTGACAAGATGGAAGTCATTTTTCCCTCTGATAAATAATATCTGCTTAGGAAATAATTGTCATCCGCTCAGAAGAACATGTGAAGTCAGTCTTACTTTGCCAGTTTGTATGAGGTCTCTATGCCAAGCTACTGTCATCGTCAACATGAAGGAGCACAGAGCCTTTGGAGAAAGAAATATAAAAATATGTTTTACAAGTTTTACAATGTCAGTGTCTCGAACGTTGTTTGCAATCTGTATATGGTATTTTGTCAGCCATTGGAAAAGTATCACCTTAAATGTTTTAATGTTTTTTATAGTTTATTTAAGTGCTAATGGATGGCAGTAGCACAGCTATCCAAGATTAAGATATAACCTTTACAGGACAGTAATATCACAGCCACATGACTCTAAACTCCCAGCTGAGAAACACAAACACATTGTCAAAAGTAGCATTATAAGGACATTAAAGCCATTCTTTTGGGGGCGGGGGGAGGTGTGAGGAGGGATAGAAGAGAATCGTTATGGTATCCTTTGTAAAAGCAAATTATTACCACCACTATGGCGTCTTTTGATCTTTCCTCCACTTTCTTTGTGTATAACCTTAAAACATTTCGCACTGAAATGTACTGCAGGAATGGCCACATTGTATCATTTTGATGGAGGGGATTCGCTGCTGCATGTTTGTATGTGAGACAGATATAACGTTAGCACTAGCATAGTCTTTTTGGGGGCAATTATAGGCATTTGGGTCAAAATAACAGCAATCAAATCAGACATTTCATCAGAGAAATATCCTATAAAAGGCAATCAAATAGGCCTCTTGACTTAATTTGCATTCTAAAACTGTTAAATATAGCCCATACCTACCATATGCACAGCGTTTGCAAAAATAAACGGCCTTTTCAGGCTCATTTTATCCGCCACCACGACCACTGCGCTCCGATGCATGCTGCTGCTTCTCTCCCAGGCTTTAAAACTACCTTTTACATAAAGCAAATATAAAGACTATAAAGCTATGATTATGACTGTAAGGGCATCTACAGTATCTCTCCGCACAGGACGTCACTGTGATGCACTGGGTGAGGGGTCTGTGCTGCTTTCACGTGCAGTCGGAAATGTTGGAATCAAGGGGATTAGCGCACAGGAATGATGTTGTTCTGCCAAAGGGATTCAGGTGCAATGGGTGTGTGCATTATGAGCAGGGCCGTAGAAATACTGAGCTACTAAAACACACCCCTTAGCAGCAAAAACACTATTTTATTGTATTTAGGCTATTCAGTTAACTATTAGCTATTCAGTTAACATGTTGAGTCTAAGAAATACTTACTCACTCACTAACTTTAGAATGTAAGCTCCACTCAGGTTTACAAAACTCACACATTTATATTGCCTATGAAAATACAGAGGACATGACCTCAGTGACCTCATACAGTCCTTATTATGAAGCTATTGTGTCTTTCTTATTGTATGCATCTCTTTTGGAGGCCCACTACTTTCATCCATTGCCGATTCATTTGAACACAAGTTATAGTGGACAAGAGACGTAATCCCCCTCGTATTTGTCTCTACTGTCTAGTCCACCATGACAGCTGAGAGTGTGCAAAGTAACTCTCCTGAGTTTGACTGGTCATTGTTGAAATTGGCAGAACTTCATTTTGAATCCTTGCGTCAAAATGAGTTTGCACTCCTTAGTTTGACTGTTGCATTTTTACTGGCACAATGACTGCATTTCCCAGGATCCCACAGCCATAATGGGGCTGGGCTACTTCCCTATAACAGGTAGGGCGGGTTTCTATTGTTTCCACAGGTGCTATTGAGAGAGGGAGAGAGACGCATGAGGCTATAAATCAGTAAAAACAGGAAAAGTAAAAGTAAGTAACAGAAGCTGGTGTAGGAAAAAAGAAACGGACACGTGAGTGAAAGAACAGCAGGTGTATTGAACAGGAGCCTGGATTACAGACAAGGATCTTTTTAAATTACATTTTATTTAAAGGAAGTTGCTTTTTTCCTTTCGACAGACGGCTTACCAGAACCTGTGCAAGAGGACAAACAGGATGTGATGTGCGTTCTTTTGCTCTGGGTCACAAAGTGGGTCAACACCTGAGAAGGAGCTGAAAGGAGCAGCAGAAACTGAGGCAGTTTTGTCCTACTGAAAGAGCACAAGAGGGGGGAGAGACAGCCTGAACTAGAGAGCATGGAGAGAATTATAAAGAAATTACCTTTTATTTTTTAAGCCACTGAAAACAGACAGTTAATTCTTCCAAGTTGCTGCTTGTGTGCTGTGTACTTCACAATGTGTACACTCTAAAATGTTCAAATTTCAGACTATTTAAAAAATATTGGTGCGGTAAATGGACTATCAGGTGCTTTCTAACATTTGAACAGCATCATTTTACATCTTGACAAACAAACTTTCTAAACCCTAAACTGGTTTTACAGGCTACATGTGGACCAATGTAGCTAAATTTACCCTGCTGCTGGAAATATAGCCTTGTGACCAACTGTAGCTTTCACTGGGAGGAGAAGCAGTGGAGTCATTTTTTAAATGAAACTTCTCAACATAAATGCATTTTGGGATCCATTTTCTTTTCAATGACTCAGCCTTTATTCAAGAGTAAAGATAACAAATCATCTCTTGGCCTTAAAGTCCAAACATTCCAAGTGATCTACAGTACAAGGGGAGGTCATCTCCTTCATTCCTACACATTCACATCCACAGTAAAATACTCTACTCTACCTCCACCATGCAGACCCCAGGACCTGAGCATGATGACTCTTTTGATTTGCTGTTTAAGATCATCCTGATCGGAGACTCTAACGTAGGAAAGACCTGCCTGGTTCAGAATTTCAAGTCAGGGATTTTCTCAGAGAAACAGCAAAACACCATCGGAGTGGATTTCACTGTACGGACCGTGGATATCGATGGGAAGAAAGTTAAGGTTGGCACTGCATGTGGTGTGTTTGAGTGTGTTGAGGGATGTTGAGGGACATACAGCCTTAATTATGAAGTCTGTAAGGTCATGTGTGTGTTGAGGAGGTGGTGATACGAATATGAAGAACATCAAATCTCCCATATGCAGACCTTTCTGTGAAACTAGCCATAGATTCAGTCATTTTCAATTGGGCCTACCAGCATGTGATTGTAGATACAAGGCAAAGTAAGAAGGACTTTTAGATGTGACTAGAGCAAATGATCAGCCTATCTTCAGGTCTTGAAAAGCCCTAAAAGCATTGAATTCAGTTTCCTCAAAATCCTTATAAGGTATTAAATGATAAAGGCAGTAATGTTAGGTATAAAACACTTACATGTTAATCCATGCATCTGTTTTATGTGGCTTATCTGGGTCAAGGTCCCAATTCAATGATATCATTAGGAATAATTGTTGTCTGCTTCTAGGGAGTATGAAACATAATGTGATACAGTCATGCAATAATGCTAACAGCTTAGCTAAGCAATAGCAAGCTAATGCTAAGCCATATCATCCCTACTGTTTTCCATCATATTTTCATACTTTGGCCCCACTCTGAAACAGGTAGTAAATGGCAATCCATGTGGGATCAAAATGTCTTAAATTTAACAAGGTCAACCCTTCAGAAACCGTGATTATGCTCCAGTAATCCCTGCTAAATGCCTGGATCCTATCAATGCTGTTGTAGAGCCAGCTGGCTCTGACAGTGACAGGCTGCAGAGCACGGGCCTTTTGGTAAAATATTATGAATATTAACAAAGTATGGCATCATTTCTAAAATGCAACTTCTGTCCGATGTGACTTTGTACAACTTTGTGGACTTGCCTTGGGATAAATTACACTACATAGTGAGAGGTGTCATTGGATTACAGTGTCAGTTAGACTCAGTCAAAAACCAGTCAGACCAGATGCTCACATGAAAGACCTGTCCTTCAGGTTGCTCTGCTTGAGCTTTTGTGCAGACAAAAATAAACCTGGAATTACTTCCTTCCATCATTAAGATGGAAAAGGAACTAAATGATTTAGGTGGACAGTGATAAATGTGAGAAATCACATTGAACAAATTGTACTTTGTATATCAAGACATACTAGTTGCTTTTTAATTTCTTAGCATTACATTATGTTTAAAATCTGAACTTACCAAGTACATTATCTTACTTGAGTACTTACGGTCAGGGGCGTAGCACAAAATTCTGGGCACTGCACAAAGGCATTCTCTATGGGCCCCTCCCTACATCCACATCTATTTATTCTAGCATTGTTTGTTACCCTTGGCCCGAGTGCCCAGGTAGTCGGAATACCCATAAAGTTCATCTAAAATACCCATCAGTTCATCATTCATGTGTAATTGATAATCTGTACTGATCAATGGGTAGACACAGGATCTGCAGCCTCTGCCTGTCTTAAACATAGATGTCTCTTAACACACACACACACACACACACACACACACACACACACACACACACACACACACACACACACACACACACAAACATACCTACACCAACTGTATTATTCTGTTGACAATCCTAAATAGATAAAAAATAAAGAATAAAAAAGCATTGCATGCTATCTCATCTCAACAAACAAGTCATCAATTGGACTTTAAATCAGGAGGAATTATTTACTCTATCTACATCATAAGCCTAACTGTAACTTCCACACTTCTTCCTCTTCCTTTTAATTCCAGAGTATCATTGACAGTTTTTACATGTAGAAAGTCAGCATTTGATAGCCTAGAAGCATAATACAATGTTAAAAAAAAGTTCTATTATGATCTGGTTTTTAAGCTTGTCTAGATGAATACAAGTTGACAGTAGAAGGTTCACAATCTTCAACATTGGCATAGAAAACAATGGTCTTGTTTGATGAGTTCAGATTGGTTGCCATGACAGCTGTTACTATGTGAACATGGTCTGTCAGATGCCCAGGGAATATTCTGCAGAGGGACACAAGGAATCTGAAACCCTATTTCCCATAAGTGTATGTGGGTGCATGTGAACTGTCATATTCTATTGTCATTGTCATTTTGTTATTTATGTGTATATACGCCATACATACAGCCATGTGTATTTAATCCATACAGCTGTTAAAGCTGATTCCTTGTTCTTGTCTGTGTGGGTAACAGATGCAGGTGTGGGACACGGCAGGTCAGGAGAGGTTCCGTACGATCACCCAGAGCTACTACCGCAGCGCTCACGGTGCCATCATCGCCTATGACATCACGCGACGCCCAACCTTTGACTCAGTGGCTCACTGGATCAAAGAGGTGGAGCTCTATGGAGCAACCAGTGTAGTGCTGGTTATCATAGGTGTGTGTGGATGTTAACATGTAAACATGTGAGGTGCATGAATACAGTATGACTGCATTTGAAGTGATTTGTATAAGAGGGTGAACAAAGGTTTTGGACAAAAAGTCAAATTTAATTCTCTTATTAAGGTCAACAAGTGTGGAAACTTCAAGTTTTAAATTCACTGGATAATTGCTATTACATTCCACTTAAAAACTTGTGTCTTGCAGTTGTACTTACAGTAGCCTACTGTGTGTACACTTAAGTGTGTTGAAATATTGGCCTTAGCATGTAAATTAGGTACATTGATAAAATTATTAACAGAACTTTGGCAATACAGACGCCTATTTTCAGGTATTGTTTGCATCTCTCAGCTCCCTGATTGTCTCCATGTAGGTAACAAATGTGACCTGGAGCAGGAACGTCAGGTTCCGTTTGAGGAAGCCTGCAATCTGGCAAAGGAGAAAGATGTACTGGCTGCTCTAGAAACATCTGCAAAGGTAATGAGTATACTCGCTTGTGTAAAACACAGAGGAGTTGGTAAAAAAGGTTATCTTAAGTCCTCTGTCTCCCCCTCTGTGTCTCCTTCTCTGTGTCTAGGAGAGTCAGAATGTGGAAGAAGCTTTCACCTTGATGGCCAGAGAGCTGATGTCTCGTAATGGCCTCAATGTCCAGCAGGAGGACTCAGAGAGCCACAGCACACCTCGAGTTCTTCTCCGGGCTAACTCTCGGCCGGTTAATGACATAGTAGCTGCCTACACATCACCAGAGAAGAAGACATGTTGCTGATTTAAACGTGGATAGGACAGGGAAGAGGGTGAAGGACGCTTTTCTTCATAAATGTTGGAGAAGGGGATGTCACTACCCGATCTGTACCGGAAACCCAATTTGTTCAGGTCCTATGCCCTGACCCCAACCAATCAAGGTCATTGCCTAACTCAACCATCTACGCACGTCCGTAGAACAAATCAGGTTTCCGATACGCATCAGGCTGCCACTGGGAAATGGAAGCAGATACAAAGATGCGGAATGTAAAGACTAAAGCATTAATGCGGTGGTTACTTAGTTACCACAACATATAAACATTCCAAGCATCCTCAACACCTACTGCCCTCAACCACGATATCCTTAACACAACGTTGTTTTTGTGGTATTTTTTGTCATGCTTCACTCTGCCGGTACAACTTTGGAAAATCTGGCAAAGACTTTGATTCTATTATAACATATAAGACTCTTAGTATTTCACCCACCTCTTGTGGTGCCACTATGATGAGCAGTGATCCTCTGCTGCTGCTGCTGTGACTACATAATAAAGTCTTACATGGTCACAAATGTACATATAGGATGTGAATGTCTTCCTTAAATCATCCTGTGGACTACCTAATTGTGAACACTAGAGGGTACTGTGCTGCTACACATGACCTATACTGTAGCTGCAGGTTGGTTGCTCATCAAGGTGATTTAAAACATCTGTGACTGCACTAAGAAACAATTACCCACGTTTACATGCAACACAGTAAACAGGAAGTCACTTTTCAAATCACCTTTAAGGCTGAACGTTGCCTAAAATTACTTCCTGCCAAGACAACAGTCAAACTTAAGTAACTGAGCTGACAATGCTTACATCCAGGATATAACTGTCTTTGTTTCTCATGCCAAATTGGCAGGCCTAATTTAAACACCAATCTGGAAGTCATGTAGTGAGACTTGTACTAATCTACTTTAAGGTTTATTGGTTTAGTGAGTGGAACAATTCAAGAGTAGGCTTGTATTTTATCCAACATCTGACAAGCAATAAATGATCAATATGACTTTAACAACAAGTTCTGCTAAATTGTAATCTGGTCTGTGTTTGAGTCCTTTACTGACAGCAGGGAAATGAATAATCCTGGTTTTAAATGGTGTTGGGGCCCAAAACTAGCCTAAAAATGTAGACGCACCCTAGTGGCAGCAAATTTAGGGGGGATCTAGGCACTCTCCGTTGGCTTGCGAGCTGGAAAAACCAAACTCTGTTCAGGCCAATCACATCGTGTATAGAGTTGGTAGTTAAGTTTTTCTTTGAGAAAAGTTGTGTGTTGGTGTCCAGCACAGTGGGTGGTGCTAGTTGACGATCAGTGAAGACCTTTGGCTTCCAAATTCCTTTCTTGACGGCATGTTAAATCTTTTGAATGATGAAATGTAACCCGTTACTCGATTCAGATGCCAAATGTCACTGTTAAAGGTCCACTAATCACTTTATGAGGTTTTATAACATTAATGTGAGTGCCCCTAGCCTGCCTATGGTCCCCCAGTGGCTAGAAATGGCGATAGATGTAAACCAAGCCCTGGGTATCCTGCTCTGCCTTTAAGAAAATGAAAGCTCAGATGGGCCAAAATGAAAGCTCAGATGGGCCAATGTGGAATCTTCCCTTTATGACGTCATAAGGGAAAAGGTTACCTCCCCTTTCTCTGCTTTGCCCGCCTAGAGAATTTGGCCCACCCATGAGAAAGAGAGAGACATCATGGCTTGCAAACGAGCGAAGCATGGCAGTTGGTCAAGGCCACACCCCCACCCTCCACTTTGCCCCCCCTCTCTCTTCCTCAACAGCATTTAAAGCTACAGACACAGAAATGGCACGTCCTAAGGAAAGCTCATTGTGGGACTGGCTCGTAGTGGCTGTAATTCTGCACCATG
Source organism: Sander vitreus (assembly GCF_031162955.1). NCBI lineage: Eukaryota > Metazoa > Chordata > Actinopteri > Perciformes > Percidae > Sander > Sander vitreus. The sequence goes on from NC_135877.1 coordinate 11,153,827, forward strand.
GCTGAATTTCGGGAAAAGAGACTTATACAGTATACCACTAAGGCCTATATAAAAGCATCCAAAAGCAGCATGTCATAGGACCTTTACAGTTTAATATCAGGCCTTTTATCTGGAAATTGCAAGATCTCCTTAAAACAGTGACTTACTGTATGATGCAATACATCCACTTCTCATCATATTTGGTGGTTAATTGGTGGCAGTGTGTGTCAACAAGTTCAGTGTGTCCACCCACATTTTTGCCTTTCATCATGTCTGTCTAAATACATTTTCAGAGAAAATAAAACCAATTTTATTTCTAGAAAACAGGTAGACAAAGTTGTACATGTATTAATACAAAAAAGACCAAAACTACTTTTTTAGAAGGAAAAAAAAAGTATATCCTGTACTCAATATCAAAATGGCTGTAACAGAAAAAAATAAGAGCACCTGCAGTTGATTGTTTGGGAAATTCAAAGAGACGTGGTTTGCAAAAAAAAAAAAGTTCAAATTGCATCTCCAAAACATCTCCAAACAATATAAAATTCAAATCAATAATCTTTTCAGAAAATGTCCCAAAATGAGTTACCCACACAAGATGGAAAATGTTGATTGCTAAAAAGACAAACAATTTTTTTCCCAAAATTGTACTTTTATACATATCACATTTTTTATTTAAACATCAAATCACTGAGTCTACCTTTATTAATCCATTGTTCAGCCTCTCCACAGACCTGCATTTTAATCCAACACTCCTTTGACCTCCATACTAAACCACAACAGTCTGCTGATCCACCTCCATTCTAACTCAGCCTGATGATCTCAAACCTGTTGGACTTCTTCTCTTTCAGGGGCCGAGGCAAACGCTCACCCTGCCCATCACCCATATCCGCCACCACCTCCAGTGCCTCATTGTCCATCCCCCCTTGTACCCCCTGTCCCGTATCCATCCCTCCAGTTTGTTTATCCATGGGACATTCCCCATTGTAGGTCTTGACATAATCCTCGACGCGCCAGCCCCTGAACTCCTGTGGCTCGGAGCAGATCAGGCCAGTGTAGAAGATGCCGGGGTGGTGCTTGAGCCAGTAGATCAGGTAGTGGATGTTGTAGTCGCAAATCCAGGGGTTGTTCTCCAGCGAGAGCTTCCGTAGGAAGTAGAGGTCCTCGAGTACGCCATACTGGAAATAATGGAGGCTGTTGTTGGACAGGTCAAGCTCACGGAGGTACAGCAGGCCTGCGAATGCACCTGGGTGAGGAAGAAAATTGGATCATAATAAGATGGCAGATACTGCTGCCTGAATAATAAAAGGTTTATCCTGTTTATCCAGAAAAATATAGTGAGGATAAAGACATCACTGAGACAGAGACTTGAAAGAAAAAGAAAAACGGACGCTGGGGACTATAATCCTTCTGAAATCTATTTTCAATCACTGTAACATACGTTACTGTCACTGCAGTTTCATCATTCAACCATAAAGATGACATAGATAGAGGGAACTTTAGGAGAGGAAGGAAGAGGGATGAGGGAGGCCCCTGTTATCTCTCAACTCATGAGATTCATGAATCTCCCAAAAGGGCTACTCTGCATTTGCCTTTTTGAGCCACTATGGCCACAGGAAGCCCAGTGTGCTCTACTTCCATGGTATTTTCCCAGGCACTGAAATGAACTGAACAATATTCTTTGTGAATTATATTCAGTTTGCAGGTTTCCTCAGATTATTTGGCACATTATTCTACTCTTGGCATGAGATGATGCCTGCTTATATTCTTGCAACTTAAGGTATTTTTCCTCCCTTTAGTTACTCCTCTGGCCATGAAAAAAAAAGTCCTTTAATGACCACACTTCCCTTAGCTAGTTGGTGTGATGTGTCACTTCCACAATGATTTTTTTGTTCCATTTGTTCTTTGTTTCAAAGCATCCTTATCTCATCATCCTTTAACCCTTGTGTTGTCTTCCTGTCGACCATGCATTTGTTGTCCTCCAACAAAATTAACTCCCGGTCTGTTCTTTTTATAAAGCATAAAGTATAGATACACCCAATTCTATTGTGCACCTTCTAGCCAACTTCATTCGTTTTACACTTTTGTTTTTGTTTTTGTTAATTTATGGTCAATACACCACATTTACTGTACATGAAATTATACCTTATTTTGGAGTAAAACATTCAGAAATTATGAATTATTTTCACTCTAGTGAAGATCAGATGAATATATGTTGATGGATTATCACAGACTGGTATATGTCAATGTTTAGTCAGGAAACAGTTTTACCATTTTATTATTTTGAATGGCAGAACATATTTCTGATAAAGGAACTTAAAACCCGAAGAAAACACAAGGGTTAAGACTGCTGTCAACTTGTTGTCATGGAAAGAAAGCAAGCAAAGAACTCTATATAATATAACATCCTAATCTCCAAGTATTTTAAACAGCACTCCCCCCAGGATTGCTGAGGCTAATGCTTTAAACACTGTCATAATTTTTCCAGCTTTAGTGCAAATGCATTCACATTCTCTGAGCTAACAAAGAAATGGTATGAAAACACAACCCTCGTCCAACTTTAGCTGAGGTGATAAATTAGGGATTTACCCCCAGGCTTGCCCAACTCTGGGCTGATCTTGAAAACAAGTCTCCATAAAAATGAAACGCAATTTCAAAGTCTCTGGTCACCATAACTACAGATATCCCTGTTGCATAAGTCACACTATTACATACTTGGCTGCTACTTCAATTACAGTAACACAAATGAGATGCAGGCAAGGATTATCTTCTACAGGGACTTGAAGAGCATTAAGAAATATTTTGTTTATAGAGTTCGGAGTTCCAGATGGGTGGGGCCCCACATTGTGACGATTCCTAAAATGTCAAGTTATTAGTTACAGGAAAGTGCACTAAATTGACCTTCAAATATACTGTATTTTTCTGCGGCTGTTTAAATTATGGTTTTGTCTATCTTGGGGGTATGTGCTGCAAGGAAAAACCTCAGCAATCTGGCACAAACATCCGCCAAAACAACAACGAAAGACCAATACAAATAATTGTGCATCTATTAGTAATAACCCTAGTGTGCCAGAGCCTTTTGTTAATGCTTTTCATGTGGAGGGTAACCAGAGTGACAAAGAAACATGAATGAAAAGGCAAGACAAAAGGAATCTAAACAAGTTAAAATTTACTCTAAATATGAACATGATTAGAAGGAGCAACCAGGATTGAGACCATATGTCAGTGGCTATCAAAAGTTCTCAGAATTACACTTTTTTTTTTTTTTTTTCCAAATAGTCTTGGACACATTGGGCAAAGCTGCAGTAGATTGTTTACATGTGTTACAGGGTAATGAAGAAAACCACCAGGTTTTTATAAAGGACTTCCCTTCTGGGCAGGAAGACATGAGCCCAAACATCATTAGCATGGAGAGGGTAATGAGTCTACATTTTTTTAATGACGCTATGGCTAATTCTGCTGAGGCAGCATTATTATTCAGAGCAGATAATCTGCTTCAGTATAATTAATCTTTTGAACACTAAATTATCTTGTGTTTCCCTGATTAATTTTCCTAAACCTTTCCTTGATCTCTATCTAGTAATGAGAGTCGCATATTTGGTTATTTGTGTTGTTAAAGGGGCCATTTTTGTTGTTTGTGCCAGTATTTTCATTATTTCATAATTTTCGTCATCCATGTTTAAAGCTTATTTGTAGTTTAACCTAGTGGTTCCCAAGAAGGCTATTTGCAACCCTTCATCACCAGTAGCATATGTCAAAATGTTGTGAACAAAAGTGATTTTTTGTTTGTTCTATACACGGGTTTCCTGTTTACAAACATTACAGGGTGCATGCGCATACCAGGGGCAGAAAGCCAGATTGGTGAGCTGGTCCGCTACTGCAACAACCTTAAGTATTGAAGCTTTCCTTATTGTTTGTATATAACTGCTGACTCAATAAAATGTGATTTTAGTTGGATCTGTTTATCTGTCTTTAATTTTGCAGTATTACTGTGATATATATGTATGGCTATAATTGTCATTTTAGGCTAATGTAATAGCCAATGTTAGCAGCAGGGTTACCCCTGAGTGTACCCCTATGGTTGGTCTATGCCTTAAAATAATGGCCAGGATTTCCGGGAAAAGGTACGATATGTGTGTCTCCATTTCAAAACATCACTGCAGGTTGACTGTTTTTAGCAGCAGAGGTTGATTGTGGGCGAGAGGGCGACAACACTGTCGTGGTTAGCTCGCCAAAACTCTACTACCGCTGTCTCTGCAACGTTAGCTAATGTCCGCTAGCATATGTACAGGCTAACTATAGCCAGTTAGTTTTGTGTGTAACGTAATAACAACCCACCCATCTTGTAGGAGCGAAGCTTAATATTTCATTCAATAAAATTATGTTACAAAAGGAGCACTAACGCCACAGGTCTTATGTTGATAACGTGGACGCAGATATAAGAAACTCCGAAGGCAGTCGTAATATATTTACCTAGCAGGCTAGGCTAACGCTGTTGCGCTAACGTTAGCAAAATATCGGCGTAGCTTTAGCTAGCAGTCTAAACTTATCTCGAGTCTGGACCTTTAACTGTCTATGGTCCGGACTCGAGTACTACAGCCCTGACAGGTAGATATCACTTAGCTGAACAACTGAACAAGCTGCAACTTTTCTGATTGATACAATGGGCGCCTGATTCTTGCATATGACCCCAATCTGCTATAACCTCCGCCGGTTTTTGGCAAAAGCATGCTTCCCCTAGGTATGTTAAACATCAGGCACACATCACTGGCTCTGTTTGTACAATTAACCACGCAACAACTCCTTGGCATTTTGACTTACGCTATGCTGCTACTACTACTAGCTACACAAAACACTTCTTTCTGCCCCCCGGTTGAGTGCCCAAGCAGTGATGACGTTGCAGAGAAATCCATGTATTTGGCCAACTTTTAGAGGCATGACAATGTAAACCTATGCAGTAATTATTGAGGAAAAAAAAGATGAGAGTAAAAAAAATAACAATTCTATTGTGTTGATCATCTCACATCTCCGATTTATCTTGCAACCCCTTGTGGGGGTCTCGACCCCCAGGTTGGGAACCACTAGTTTAATCCATGGTTAGGTTGCTTTCATCAGTAATTGTTAACTGGTAATGTAGCAGACGCAAAAGAACTGTTAAAAGAGTAGTTTAACTTTTGAAACTATGTCTGTTGACGCTGTTATATGATTTTTATGAACACCTGCCAGCTAATCAGAGACAAGGATCTACTGTATGTGGCCATGGCATAATGCATTGAAGTGTCCAGGTGTGTGTGTGTGTGTGTGTGTGTGTGTGTGTGTGTGTGTGTGTGTGTGTGTGTGTGTGTGTGTGTGGAGGGGGTAACCTGTGTCTATATGGTGCAGGCTGTTGCCGCTAAGGTTGAGCATTTTGAGGTCTTTGGACAGCAGGAACTGTTTGGGCCTGAGATGTTTGATGGTGTTCCAGGACAGATCCATCTTTACTATGTCAGATGGCAGGCCAGACGGCATGTCATTCAAATCTGCAAAGAAAGAAAGACAAAGAAACATTAAGGGGCTGGAACAACAGAGTGGGGTTTTGTAAAGATTTTAAATGATGAAAATGATACACTGCAAGAATTTACATAAACTTTAACACAACAAATAAATATCCATTCCTGTATCCCTGCTGATAGGTATACAGCATTGAGGCAGATGTGCACAATAATTGATATCAGAATACAAAGTGCAACGCTCCAGAATCAGCCGGAGAGCTGGAATTCTAATCTGTCTGCATCTTTATACATTTTCAAGATGTTGTGTGGGTTGTATTCAACATTTAACCTTTCCAAGATGGAGGCGAGTGTGACAGCATGTATAACATTATTTCACTTTTTTGCCAGGAATGAGTGTTTCCAGTGTTTTCAGCTTCACACAAACATCTTCCCCAACCTAGCAAGAGGGTCTTTGAAGACTCTTATGTATAAAACAGTGACAGCCATGTATTCTCATTTCGATACCAGATCCTCTCTGGAGTTTTAAATGAAAGTCCCACGCTGAAGCACATTTCATGAATGCTATATCATCCCTACAATGTTGGAATAGTTAGAATCAAGAGTGGTCACTGTCGACACATTTTGTCCCAAAGCTAGAACAGACCTGAAGCTTGAATCTAGATTCTTTGGAGTTTCTCCACTGACAATAACTGCATCCGGATTCTTGTCTAGACTCCTATTGTTAAGTTCCACTTTTAGGAGTTACTTTCCAATGAAAAAAAAAAAAGGCATTTTAATGGATTTTGAGTTGCTTCCCACAGTCATTAGATTTGTTTCACCTGTCAGTCTGTAAAAATATGCAAATTGTCTTTATTGTAAGTCACATCTGCCGTGCCAATCATGGTGCAGTTCTGTTTAAAACTGAGTAGGTGGCCCCAGCAACCTGTATCATCAAAATGAACATGGGTGATTGTTTTTGAAGCAGTTTGCAAAGAGGTTGCAGATGGGAGGGAACGAGTACGTTAAGGCATCGAATACTGACGGGGATATAATCAATCTATGCTTATTTTTACGTGAAATCACTGTTTCATTTTGTATCTAAAAAAACTAAAGATTGTGTATGATATGTGTGTGGTTGAGCATTCATGCGTACATACATTTGGACTTCCTGGTTTCCTGCATGTATTTATTTACATGGACAGCATAGTTTGCTGAGAAGTATCCTTTGGACGCTTTTATAGAGCAGATGTCGCAGTCTTTATGCACTTTACTGCCACAGATGTTGCAGTTAGTTATCATGGAGGCATGTTGCCATAAATCATTACTGACTCTAAGGAAATATAATCACACACAGGACATTCATATACAGCATGCACACAGATGTAGCCAGTGCAGTACGGAAATGTAATTATTGTTCAATGATGTGATGCAGTGATGGCTGATAAGTGCGCAGCAGGCAAACACATTTACAGAGAACAGATTTTGGAGACTCTTCCACAAGTTATCAGTCCACCACAGTGAGAATTGGAGGTCTAAAGGGAATCCCATCCTGCCTTAGGTGTACATGCGTCTGCAACTTTGTCCAAGATTAGGAAAAAGTTGAAAGAATGCTGGCGCTCTTACATCAAACTCAAATTCCCAGGCTCACTTGTGAGAAATCACACGCCAACCTTTAGAGCCAAAAACAGATCCTCTCTGTCCTAGAGAGATACATCTGTGGTCTTCTGTGTTTTTACAGTGAATGAGGGAAAACTCCTATACTATGTATTCAGTAGTGACAATAGTGGTGCCTGTGATCAGTTGGACCTATTTTCTTAAAGCTGAGCCAAAGATTATCTATGCATTATCTTGATTTGCTATGTTGTTTATCGCTCGCATTTTTCTATCATTGCTTCCTGGAGCAAAATGTGTGTTCAGGAAGTCAGACATTTTATCAGGAGCCTTCATGTCATCTTGTGATTTTTCAAAGAGCAAATTTTTAATATAAAGTGTTTGGCTCTTTCCTACTTTAACATCTGTGCCTCCTTAGAGTGCACTCCTGAATGAATAAACACACAAAAAGAAGGAAAAGAAGAAGAGAGAACATTTCAGGAAAAGTGAAAGTCATTCATTCATAACTGGGTTTTTTACTGAATCTGCTGAAGTCATTATGTCGGTGCACATATGAACATCTGTCCCTCCTGGACTTTTCTGTCAAAAAAAAGAAGTGCTTTGTGATGTGTTACTACCTGAGAAACACTGTGTGTTTCGTCTGATAACACCTCTGCTATAAATTTACTTTGGACCGTTGGCTACTACATTTCTGAGTGATGTCATCATTTATTTAACTATAGCACCTGCTATAAAAAAGGGGGACCAGAGGGTGTGTGCCAATTACAGGGGTATCACACTTCTCAGCCTCCCCGGTAAAGTCTACTCCAAGGTGCTGGAAAGGAGGGTTCGGTCGATAGTCGAATCTCAGGTTGAAGAGGAACAATGCCTCGGGAGATACTGTGGGAGGTGCTGCGGGAGTACGGGGTGAGGGGGTCCCTTCTCAGGGCCATCCAATCTCTGTACGACCAAAGCGAGAGCTGTGTCCGGGTTCTCGGCAGTAAGTCGGACTCGTTTCAGGTGAGAGTTGGCCTCCGCCAGGGCTGCGCTTTGTCACCAATCCTGTTTGTAGTATTTATGGACAGGATATCGAGGCGTAGTCGGGGTGGAGAGGGGTTGCAGTTCGGTGGGCTGGGGATCTCGTCGCTGCTTTTTGCAGATGATGTGGTCCTGATGGCATCATCGGCCTGTGACCTTCAGCACTCACTGGATCGGTTCGCAGCCGAGTGTGAAGCGGCTGGGATGAGGATCAGCACCTCTAAATCGGAGGCCATGGTTCTCAGCAGGAAACCGATGGAGTGCCTTCTCCAGGTAGGGAATGAGTCCTTACCCCCAAGTGAAGGAGTTCAAGTACCTTGGGGTCTTGTTCGCGAGTGAGGGGACAATGGAGCGGGAGATTGGTCGGAGAATCGGCACAGCAGGTGCGGTATTACATTCAATTTATCGCACCGTTGTGACGAAAAGAGAGCTGAGCCAGAAGGCAAAGCTCTCAATCTACCGGTCAGTTTTTGTTCCTACCCTCACCTATGGTCATGAAGGCTGGGTCATGACCGAAAGAACAAGATCCAGGGTACAAGCGGCCGAAATGGGTTTCCTCAGGAGGGTAGCTGGCGTCTCCCTTAGAGATAGGGTGAGAAGCTCAGTTATCCGTGAGGAGCTCGGAGTAGAGCCGCTGCTCCTTTGCGTCGAAAGGAGCCAGTTGAGGTGGTTCGGGCATCTGGTAAGGATGCCCCCTGGGCGCCTCCCTAGGGAGGTGTTCCAGGCACGTCCAGCTGGGAGGAGGCCTCGGGGGAGACCCAGGACTAGGTGGAGGGATTATATCTCTAACCTCGGGATCCCCCAGTCGGAGCTGGTTAATGTGGCCCGGGAAAGGGAAGTTTGGGGTCCCCTGCTGGAGCTGCTACCCCCGCGACCCGACCCCGGATAAGCGGATGAAGATGGATGGATGGATGGATGGATGGACCTGATTTATGTCAAAGTGCCAGGTTTGAATTACTTTATGCTGCAATTTAGTCATTTGCCATGTAGGCCGTGCATTAGAATAACACATGGATTACACATTGCAGTAATACAGCAGTATTTTCATAGTTTGAATACAGCTAAACTATTTCCACGATTTAGCAGAAGTGCAGAACATTAATCTGGACATGTATCTACGTATCCTTCTACAGAGGGTGTGGGTTAGCACTGCTGAGGAATTGTATGTGCAGGTGGGGGAGCAGGTCGTGCAATATGTTTTGTACTGTTTAGACAGTAGAAAAGGAAGCAGTTAATTTTATATCGTGCTGGCATGATTACTCTGGGGTCAACTGTGCGTAGTGCAGTGAACGTTTGTGGTTTGGACACACGCCTGACAGGGGAAATGATTTCTTGATGTGTTTTCTTAATAGTTTTAGGCACTGGATGTGCTGCATGGTAGCATTAGCTAGCAGTGAATATTGAATATACAGTATTATATTAACTTTGAATGTTTTTCATATATATACATACAATATATATACTGTAGTTCAGTTATTTGTCTAACATGAAGGTATGTATCGGAAAAGAAGGGAGAACATTCTGTTTACTATTTTTAGCTACACTCCTATGCCGCATTATTCCCCAAGACCTGTAAGCAGACTTGGTTGGCTGTACAAGAAGTTACATCTTTGTTAATAGAGTTACACACAAGTAAAAACTCGAAACTACCCTTTTTTCTGCGAATCGTGGACTGAGTACAAATGTCTCTTTTTGCACACGTCATAATGGCAACAATAAAGAAAATAATCAAAACATAATCAACCAATTTGCATCCAAAGTACATTGATCCAAATGTTGAGCATTAAATAGTGGAGGTAACTGCCGACTTGCCTACAATAATATCATAACAATTGGTTTCATTTTTATCCCATGGTCTGTTCTCACAATGTTTCAATGACCCTTTCACCTCATTGTGAAAAATGTCTTTGGGAAACTCTGAACCCCAGAAGTCAAACATCAGTTGAGTTTCATAACAGATGTACAATTACCAGTGTTGAAAGGACCTTCAAACTACTGCAGGAAAGCTTCTTGGTGCCAGGCTGTGTCTGCAGCTAAATCCTGCTGTTATTAAAGAGTGATGTTTGATACTGTCCTCTTTCTCTGCCTTTTTGCCTAATTGACATTATGGAAGATTATTGTTTTCTGCTGACTAACTGCCTGCTTGCTGATCCAGGAGGTCCAGGGAGAGGCTGACATAATATCATATCATGTGTGTGGGCGTTTGTGTAACTGGGAAGCAGCCAACTAACCATATACATCTATCACTTTACTGCTGCCTACTCAAATGGCCTGACGTTTATACAGAGGATTTGTTACTTCTGAAACCAATGATTTCTTGACCTCATGAGCACAGTCGTGAAGAGTATAGAACTAGGCCAAAACAATCAACACCACCCAGTAGATTGGTGTTTGAGCAACCTCATGAGATATGTACAGAAAAACCCAAACTGGAATGACTTCAAGGTCAAAGGGAGAACAATATGAAAAGCTGGTTTTGTACTAATGTAATACACCGGCACCATGTTCTTTTATGCTAACGTTACTTTTTGAATGCTAATGTTACCTTTGTTATGCTAATGTTACTTTCTTTATGCTAACGTTAATTCTGTTTTAATGTAAGTTAGCTTTAAGCTAATTTTCTCCGGCTAGCCAACTTTGTGGAGTCTAGTCTAGCGTTATCATCGCTCCTATAGCTGCCATTTCTCACTGGAATTACATACAGCATGTTAGCTAGCCAGAGCTGACAGATGCATGGATGTATTGAAGGACCATTCCGGCGCAAAATGAGCCTAGGGGTTAATAACACATGGGTACCGAGTCGACCGTTCTCTGAGATATGTTTTCATGCTAATCGAATGTGACCAGTTTTAGCGCAAAACTGTAATTAGCTTGTAACGCTAGTCGTCAGGGGCATGCTAAAATAAAAATAATTCGTTATTTCTATACCACTAACAAGGCTCAAAATAGCACCACACTTCCATGGTAGCATAATGAGGGTCCCTACATGTAAACCGAAGCATTGAGAACTTTGTAAGTGTACAGACAGTTTATTAAAAACATAGTTTATAAAGACAGTACCGTTCGGTTGACTAGGTTCATTTTGCGCCGGAATTGTCCTTTAAGAGAACGGACAGATGTCTATGAGCTGAGCTAACTCTATGAGCTAAGCTAACTCTGGTACATCAAATGGTAACATTTATGTTTGATATTGTACATGGTCCCTTAAAATAAATAAGTAAAAATTAAATGTGGCATGTAGAAATACAGCTTACAAATTGACCTCCAAACATTTTATTGGTGTACAGTAAATTCCTTTGTACAAAAAACTAATATTTAGGTATAGTGTAAAAATAGCTTCAGTACAACTACAATATTAATCCAGGATACATACTATTTAGGGAGATTATTGTGACCACTGTACACAAGAGGTTTAAACAGAATTTATATGAAGGCACATTTTGATATAACCACAGAGTAACTCTCAAGTCCAGGTCCCATCTTTAAGAAACACAGCCATAAGAACTCCCATATTATTAACTCTAACCACTCTGTGTAGTATGAGAATGATGTGGAGCCTGAAATCTGCCGTGGTTCACCTCAGAGAAAAAGCCTTAGAGAGAGAGGCATGGAGACACAAAAATATAGGGTTTGGAAACAGAGAGATCAAAATATGTTTCCACTCTGCTATGGATTTTCTAATTCTTGCCCATGACTTGCTTTCCAGTCCCATGTGAAAGAAAACCATGTTTGTTCCATCCCCACACACTCACGTTCCCCCTCTTCACAGTTTGTTTCCACTTAAAGGGATACTTCACCGATTTAGCATTAAGCTTTGTATCAGTAGAAACCCAGTAGTATTTTTTAATGACCGTGCTTCCCTCCTTCATGTTGCCCTGAGACGAGAGATCTCTGTATTGTGGGTCTGGAAAAAAGCCTCTTATGACTCAAAAATCGTCATTTTTTGCGTCACAAGAGGCATTTTTGCCCAGGGGCTATTGACTACTTATATACAAGGGGGTAAGCTTCTCCTCGGACCGCATAACTCCTATGGCGCCATTTTAATGCTACCAAGCCATCACCTCCCATTAGCATTCCATTGATGCCATTCATTTGGGCGCCACTTTGACAGCGAATAACTTTACATCTGAAGCGTTTAAAGACTCTATTTGTCCATTGTTTATTTCTAAAGAAACACGACAATGTATAAAAGGCTCCATTACCTTGTACCTCACGTTATGGCTCCGTAGCAGGCGTTTTTGTAAAAATAGGCTAACAATTGTGTCATAACCACTAACTGTCGCACAGTAGAGAAATTACCGTACAGTACAGGAGAAGCGCGTAGGCAGTTTCGTCTCACATTAGCTGTTTAAGTGTAATTACTAATGTTAACTAGCATTTTAGTTAGCAAAAATTAGCCTGTGCCTATGTTATCTCCTTACAAATACCTACGCTCTCCGTCTCTGCAAGATTCGGAATGATTGAGATTTCTCTTGGCACAGCTACCAGAAGACTTACAACTTTCAGACAGGTTGCTCACGTCACATTTACGTCTTCGAGCTCAGTTGGAGGCTGCGCAGTAACGCTAGCCGTCACCGGAAAAGTGCTTCTAATGGCCTTCACTGGTCTCCGTCCAGAGCAATGGGATCTGTTGGTCCATTATATATATGTCAGTGCGTATATACTGTCTATGACTACAGAAAGTAGCTTTCCCCGAGTATTCCCGAGGCAAAACAAAGGTCAGCCATCTTGAAGCATCGCTAACAGGGAGCTCCGTCTTTTCAACAGAAAACTTTTACAACAATTATGTGCATTTAAACTACCACACATGTGTACCACCGGGATATATTGGTACAGATCGGAGAATATGCAGGACACTTTATTACAGACGGAATACTCGACACACTACGCAAGCTTCACCTGCTACGGAGACCAGCACCTCAGCCTGCGGTGTTGGCACGAGAAACGTTGTTTCGTGTATATGGTTGAAATGACAATAAAACACATTTGAGTTGAATGCTGCCTCACTGTCTGTCTGTAAGCGTGGCTTGGGAGTGGAGTCTAAAGCAGCGAAGCAAGTGCACTCTGGGATTTGGTGTCTTTCATCCATATGAGCCAAAAACACATTTTCTGGCTTATCTTGGCCTAGAAGGCACCAATTTCTATACTTTTTTGACATTTCTACTACATAAGTGACCCAATTTAAACATATATTCATCTTTCCAACGGTGAAATATCCCTTTAAGTTTAACTTCTTTGTATTTTTGACCACTACGGAAGCCCTGAAAGGCAAGGTGATTTTTTTGTTTTTGTTTTCGGGCATCCCGCTGGCCATGATTAGTATCTCCTACGTAGGTGATACTATCTTGTACGTATGAGTTAAACTTTTAGTTACACAGTTCCATTACAGTATGTTCAACAGTAGACGTGTTGTTAATTAAGAAGGTAAAACCTTTTCTTTATGCTGCATTTGGCTGATCTTTCAATTCCCTTTGTATCATGCACTAAGCACTTTAGCACGGCTTTCTCGCCCTTAAAACAGCCTAATTTAGAAGTAAAAGTTTAACTTGTACAAAGTTAAATAGTATCTCCTACATAGGAGATACTATTCATGGCCAAAACCTAAGTTTAAGTTGTACAGGTTTTGACCTTAGGTTTTGGCAGTTTTTAACATTGCCTTTCAGTGCTTCTGTAGACCACTGTCATTCAGATGATATTTGTCAATTTTTCTGTGTTTTGGTTAAGGTCTAACTGCAGCTAATTCACTTTTAACTGATACATATTCCTGCCGATGGTATCACACTATTCCAGTAATCGACAGTTAGTGTAGTAATGCGACCGCAAGGCAAAGAAGAAGAAAATGAGCACAAGCTAGTAAAAATGTATGTAATCAATGTAAATTTTAAAATGTGTTTGTTAGAACTCAAGCATAAACACGATGCATTTCAGTAGGATGCACTGAATATAAACATACATTTTGTTTGTTTACCATAAAACTCCAATGGGCACTTTTAAGTAATATTACACCCTAAAGTCTATGATTGCAGCACATGAGCATTGGTTGTACTTGATTTAATAGTAACTTGGAGGCAACAGGGTACATGCAAATGGCACAGTCTTGCAACTTCATATAATCTGAGAGAGACGGACTAGAGAAATATTCAATAATGTAAGTTAACTAAAATAATACAACTTATTATACATTTGGATATCATTAGTTAACCCAAAGTTTTTAAGGATATATCATACCACAGCATACCAAACTCTGCCAGCACCTGTAAGTGTTCAGATTGTTGAACAGACAAAAAAGGGAGGAGAAAACATAATGTGTAATGATATGATCCACCTGTGACTGGATTTCACAATGATTGACAGCCAATATATAACCAGTGCAACTAGTGAAACCATTGTGCTGGAATGCAGCGCAGTGAAAACAACAAAACGAAAAGACTGCAAACCTCAACTGGCATCAGCCTACAGTACAACTATATGTGCGTCCTTGCAAATTAAAAGCATAGAAACCACGTATCGAATGTCATGCACAACATCTGTAATATATTAAGCATTCACACATTCACACATCACATATCGCTTTCATGGTGGGGCATGGTTTAGGAGGCAGGATGTAGAGAGTTATTATCAAGCATTAAAAACAGAGGAACCTTATAGTGGTTCAGATAAAGGAGCGATTTAAAATTATACTGTAGAAAAAAAAATTGGGAAAATATGTAAAAAGCTTCCTTGTGCATTCACACAACACAGACGTTGCATTGTGTGGTTTTGGCTTGTCTGTGCTCTGTGAAAGGTTTATTTCTGTGAAAGGCTTAAGCTCTCCATTTATACATGCATTCAATTGCTCATTTAAATCTGGGGGCTCACTTGGTCTGAAACATGGACGCAGACAATCTTTCATTTCAGTGTGTTGACAGGGGATGCTATTAGGGCATCAGAGGAAGCAGAAGAAGACGGGGAGAAAACAGATAAAAGGGAGAATATGAGAGGGCAACTAAGACTAAAGAGCCCACATAAAAGTAACAAAAAGTGATCTGTCTGCACAAATTCAGAAATTGTCATCCTTGCCTCCAGTCTGTCTTTGAAAATCAACACAGACAAATTATTAGTTATAACCTCTATGATGGCAGCCTCACAGTGGCATTTGTATGCACAGAGAGAACCAGATGTGAGAACTGGAAGAGCTGAAAGAAGCCCTCCCTATCCCTTCTGATGCCTGCCTATTTCCATATTTTCTGCCACTTTCTAGCTATGCTGACTCAGTGTTAAAACTGAAAACACAAACCGGTTGAGATGCTGGTGGAAATTACTGCCTTCTAAAATGTCTTGGAACACAAATGCATGATTCAAATTAGAATACAGATGCATGTATTCGCAAAAATACTGTGATGAACCACCACAAAAGACCAACCACACAAAAACACTCCACAATGCAACTCATCAAAAGGCCAAACAATGCAACACAATCACAGCAGGTAGCCAATTGATGTTAAAGGGATATTTCACCATTGGAAAGATGACTATATCTTTAAATTGGGTCACTTATGCAGTAGAAATGTGAAACAAATTTAGAAATTGGTGGCTTCTAGGCCGAGAAAAGCCACATAGCTACTAGCATTAGCGCTTGGTGGGCTGTAAACACCAAGTATAAACAAAGCGGAATGTAGAATGGTCGGCATTTAACAGTCACAAACTCCACCAGCAGTTACCAATTAGTTGGATACAAGCACCAGTCCGTGTTAACACAGTCCTCCTCCACTAGTCTTACCCGGCGACAGAGCAGCCGGCCTGGTAGCTGGATAGTCCCAGAGCCATCTTTCTCTATCACTCTGGATAGTCCGGTACACTGTTGTTCAGCCATGTTTCCACAACAACAAAAACACAAAAGTCTCTGAACTTGCGTTGGGAGTTTCGTTGAAGTTGGATGTAGTCCAGTTTGTTGTCTAATGAGCGGACACTTGCAAGCAGGACTGATGGAACAGGTGGCCGGCTAGCGCTAGCTTTCCACCGGCACTCACTCCGCATTCCCCGCTGATGATGTCCCTTTACCGGCCAGAGGCATCAAGCAACACCGCTGGTCTCCATAGCAGGCAAAGCTCGCGTAGTGTGTCGAGTATTCTGTCTGTAATAAAGTGTCCTCCATATTCTCCGATCTGAACCAATGTATCCTGGTAGTACACATATGCGGTAGTTTGAATGCACATAATTGTTTTAAAGTTTGCTGCTGAGAGAGAGACTACTGCTTAGTGAGGATTAAAGATGGCTGACGCTCATTTTGGTTCGGGAATCTTCGGAGAAAGACGACAATCCAACATCCTATTGGTGGGTTGAAAACATGCGGAAGTAGCTCCTACTACTGGCTGTAGTCCATTGCCTCTGGGCAAAAAATCTTTCGATGACGCAAAAATCGTCATTTTCCGTCATCGGAAGATTTTTTCCAGACCCACAATACAGAGATCTCTGGTTTTAGGGGGACATGAGGGAGGGAAGCACAGTCATTCAAAAATACTACCGTGTTTCTACTGATACAAAGCTTAATGCTAAATCTGTGAAACAAGTAATATTAAAATGCTAAATTATGCTCCATGCATGAAAATGCCTTACATAGAACCATCTGAGAAGCCGTGACTGGAAACCATTTGGAACTTTAAAAAAATACCTGGCAGGTGATTGGATGAATTATCTATCATGTCCGCCATTGTTGTTTTTAACAAACAATCGCAGCCTCACACACTTCTAAACCACGCCCGTAGCTGCCAGTAGCTCCTCACCAGACGCTGATTGGTTTGTTTGGCTGGTAGTTTAGACACAAACACATTACTTGAAGCTTGAAGATTTTCTGATCACTCAAGAATCGTGATATCCATGAAACCAGCTGCCGTGCAAGGTAAGAAAATGCCAGCTGTTAGTTTGAAAGAACAGACTACGACCAGCCCACAGCCTTAATAAAACACATCTCTGTTCACTCAGCCTCAATGTCACCTAAACATTAGACTGCAAATTAATTCTCGTGCCCAATTTCACTGGACAAGCAGGCACGACTACACAGAGAGTGCTGAGCAAACCTAACAAATGTACCTTTTATACAAGGTACTCCTCTGCCAGGGCAGTCAAATTGTTGTTATTGATATGTTTGCCAGGAACATTATTTTTCGTCACACGTAAGTAGAGAAGCTTCAGCTAACCACACGGTGACACTGGTTGATTGCACATGGGTTTGACTGCAAATGAATGAATAAGTAACAAATGAATAGATTCTAATGCAGCAAAAATACAGTGATTCTTTGTGTGGGTCATTTTGAGTTGTTTCAAGTTGACCCTTTCTTGTGGACACAGTACACGTGTTTTCTCTTTTATATTCAATAGTGATTACTTTAGCTGAATTAATTTTATAACTATTATAAACTTGACATCTGACTTCAAGATTACGGAGATACAGAACTTGACAGTCTCACCTTTGTTGCTGCAGTCCAGCAGAGGTTTTGGGAACATATAGGTGTGGCACATGGACGTGGCCTCTGTCTTTCCTTTGATTGGCGGAGGTTTCCCCCCCTCTCCGCTCCCTGGCCTCCTGTCCACGTCGTTCGCACACAATGAGTCCACATTGAGCTTCCTCAGCTTCTGGCCCCTAAGCGACAGGGGCTCCGCACACTTGCCATAGTTGCCCAGGTTGCGGTTGCTAGGCACCTGAAGGGTTCTGACCAGGCTGTCCAATTGGCAGTGGCAGCTCCAGGGGTTGTCATAGAGACGGAGGTAGGCGAGGCGGGGCATAGGGAGCAGGACCTCCTCGGTGGCCGTTTTCAGTCCGTTGTGCTGGAGGAGCAGGGTGGTGAGCTGGGAGAGGCCGCTGAACGCCCCGTCCTCCACCATGGAGATGTCGTTCTGCTGGAGATCCAGGCTCTTCAGCTGGGTGAACTGGGAAAACATGTTGTCCCTCAAAACCTAAGGGGGGGGGGGGGAACTGTTGGTTTATGAATATATATATAACTCAGCTCACTTAGAATGTCTGTCTCAAGCAAATGCCTACTGATCTTTGACTTTCTATGTCAGACAATACATAATAGCTTTATAGCTGCTAAATATGTTCACCAGCTAGGTGCTAACTTATACCAGTGTTGTAGTCGAGTTACCAACTGTCGAGTCGGAGTCAAGTCTCGAGTCCCCAGTGTACGAGTCCAAGTCAGAGTCACCATTACCTGAGATTGAGTCCAAGTTAAGTCTCGATTCCAGAGAATAGCGACTCGAGTCCGAGTCCTAGCACTCCATCACTGCCAATTACACATAAAAGTAGTCAGAAACTGCATCCAACTTCCGAGTCCTATTTCATGAATGCTCGAGTCTGAGTCCAAATTAGCAGCTGCTGCACCTGCTGAGCCTCATGGTAACGAGGTGAGGTGTAAAAACCAAACATTGAGCTTGTGGTTACACAATGCAAAAGAATATATATACCATGTTTTAACAGCAGAACTTTAGAGTGACTATATATTGGAAGATTGATGTAATAAACCCTTTTATAATCAAGATCAAATGGGGTTGATGGTCTAATTTGTGTCAGTTTAGGGGTTCTTGGCGTGAAAAGGTTTGCGAACCACAGACCACCTGCTACAGTCCATTTACATATCGTGCCTCTTTTTATATGTGTACATTATCTAATCTAATTTGTGTGTACCTGAATCTTATTTCTTGCCAACAGCAGGTGGTGAATATCTTTAGGCCAGTCTTGCATCACGGTGGTCAGCTGCCTGTCCTGGCAGTCCAGGTACTTCTCTCCTGCCTCCACGTATTCCTTACACTCCTGAGTTTGACGTCTCATCACTCCAGCTCTGCCTCTGCCCCGTACACGGCCCCCAGCGCCCCTCTCTACAGTCCCCGACCGAGGGCCTCTTCGGGGCTCAGCTGACCGGAGGAGCAGCAAGAGGAGAAGGGGGGTGAGGAGATGCATGATGGGAGGGGAGAGGAAGAGAGGCCTTTGAGTAATCAGGTCAACCTTGGAAGACTGTCAGAAGATTGGTGCGATGAGACACGGGAGGCCGGTCACAGCTGTGTGTATGAAGAGAAAAAGAGGTGAATTTTCAAAGGTCTTCAATGGCAAGGTAACACAAACTGACTCACAGTTTAGCCAAGTTTTGTAGGACATTGCAACTAAGGATGTCACAAAAATTGTTCCTTTAGAGGTTCATTATTTGCATCTCATTTGATGCCTTGAAAGTTGATTAGACAGAGGTATAAGGGTCCATAAAGGTGCATTAATTTGTCTACAAAGTCCATCGACCATGAATTCAAACTGTTGCTGACGTATGCTAATGTATCAAAATGTCACAATGTTCAGAATTTTTAGAAGTGTGTGTAATTCTAATTGTGAGAGGAAACTTTTGTTTTTTTTTGTTTTGTTTTGTTCCATGTTAACTTGTAATTAAGTAAATTAAAATGCAGTCATAGTAAAAAGGTGTTTTCTTTCAGGGATATCCCATGAATGTGTTCTACCTTAAAGCTAAACAGTCTCTCTCCATCTCTTTTTTTCCTGCCATTGTTTTTTTTTAAACATGCCCTTTTGCGCTACCTTTTGTGTATCATGTCCCACCACTGATGCCATCTCTCTATCTCTGGTTTCATTTTGGTGTCTTCGTATAAATGACTTCCATACACTTGCAGGATGTTTATCCCTTGTGAAAAACAATAGTACATCTGTTGCATTTAACATAGGCTATACTTTGTGTGAAGTCAAACCCAACCTACTTTCTTAGAGGTTTTACACTACTTCCACTTTTGCTACTGAGAGAGGACAGTGACTATTTGCATGACCACAAAAGGTTGTTTGTCTATAAACTTATTGGTAAAAAGGAATAGTTTTAAATCTTGGGAAATATACTTATTTGCACTTAATACAAAGCTACAACCAACACCTGGTTACTTAGCTTAGCATAAAGAATAAACAGAGTGAAACAACTAGCCTGAAAAGAGTAACTTCCTGGAGCCTTCGCTTGTTGCCTGGCAACCTGTTTCAGACAAAAAGTATTACGGCACATACTCTCCGGATTAACCAAAACAGATATAATGTGTTAATTATAGGTGCTGGTAGATGGATTGTGTTACTGTTCAACAGTCAGGCCAGCTGTCCCAGTTCCCAGTCTTTATGATAAGCTAAGTCAACCAGCTGCTGGCAGTAGCTTCATATTTAACAGACGGATATAAGAGTGCTATCAATCTTTTCTCTCCACCAGAAAGCAAATAAGCACATTTCCCAAAATGTCAAAACTATTCCTATACAGTAAAACCACTATCTGACTACTCTTCGACTTACTGTCTTGTGTATGTTTCTCTCTCTTCCTTGCAGCCTTGCTGTCTTACCATCTGTACTGCCAAACTGCGAAACTGTCCTCAGCCACAAATGTGAAAACTCCAAGACTGGAGATATTAATGTTTGGCTTAATAGTGATGGTGATTGTATTTTTTTTTCCACATAGCAACTCATTTTGGACTCCCTGCCTGCTGAGTATGTGAATAGTGTGTGTGTGTGTGTGTGTGTGTGTGTGTGTGTGTGTGTGTGTGTGTGTGTGTGTGTTTTATGGTTAAAAAAAAAAGTGAGTCATGGGTCCCTTGTGTAATTAGAGGCCAAAAGGCAAAGCCCACAGGTCTGCCTAGACACCACACACACACACACACACACACACACACACACACACACACACACACACACACACACACACACACACACACACTGACACACACAGACTGTCCAACTGTAGCAAACCGCAGCCCCCTTACAATCTTCCAGTCTTTCACACAGTGGAACAAGCCCGTCAATGCAGATGGTGTCGTTCCATTGTGAATAACAGACTGGGCATGTTAGCTAGCTACAGACAGAAACAGCTGAGAATGTACCAGGGGAGGCACTTTCCAGTCCATTGAGCCTTCTTCAACTTGCCAACTATCAATCGCCTCAAATGAAGCAAACATGAAAATTCAATTTCCATCACTGCAGCCGTTGCATGCAATAATACACTTCTAGTGAGCTGTTACTCCAAACCCAACAGGAACTGAATGAATTGGTTCTTCTTACCCGCAAGCAATATAAATTGTGTTTCTTTTTCTTCTTTCTCTGTATTGATATACAAGCATGCCTTTATATATTTGTATGTATTTGTATCTGTGTGTACATTAACTGCAAGCACATGTTCTTAGGTCTGTTTTGTGTGATTGTGCAGCTGATGAGAGACATGTTTCAACACAAGGCGAGACTTGTGCCAGTCCAAACATCAGACTAGACTAGACTGACATGGAAAGCATGGAGAGGTGTCTTGAGTGGACACAGACACATCCGCTCTCTTGCTCTGTGTATAACTGCTTTCTGGTTAAGTAATTTGGTCTGGTACAGTTTGTGTATGTACAGCACTGTGATGCAAGTGGTCCTGTGCAGCTCAGTGGGTAAAAAACATGGCACGAACACTGCAGGAAATTATAGGTTCTGCTCAGAGCAAACACACACTTCAGTACAGTGTGGTGATGGTGAATTTTACATTTGAAACAAGCTGATGAAACCAAAAAGCATTTTAACATTTTCTCACGACTTCCCTTTAGCATTAAGTAATATATACAATACAGTAATACCTTCTAAATAGTGCAAATGTAAGGCAAAATCAAACAGTACAGAAAACTAAAGATGAAGATATTTGAAATGCAATATAAAGGAAGAGTTCCTGAGTGTCTACTTTTATATAAAGTGGCCAGTGCAGATCCTGATGGGGTGGAGGTGGCGGGGGGGGTTACCAGCTGTTTACCCCAAAAAAATGTCCAGTCCTTCTTAGGAAACTAAAGCCACCGTCAGCCTATTATATTCAAGACATATTCCAGCTGGGACCATAAAAAGCCCACTTAGGCCAAACCCCCATCCCTGCGGTTCACCTCGTGCCTATACCAGCTCGAATTAGCCCTTCCAGTCTAGTATTATTTCCCACCCAAGCTCCTTCTGGTCATCCTGTGCCAACCCAAAGAAAAACTGTCTCCCTTTGTCTGTAAACATCGAGCAGAAAGCCCTCAGCGTTTCAGCTAACGTCCTCAGTGGTATTACTCTAAATACTATGCAGACTGTTTTTTGCTGCCATTGCCATCTGTACTGAACCAGAATAAAGTTTGGTCTGGACATGAAATGTGGTAGCAATATGTCTCTTATTTTGGACCATGGAAATATAAGCCTGTAAGAAGAATCTGAGGCCCTTTTGAAAAAAATAAAAGATGGTAGCTGCTTTGTTTGCCCTGTATGTGCATGGACGTTAGCATTTAGCTAAAAGCACTGCTGTACAGTAGCTCACAGCCTCACAGAGCTGCTAGCATGGCAATTTTAGTTCTTTTCAATGCGGTAATCTACATTACAAATAGCTTCCAATACTATCTGACATTTTAACATGTTCACTAATCTAGTTTCAGCATTTAAAAGTCTTAAGGGAATGCTAAGGTAGTCCTTTCTCTCAAGCTTTATGTGAGAAGGTGCACTTGACAAATGTTTTGTTTTCATTGTCTGAAATCCAAATGAAACAGACCAACCAGACTGAAAAAGTGGGTTACTTCTGTATGTCAAATAGATTATCTCATCAATCATATTCTAGCCTTCAGCACTTTATGTAGTGCTGCATTTGGCTGACAGTTTTATCTGTCTGTTCACAGTTTAGTGAAGGTCCTGCATAAGAGTGAAAAGCCCCACCGGTCACTCTGTTAACAGTGTGTTGTTTGGTTTTTATACTGGGTGCTAATTATTAGACATTTAATGTTTTGTTTTAATGCAATGTGTGTTAAATCTTTCTAATGGCTTTTCAAACCAAAACAATTTACGAGTCAGTCTTTTAGACAAGTAAGGGACAGCAAGTACTCAGCACAAGTGTGCTTTTAAACAAAACAAACCACTGAAGAAATGTTTAAGTCTATGGTTTCTCTTTGTGGAATTTGTTTTGGGGAACAGTGTGCAGGGAGTGTATACTTACAGTATAACTCATCTCCAGCTGAACATCATGTGTCTCCATGCCGTGCCAGCTTTAGTGCACCTTTATCTGGAACTTAAACCAACTCCTCTTTCATTTTGATTCCCGCACTCTTTACTCAGTTTATCATTTGATGAGGGCAGCTACTCTTAATGCGTGAAGTTTAAGATACAAATGTCAGTGATTAAGTTATAGTAGCACACCTACCTTACATACACATAATACAGGGTAGTGTTGCATAATAAAGTGTATAAAGTTTAATTTCAAAAGGTAGTTTGCAGGACTTCAGTGATGAGAGGAAGTTACACCGCTCTGCCAAAGAACCAAAAGTCAAAGTGCAAATGAGTGTGAATGACATGGCACACACAGACACACACACACACACACACACACACACACACACACACACCACGTGAACACATAACTGTATACTATAACAATGCATTTATGCAGATGTACTGTACACAAAGAAAGACATTAACACACAAAAGAGACACATGTTGACACATGCTATATCTGTGTATGTCTGCATGACCGGAGGAAACACGGACAGGTTAGCCTCTAACACCATCACAACCCACCTACATCAGGAAGAGGGGGTGAGAGAAGAGACACTATCTGACCTTAAGAGAAATATATTTTTTGCTGAGGCTATTTTTAAATGTCTTATGTATCACTGTACGGTGTCCTTGAGTGCCAAGAAATAAATAAATAAAATGTATTATTATTATTATTATTATTATTATTATTATTATTAATAATAAATATAGAGGAAGCACACATATTTAAAAACACAGTGTTTCAGACTGAAAAGAAACTCTCAAGGGAGAAAGACAGAAGGAAAGTCCTAAATATGAGATTGATGTCAGAAGCTGAACTTGCATGGGACATAAAATATCATGTCAGCAAATGGGAAACTCCAGCTGGCAAAGGGAAAGGGATTTGTTTGATGTCAGGTGACACCGCTGTGTTTCTGTTAAGCCGAGAACACACAAGAAGGTTTTTTTTTTTTAAATCCTATCCAACTGGGGCAAGAACCAACAGCACACATTAGCAATCCAGTAGACCTTAGATTACTTTTGTGGGTCAAAATACAGAATCCTTTTTAGATTTATCTAGATTCCTGTCTAGTTTTTACCTTTATTTATATAGCTTTGTTGTCTTTTTTCTTAGCTGTTGTGTCATTTTCTGTGTAAGTACATAAAGTCAAATTCCAGTCCAGGTTTCAGGCTGAGGAATGAGCAAGTTATAAAACTACAAAAAAAATCTTACTGCACCTTTGAAAACACAATGTCACAGCCTCTCACCCACAAAGCCTTAAGGCTGCACAGTCTCTACCTGCACTGGCTGCCTGTAGAGGCTCTCCATGCTCCAATAACACTGGACTGGCCACTGGGGGTGGAAAGAGTTCAGACTTCCAGAGGAAACAGTTCACAAACACAAGGGGCCACTGTGTTAAAGAGAAAAGGCGAGAACAAGCAGGGAAGGCTCCAAAAACAAGCCTTTTGTCCTTTGCTGCTCAAAGAAAAATGTCAAAAATTCAGCTGAAAACGCAGGAACAAGCAGAAAGTCAGTCAGTCGGTCAGCCAGGCAGTTCATTACGTAATGAAACAGTGACACAGAGATGGAGGGCAACAAGGAGCAAGCTCAAAGGTGAGGGGGTTTTCCTCTGAGAATCAACCTCCCAGCATGCTGACCTTACTTTGTTTCCTTTGGGCTGTATTTCCTTTATGTGTGGATTACATATGTGCCCAAAGGTCTGTGGCTTGTTACCATATAACAGACCCGCCACCCAGCTTTGACAAAGAGACACAAGGAAATAATTACAGTACAGACTATGGGAATGTAAAGAGAAGAGGAAGAAAAAAAAGTCTAACCACAAGACCTGAATCCTAAATGAGAGGACGAGACAGTGACACAGACAGACATATACTTTGTATGTAGAGAGAGCAAGCGACCGAGAGAAACCCTCACACATCCCTGAGAGCCTAATTGAAACCAGACACGTTCATTTTTGCAGAAAAGGAGGAGAGGCAAGAGGGGGGAAAGTTTACAGACAGAAAATGGCACTATTTCAGACAGGGTCAGAAGTGGTGAACTCACGAAAACAAACATCAGAAGGAGAACCTTTCTGGTTAATTAGCCAAATGTGTGCCTTTGTGTGTATTACTTATACCCATGAGAAATCAGTTTTCTCCTATTCTCTAAAGCATGAAATCCGCGGCTACAAACCTCGAAAAAGGTCACCGCCCCATGCATGCGCATTTCTGAGTCCATGCAGCGCGCGTGTGTGTGTTTGTGACAACTGGCCCGCATTCAGCTGACATTATGCAGACACCAGTGTGGTCTCCCCCCTGTTCCTTGGCTGCTTCTAATCATGTTCTGAAACTGCTAACTACGAAACATTACTTTGGAGCCGAAATGTGCCAGGTTCATAAATTCTGGGACAGATAAACTACATTTATTCTTTTGTTATGTAATATTTCACTGTAATGTTTTCATTTTTCTATACTTTTGTGTCTTGCAAACTGCTTCATTAGAATGAGGAAGTTAAAAAACTGTCATGGAAAGCTCACACACACACACACACACACACACACACACACACACACACACACACACACACACATAAACACAACGTCTCCCCTCCTAACAAGCTATATTCATTGCTTTGTATTGGCGCCAGGCATATCTGCACCTTAAACACACATGCAGCAGGCACAACACACGCTCACACAAGCATAACTCTCCCACTTACTCTCTCTCTCCTCTTACTACAAAGGGTTCCACTTAAACTTAACTGCAGCAAGCTGAAACAGCAGAAATTTAAGTAAAAGGGACTCACACTTTATAATCAGAGTAAACTTGCAAGTAAGCTTTTTGTCTTCCCCTTTTTGTGTTGCAGGATTCCTATGGGAAACCACACATTGCTGTGCTGTGCGCTGCATGAGGCTGGAATTTTACTGAAACTCACACAGAGGCATGTAAATCCATGTGCAGATGTACACATAGCTGCACTCACACACATATAGACCCCAAAAAAACCTGAAAGCATAAACAAACAGGAAGCTCTGCAGCACTTCTGGCTTCCTTTTTTGTAATCTTACCCTCAAATTCTAAAATCTGTGCAAAAAGAGCTCTCTGACAAATCTCCTGAATCACAGCTAACAGAAAAGTCAAATTTTTTAACAGGATAAAGAGTTGGCTATGTATTCAATAAACATGAGTCATTAGGTGGGCATGACTATCGACAGTTTCTTACAGTACAAAGAGGGTCCAAGTGGGTAAATTAACCCCTCACTCTGGCATAAGTTGTGCTTAGCTCTGTATGTTGAGCTTCACAGGGAACTGATTGCCAAATCACAGCAGTGTGAGCGCTTTTGATTTATGGCCGGTGCATGCAACCACCAGCCAGTTACATAACAAAAGCAGCAAGGAAGCATCTAACATTAGCAATTGAATGTTATCTTTGTTGCAGACTTGCGTCAGGGTACACTGGCCCTCCATGAACTTGGCACCAGTTTGACAACTCTAAATTAGAGCTTTGTAGTACAAAAAGAGAGCTTACTTCAGCAAATCCTCAAATAGTCAGCTGGAACAAGGTGCAACCTATATGTAATTAATTCAATAATTAATTGCTTGTTTGGAGGTTTTGTCCATTCATATCTGTACACGTTTTCAATTTCATCATTTGTGCATATAAGCTGCAGATAATTTAATTAATGTCTGACATGTTTTAATGTAGAGTTTCTGCATTTGCTGTAACATATCTCAAATTACATATAATTAAACACTAAGTAAGCTCTCCACATGACCAAGTTGTATTCATTATTTGTCTATGCACACAGTATCAGTGCATGCCTATAATGTCTAAGGAACAAGAAAAAGGGGGAAGTCACACTTCTTATAAAACCTTCAGTAAAAAGACTAATCCGAAAATAATCCTTTGGTGGATTCTATTACATACTCTGAAACCTAATAACCATTGCACATCAAGATTAGAAAAATATGGTGTGGTCTTTAAGCCATCAGTGAATCAGATGTAGTCACCAAGAACTACTTGGTGCCAAACAATACTTGCCAAAAACAAATCCTCTTGCATATTCAATTTTGTATCAGGGAGGGAATTGAGGGTTTGCTGCTGCTTTCAGCTGCATAATCTTTTGTAGATAAATACTTTGGTACAATATGAAGGCTCAGTCCTACCTGTGCAGGAAGAGATTCTGGCCCGGGCTCGTCCAATAGGACCTGCAGATCTCCGGTTGGTCCCGCGTCCCCGGCTCCTAATCCTGTCATGAGCGCTGCGTCTAAGCCAAGAAAATCTGCCTGGCTGCCTATAAACTTAGAGCCTGGAGTGAGGGACGAGTGACTGGCTGCTTCTCCAACCTCTCTCTCTCTCTCTCTCTCTCTCTCTCTCTCTCTCTCTCTCTCTCTCTCCCCCCGGCTGCCTGTGCTGAGTGATTGACTACTGCCAGCTCCCTCTCTCTCTCTCTCTCTCTTTCAATCCTTGCTTTTCACCCACACAGCTGGATCGCACTGAGACTGTGAGAAGAGAGAGAGAGAGAGAGTGAGACTGTGAGCAAAGTAAAGCTAGCTCTCAAAGGAGCCACAAGGCTGTGTTAAGCATTACACACACAAACACACACACACACACACACACACACACACACACACACACACACACACACGTGTAAGAGAGTGTTGGGGGGGGGAGAAAATGGAAAATACATGCATCCGGCAGAATTTCCTGCAGCACCGGAGCAATCCCAGAAGTGGAACGCGAAGTATATGGACTACCAGATGATGAATCTTAGTGACCTTGGTAACCCTCCTTGGTTTTCCTCTGGCACCACCATGAGGATATCAGTTTTGTTTTGTAGTGACTGTGGTGGCCATTTTAACATGTTCCAATACTTTGGGTTATGAGCAAATACTCATGCTGTTAGTTCTCTTTGACATTCTGTGATAACTCATGTTTGAGCTATTGGTGTCTAGTTGGAGGTAAATTCTGTGTAATTGTTTTGCACTGCAGGACGTCTTCCCACAGTGGAGCCAGAGAATAGTAATCCCTGCTAATCGGCATACTGCTACTTGCTCTGTCCTTTTCTTCTCCTCTCTGGATCAACACTGAGTGAAACAGCTCCATATTAGGACCACTATTCTGCACTGGCTTAAATGGATTGTTTACTGCCAAACACTTTAAACGGCCTGAGGGCACTTACACCAGAACAACTATTGTAAGTAAGGAGGAGATAAGATGGACATGGGGGGCTTTTACTGCAAAGGCTATAAATCAGTCAACCTGTCTGTTTAGCAGCAGAGGGCAGACGTACAGTAATCCCCCCTCAAACATGCAAGGCCCTTCTGTACACACACATCTGCAAAAGCATCCAAGTAGTCTACAAAATGCTTTTTTTTTAACAAACCTAACCTCATGCATGTACTTGAGTGTGTATGTGTTTGTGTGTTTGTGTGTTTGTGTGTGTGTGTGTGTGTGTGTGTGTGTGTGTGTGTGTGTGTGTGTGTGTGTGTGTGTGTGTGTGTGTGTGTGTGTGTGTGTGTGTGTGTGTGTGTGTGTGTGTGTGCGTTCATGCCCAGGCTGTGTGCCAGGCCAGCTGTGGTGCAAGTGGGGACATGAAGGATGAGTGCCTTGTTAAAATGCTTCAAACATTCTTCAAAGAATGAGGTCGACTTTTGAACCCAATGCATCACTTTAAGACATGTTTATAGTCTGTGTGTACTATATAAATGTCTAAATAAAGCTTTGATGAAAGAACAATGTGTGAATATGTCTAATTTTGTAAAGCAAGGCAGTTTCAAGGCGTGCTTATCGTGTATTCTAAGTTCACTATGTATAGATAAAATCAAAATCAAAGCAAACAAAGTTTACAGAATCAGAAGCAAGGTTTAAGTTGCTACATTGAAATGAATGGAAACACAATGGTTTCCTGGGAGGTAGAAAATCCATCTAAATACCATTATAATGTATTCTAATGGAATGCTTTCGAGACTGGGTGGCAGTTATATAATATAAAAATGAAAAACTGCCCTCTAATTAGGCTAAAGCTGCATTTCCTCCATTTCCAGCCTTCACCATAGGGAAAATATGTTGTGAATGGTGGCTGCCCCAAGACTGAAAGAACAACTCCCTAAATCAAATTGGAAACACTGCACACTTCATTCCTTTCATTTCATCAAAATACAGCTCTAAAACACATGAGGCTACCTGCCCAGCACTAAACAGTAGTTGTTATGTAGTGGAGCATTTAGCTGCTAAAAAGCTGATATTTCCCTCAAGAGTTGATGGAGACCAAGCCAAAGCCAACGAGTGAATATTAGACTTACATTCATCAACACGACAGAAAATGAATGCTACTGTTGCTCCATGTCTGCTGGATGTGTAAATAGGCACAACAATATTAATTTGAAAGGTAATATAAATGTTTACGACTTGATTCGGTTGCCCCCAATGGGCCAAAAGATCCATTAAAGTTGATTTAAAGTCACATTAAAGTGCTGCTGCATAAAGTTGTATGAAGCTTTTTGTGGCTACAGAGGGAGCTGCAGCAAAATCTCATAAATTGCCTCAAGTGATGTCACTTGAGTCAGCATCAGTTGGGGCTGAAGACTACAAGTTTGAAAATCAGGAAAAAAAAACCATCTGGGGATGTGGAGTTACAAAGAAGTGATCTTACCAGACCGCTGTAGCCCACTCCTCATGTTTCTTGAGGCTAACAGCTTGAGGCTATATTAGCTGCTACTAGCATAACACACCCGAATCTCTGACCCAACAGTCAGCTATCAAGTTTTGAAGAAGAAGGCACGGAATTTAGAAAATCCGATATCTCTGGTTCTGCTGCATCAAATTTGATCTTTTTTGTCGGCTGTCTATTGTGAGTCCAACAATGTTATAGCAGTGCAATGCTAAATCGATGGAGAACATTTTTCTTTTCCTTTTCTCTTTGTTTGAGCGAGAAAGAGATGCAGACAGACGAGGAGAACAGTCTGTGTCCCATGCTTCTCTACCTGGCCACAATCCATGACAGACTGGAAACGCATTGGACAACACACAAATGCAGCCGCATGGATCCAACTATTTAGACAAACCAGATGACCCCATATATCCATCTGCTATGGCTATAAACGTAAATCCCATTTATTCAAAGCACCGTACACTGAATCCCTCCCATAAAAGTATGCAGCACTGACTGAGTCCACACTCTGCAGGTAATTGCTGACTTCAAAGACAACACGCATTATTAACTCTTTGGATGAGGAAACATGTCCATCTTTTTTTTCTCACAATCAGTTTATCTATCTCATTCTTTCTTTCTCTCTATATGTGTGTGTGTGTGTGTGTGTGTGTGTGTGTGTGTGTGTGTGTGTGTGTGTGTGTGTGTGTGTGCGTGCGCGCATGTGTCCTTCCCCCCTCTTTCCACTCTTTTTGGTGATTTATTTGTTTCGCATCATTTCTTTCTCTAACACTCCCTACCTTCCTCTCTTTGTTATTCTCTTCTCTGCTTCACTGCACCAGAAGAATGGCTAGACGCTATGAAAGGAGGACTAGTATAAAAGATTACATTGAGTGTCATGTTACACTGAATAATCACTGTGTATTACTAATACAAATAATCTTGCAATTATGCATTACCCTGAGGAATAGGAATATACGTCTGGAATGTGTCTGTGGATAGACAAATAAAAGGGTGCAAAAAAGAAAGATAAGAAGGAAAAAAGAAAAAAAGCATTAAGAGAAAGAAATAAACAAAGACACAATCGCTGAATTGTCTTTGTATCTGCAGGATCTATTATGTGTCACTAAATAAAGAATTTCCCCAGTGTGGGATTAATAAAGTCTATTTTATCTTATCTTTTCTTAAATTTAGGTGTATGTTACAAACTGTTTCTGGGTGTCATGTTGGATTAAAGGATCATAACATCTGACTACCGGCAACTGCAAAGATGTATGAAGGCTGGGTGTAGAAAGAATAAATGAGACTTTAAATACATCTAAATAAGTGTCAAAGAAGAACATAACAATAGTTAATTGTGCTGTAACGACTGTAACAGTGTGGTAATAGTAATAGCTGCCATTAATCCAGGCTAACAGGAGGATGGAAGGGAGATAGTTTGGATGCATTTTATCATCTGCCGCTGTCACAATTTGTGAGCCTGAGAGCCTCAAATGAATCCCATCACACTGCATGGGTAATTTAAAAATAACAAAAGAATAGTGATAAGATACTGGCATGATATTTTGTAAAGAGAAATAAGAAATAGACTTGTAGACAATGTATATGTATTGCAATGTATATGACAGGAGAAGTGACCTTGCAACCAAAACAATGTTGGTTTGAGTGTGTACAGTACATCCAGACAAACATGAGCAAAGGCAGTATGTTGCAGCAATCTAAATCTATACACTGCATAGTTCATGCCAACAGGATTCCCAAGTGAGTTTTTAAGTGTTCAGGTGCCGCTGGAAATTCCACCGGATATCCCTCATTTCCGCCGGATGTCCGTCACCTTCTGCTTTCTTTGTGTTGGCATTCTAAACTCTGGTCGATTTATGAGGACTATGGTTAACTGTTAATTCAACCTGCCAAAGACAATGACGGTGCACTTCTACACAGCCATTATTGAGTCCATCCTTAGATCCTCCATCACCATCTGGTACGCTGCTAGCACAGCCAAGGACAAGGGCAGACTGCAGCGTGTCATTCGGTCAGCTGAGAAGGTGATTGGCTGCAATCTGCCACCGCTCCAGGACCTTTACGCCACCAGGACTCTGAAGCGAGCTGGAAAGATTGTGGCTGACCCCTCCCAGCCCGGCAACAAACTCTTTGAGACACTCCCCTCTGGCAGGAGGCTGAGGTCCATCAGGACCAAAACCTCACGTCACAAGGACAGTTTTTTTCCCTCTGCCACTAGCCTTATTAACAAGGCCCGGAAACCAACCTGACTCTCTCCACACCCCACCTCTGGCTCTACATGCCACTGTACTTAATCTGCTCTTTTTATCTTAATTCTTACTCTCTTATTTTTAATACATTCTGTGTGTGTATATATATATACATATATTTATACTTATATTGTTTGTTCTGTTTAACCTGTTTGTTTAACTTATTTTAGAGAATGTGTGACATGCACCTACAACACCAAAACAAATTCCTTGTATTTGTAAAAAACATACTTGGCAATAAAGCTTTTCTGATTCTGATAATTGCGCCAACAGTTGTTGCCTTCTCACCAAGCTGCTTGCCTATTGTCCTTGGCCCATCCCAGCCTTGTGCAGGTCTACAATTGTATCCCTGATGTCCTTACACAGCTCTCTGGTCTTGGCCATTGTGGAGAGGTTGGAGTCTGTTTGATTGAGTGTGTGGACAGGTGTCTTTTATACAGTACAAGTTCAAACAGGTGCAGTTAATACAGGTAATGAGTGGAGAACAGAAGGGCTTCTTAAAGAAAAACTAACAGGTCTGTGAGAGCCAGAATTCTTACTGGTTGGTAGGTGATCAAATACTTATGTCATGCAATAAAATGCAAATTAATTATTTAAAAATCATAGAATGTGATTTTCTGGATTTTTGTTTTAGATTCCGTCTCTCACAGTTGAAGTGTACCTATGATAAAAATTATAGACCTCTACATGCTTTGTAAGTAGGAAAACCTGCAAAATCGGCAGTGTATCAAATACTTCTCCCCACTGTATATACTAAGGTTTTAATTACATAATTTTAATATATCATATCAGTCGTGAACTAAAGTGGGCCGGTCTAAGGCATGAAACTCCAGGGCTGAAAATGAGCCCCACTCCGGCCCTGTAAGCACCAGACAGAAAGTAATGTCTAAAAACTGTCATGTCAATAATTTTATCATCATGCTCTCTCTTGCCCCTAATGACCATATCCAATTTCAGAGTTATCACCATTAATGCATAGCTCTTCTCACTAATGTGATACGATAACAAGACAAAGAGAGAATATCTTAGAATATGGTCTCCCTGCGGAGAGAGATTCTTCTCTCTGAGGACCCAGAGTGATAAAATAATGCTGAACAAGAACAAAATCACAACTTGAGAGAGTATTTGAGTTGGAGAGGATGACATGCTTACAAACGCTTCCCTGGGAACTTTCTTTTGCTGTTGCTGAACATTGCCTAGAATATTATTACACTTATCCTACTTTTCTAAATGTACCTGCAGGCTTGAACCAAAATCCTGCCTGTGTAACCCTTAGCAGACAAGCCAAAAGCCTGAATTAAAGTCACATTAGCCCTGAGGCTACATAGCTGTAGCTCCCTGAGGAAAGTGCAGACTGGGGTCACCAAGACAAGTTATCCAGCACTGGAAATTTCCCCTGCCAAGCTAATATTAGTCCAAGGAAGCACCATGTTGTCAGTGGCTGGAAGAATATAGAGATGTATTCATGTTAAACTCATTTGCATAGAAAGTTTGGCCACTTCTGGGACTTTGTGTTTCGTTGCCAAACTGGAGGAGCTTACTTTTTCTGTTACTGTATATTCTCCCCATCAGAGATGAAAGCTGATTATCTGAACTTAGAGAGTACAAATCCCATTTAAATGCACTTGTAATCAGTTGCAAATGTGTTATCTGAAAGTTAACACTGCATTCATTGCCTTTTTCTTCAGTGGCTTATAACTGTGGCTTTAAAAGAGTAAAACTAAGAAGTAAAATGCTTATATTGGCTGTGGTCTGTCATTTAATATTCCACATAAAGAAAAAGTAAAAAAATAAATGGCTTTGTCCTTGAGCCATCAATGCCAATTTCTTAATTGCTTAAAGATGCTCAGTGTTGTTGTTTAATGTGACTAAGTAGGAGTAAATGTTCAAGGATTAAATGATCTTTATTGTGTGATAAATATGGAAACATTACTTAACTTGTGTAGGGAGTATTTTTTGGGGATTTTCTATGTATTTCCTGTCCAAAAGAACAGAGAATACATTGTGTGACTAAGATGTCTACAAAATGGAACATTTCTAAGTGAACACAAAAGTAAAAGATGAAGGATTGTGAGACATAAAAGAAAATTGACATTTTCCATAGAGACATTTTGAGAAAGTCTGCAAGTTGAACACAACAAATACACATTTGAACATCCTGTTCTGTGTTGCTACTCTGTCCTTCTGTCCCTTCCCTTCATTGCATTCATCTTGTCAAAATAAAATAAAAATGGGTCTACGTCTAGCTCACCAGAGGCCTGTACTTCGAAGCAAGATTTGGCGTTAACGAGGTAACTTCAGGTTCAACCCAGGGTTTTGTGTATCACGACGGTGGATCACTGGTTACCGGGTTAAATCGCCGTGGTAACTTGTACGTGGTAACATGCTGAACACCTAACCTGGTCAGGAGCAGGTTATGTTGGAGATTACGAGATCTGGATATGGAAAGCACAAGTGTACAGTGTTTCCCACACATAGACTAATTTGTGGCGGTGCGCCATACAATCAACACTAGCTGCCACATATTGCGTTTCATTATTCTTTTACAGCTTTTTTTTTTTTTTAAACGCTATTTAAAACACGCAGCGTATTCATTCAGCTGCATTTCCTTTCCCTGCTCTCCTCCGTCTCTCTGTCACTCACGTGTCTCTCTCTCACGCACACACACACACAGATACACACACAGCCCCTCCCCTCCACACACAGCGTCTGTCTCCATCAAAACGAGAGAAAGACGGCTGGCGAAATTCACAAGTTCACGAAAGGTTGGTATCTTGTGAACACCTTTACACAATCACACATTAAAAAGTGCTATATAAATATTTTATATTCTGAATACAATGTTGTCAGTGTGTTAATGTTGGAGTCCCGACCCGACTCTTAGCAAACGAGCGATTGTGCCTGCTTTAGAAAGTTAATTAGTCGCAAGTTTGCGGTAAAATGCAGTTGGGTTGTCGAGGTCAAAATACTATATGTAGCAGCTGTGAATCAAATAAACGTATTATAAATAATGTTATGTCATTTTTTTACTCTTACACTGAATGTTTGCTGCTTCAATCCAGATGAGTATTGAAAAGTATTTTCCGCGACTGAAGAAGGCACGCGTTGAGGATGAGGACCAGCCTGAACCGGAGGTATCCGTCTGAAACAGTCCGACCAATATAATTAGTTATGTTTACAATATATTTCAGGCTTCAACCAGTGCTGCTCAAGCAGAAAGACAGGGTCACTGGGAGAGAAAGAGAGATTCATTAGGCATTGAAGAAAGAGTAGGAAAGGAGGACAGCATCCAACAGAGTGTCCTCCTCAGTTTTTACGCATTTACAGCATCGGCTATTTTTTGCCAGCTTTCCTTCCTGTTTTAGGAAGCAGCGACTGTATTGCGTTTTGCCTGTAAAACCGTGTCTGTGTTCTTCATATTTATGCAGAATTATAGTTTGCTCTTCTTATTTAAAACATGTGGCTCTGGTAGATGTTTGTGATTGGTCACGTTGTGCAAACACCACCTCTTTTATGTGAACGTGCGCGTCGCTGGATTGGGAATCCCTGGGTTGATTCAACTAGTTGTTAACCACCGTCGTGACACAGCTTATGCGGGACCGCGGTTGGTAGGTGAGGAATAAATCCAGGGCATGTTGATCTTGATTCGTAGTACAGGCCTCAGGTAGAACATATCCCGAATAATAAATAATAACACTGCAGCTTCAGATTGTTGTTTTGGATTCCCTGTCCAAAATGGTTGCATCCTATGGCTTTCACTGTCCCACCCATTCCCAATATACTAGATCCAGCGTGATATCATGACTTCGCGTAAACATTCACGCCACTTTCTAAAGCCAAGTGGCGCGTGTTATCTGTACGCATTATGAGCTATCCATGTGTCTACGCAAAAGAACAGTTGTATGGTGTGCATCAGGGTTCAATGCTGGATCCATGATTGTTTTGTTGTTTTTGTGCTTTCTTTGGGGAACTAAAAGCTAATGGGACAGACAATTATTCCTGTGTTGTATGTTTTACGTGCTAGCGGATTTTGGCAAGGCATGCTTAGTTCTCCCAGTTGTTTATTTCTTTTTATGTTTTATGTCTTTATTTCGGGCTCAATATGAACTCATGGTGCTCTTCTCTGGTTGTGAGTTTTTAAATTGAATTTAAGTAAGTTTATTACATTCATTTAGAACTAATATGCTCAGGCTCCTGATTATTAAATTCATATTTGCCACGTGCCATCTGGCCGTACCCTCTATAAATATGTTAAGTTTATTATATTTTTGGCTAAAAAGGTGTGCAAACTTTTGATATGTTTTCCTTAATCTACTATCTGCCATTTGGAAGTAATGTAATATGAGCTTGGTTACCTACTGTCACCGTTACCAATACTTTTTCATTATACTTTTACTCCATACAAACCACGCCAATAATGGCATACGAACTGGCTTGTCATACATATGCCACTTCATGAGATCAGTCTGTTAGATCACACATATGTAATGTGCAGTGTGAGCCCTGTGTGAAAATGATTGGGAGCTGGTGGTGAAGAAAGTGGAGGAGACCTAAAGCTAATGCCTTTTAGGTGCTTCAAATGAAGTGTTGCTGGATCCTAAAACAGCATTTGAAACCCCCTACTCTACACCTTTTCAACATCAAAATCTGGGGGGCTGTGTCCACCAATTTCAGTAACTACTCAAAACCGACAATCTCTCTGTCAACGGCCACTTCCCACAGCTATTGGTCAGGTATGCAGAGGTGAGAAAGTATACAAGACTTCTCTTCTCTGAAGTAGTTGGAGCAAACCCCTATCCTATCACCCCTTATTACTTTATTACACTGCTGCATGAAGAGTAAACCCACATGACAGCATACTGGAAAAAGTGAAAGTAACATCTTGGCAGTTTCTTCCAAGCCTAATTGCTTTGACTGAGGAATCTTTACCCCCTCTGCTCCACTGAAGGAGGATGATGTGTTCTTTAGACATTGGAGTCTGTATGGAGAATATCAGGGGTGGATTGGTTTAAATTCGAAAAATTGAAGAAAAAAAAATGCCAATACCTCAAGATTTTTCATCCTACAACCCATACTGAGTCAATTTAGTGTTCTCCTAAATGTATCCAAAACGGTTTTATTTCTGTATATGTCTGTATTTGTCACATACTGGCAGAATGTATGTGTTGCTAAGGTGTTCAATGTCCAGAAAATTAAGCAAGATTTGACTGTGTATAACTGTATGTAACACTGTCATGAGCTACAGGCTACAAAGTATCCATACAGATGTGTTCTCTGGCTCGGAATTCTCTTACGTTTAAGTTGAAATTGTTTCAATCACCTTCAGGATCCTAAACCCGGCAAAACTTAAGACCCGTAATAAGTAGTCCCGCGTGCTAAATATCTGGTTCCAGTGTTTCCACCCTTTTTCTGATGTAATGGTGTTGTCTGAAACAGGAATCAGCCACAAAATGGAAATCCTCAACTTGGCCTCTCGAAAGAGTAAATTTAATTTAGCTAATGACAAAATATCAGTTGTGTTACAGGGAAGATCAAGTAGAAGAAACCTTGTTGTCTGAGCCTGTGTGGTACACCAGATGCAAACTCCTAAGTCGAAAGTGAATAATACACAAATGTAAAACATTGAATTCTATCGAAATGTTACAGGCCAGAAAGAATAGACACTATAAATGAAAGTCTTACAGGCTATAGACTAATCTAAAAAAATTTTTTAGGAGATTAGGATTTGTTCAGATGATAAAAGAGACATCCAAACCCCTCTAAAAGCGTCTTTAGAAGTATTTAAATCCCAAACACAATCAAACACTTCTGTATGCATGGATGGAAAGCCAGTGAGTGATTATGTTTTACTTATTGCAATAGTGATTCCTATTGGTTGGTCCGGGCGCCTGGAGAATGGTAGCAGGATATAATGGAGATAATGTAAAGTATTATTCAGCCCAGTTTACAATAACATTGGCCAGTCTCTGACGTGTTTCAGTAGCTTGTAAATGACAAAAATAATAAAGTCAGATTGTTTAAATGGAATTCTCCACACTGTTTGACAGGCAGATTGACGTTTTACCAGACTTCTGTAGTGAAGAGGAAGCTGTGCCTGAGGGCAAAGCTTGTCATTTACCATGTTGATACATTCCAACACTCGTCCATGGTCATAGGCTCTGGGTAATGATGGGAAAAAAATCAGTTTTGAATAGTGCTGTCCAACGATTAAAATATTTAATCACGATTAATCGCATTAATGTCATAGATAACTTGCAATTAATCGCACATTTTTATCTATTCTAAATGTCCCTTGATTTCTTTTTGTCCCATTATTTTTTCTCATTTTAATGCTCTTATCAACATGGAAAGGTGGATCGGCTTGCTTTGTGCAAATGTGCTACTGTCTGAAGTCATCCATTGTCGCCTGGCTTTGATGAGGGGGCGGAGAATTCGCATCAGCTGTGTGCTTGGCCATCAAGTGGTATTTCAGACTGGATGTGCTGCGACGATAGCTCAGTTCACAACAACAAAATACACAGATCATTTTGTTCTTGTCAATGGAACCATTTGGCAACTTTTTAAAAGTAAACTTTCCATTCAGAATCTTAT
This sequence comes from Sander vitreus, assembly GCF_031162955.1. Lineage (NCBI taxonomy): Eukaryota > Metazoa > Chordata > Actinopteri > Perciformes > Percidae > Sander > Sander vitreus. The sequence continues at coordinate 11,192,418 of NC_135877.1, forward strand.
TGGCATCCATTTCGGCGTCTGGCGCTCGCCATCCACTCAAAACGTAACGTTAGCCTACTACTTTTTGGCTGGCTCGCAAGCCCAAACAAGTGCGGCGTGCCTGTTGTTTTGTTTCCGGTCTAGCTAGATCCGGTGTGGTGTTGTAGTTTTTCTAACGTCAGCCCTACTAGCTGTTGCAACAGCATGTGAAAAAAACTACAAAGTTTGCTAGGCCAAAAAGAACGTTAATCTTGCGATAAGAAAATGTACGCCGTTAAAATGGGTTTGCGTTAACGCCATTAATAACGCGTTTAACTGACAGCACTAGTTTTGAATACAAGCAGCTGAAATACGCTTTGTTTCGTGTTTCTCGGCTCACCATTAAGGACAGGATGAGGAGCTTAGTCTGCTGATACCAGAAACCCTATCGCACACCCACAGGTGTAGCATATTATCATTGCTTTTTTCTTTGTAACAATGAAAAAAAACAATTACTTGAATGTACTGCTAATACAGGTGATAAAACTTCTCACTTGCTATTTTAAAACCATGACTAAATTATCATTCAGCGTGAAAGTATAATTCATCATTCTTGTTGTCAGCCAAGGCTCATAGATAGGACTGAGACCTCTTGCACATCCTGTTAATACTGTCAAAACTGTTCTTCTGCCAGTGCATTCCACAGCTGGTTATCTGTCCTTCCACATTCCAAGACTTCTCAGAACCCCCTGTCATTGATTGACAAATGGGAGAGGGTGAGGAAAGAAGAATCTTCTGTGATTGTGTGTTGGGCTCTGAGCGCTGCCAAAACACGGCTGACCTACACTCAATACTGTGCCTGAACACATCCTGTAGACACAGATGGAGGACGGAAGTTAGTATAGCGCCGTTAATGAAAGCTCTCAGCAACACAAATGATACACATAACACCTTTGTGTTTAAGAACTTAGTAATAGTAATAGTTGCATGGTGTGCATCAGGGTTCAATGCTGGATCCATGATTGTTTTGTTGTTTTTGTGCTTTCTTTGGGGAACTAAAAGCTAATGGGACAGACAATTATTCCTGTGTTGTATGTTTTATGTGCTAGCGGATTTTGGCAAGGCATGCTTAGTCCTCCCAGTTGTTTATTTCTTTTTATGTTTTTATTTCGGGCTCAATATGAACTCATGGTGCTCTTCTCTGGTTGTCTGTGAGTTTTTAAATTGAATTTAAGTGAGTTTCTTACATTCATTTAGAACTAATATACCCAGGTTCCTGATTATTAAATTCATATTTGCCACGTGCCATCTGGCTGTACCCTCTATAAATATGTTAAGTTTATTATATTTTTGGCTAAAAAGGTGTGCAAACTTTTGATGTGTTTTCCTTAATCTACTAGCTGCCATTTGGAAGTAATGTAATATGAGCTTGGTTACCTACTGTCACCGTTACCAATACTTTTCCATTATACTTTCACTCCATACAAACCACTATCTGCTTTGGTTTTGCTCCATTTTCCAACCCCAACCTTTTCTCGAAGCCACGCTTGCTCATGCTTTTCTCTGTTGCTTCATCAAGTCGGTTATGATTCATCTGTGCTGACTTATGCTGGACCAAATTTGAAGAGTACATAAAATTTAGAACAACCAGGTGTCACCATAATAACAGATCATGTACAAACACAACACAAGCACAGCGCTGCTAATAACTAAACTAAGCTTCTGGAAAGAAAGCAGTCATAATCACTTGCAAAAGTAACAAGCTTCTGTGTGATATCACAAACATAGCAAACATTATAGTTTTTGGAGTAAAAACTAAATTTGATATTTTTTGCCAATGTGTACCTGTTTATTGAAAATAAAGCATGACTTTGGAAGATGTTTCTAAGGAATCTAGTGGTGTAAGGCTAACGAGAAAAAGCAAAGAAGAAGATTTCTGCAGTTACTTGATGATTTTTGCATAAACATTTTAAGATTGAAGTATTGTCTATACCCATGCTACAGTAAGTGCAACACTCAGACCATGGAACAATATTTAGCCTTGAAATGATAAATTGCTAATTGTATACACAGCTGCGTCATATGATGAGTAAATGTAATATTAAAATGTACGCAGCTGCAACCTCAAATCTTATTACAAGTAGAAACTTAAGTCAAGTTTCAGCTTGCAGAGGACGGGGATAAAGACAGTTTTACACAAGGAGGCCAGAGGTCAGAATCACATCGGGGATCAGTGTCTTGTTCTATAACCCTTAAAGTGGCCATATTATGCTCATTTTCAGGTTCATAATTGTATTTTGAGGTTGTACCAGAATAGGTTTACATGGTTTAATTTTCAAAAAACACCATATTTTTATTGTACTGCACATTGCTGCAGCTCCTCTTTTCACCCTGTGTTCAAGTCTCTGTTTTAGCTACAGAGTGAGACCTCTCACTGCTGTAACATCTTTGTTGGCAGTCGCTCATGCACAGTAGCTAGGTAAGGATCACATCATCTAGCTAGCTGTTTGTTTCTACAACTTCAGTAGTACAAGGCAGGATTAGCTGGGAGACTTCTTCTAAATGAGGGCACACTTCCAACTTTGCGTGGAATACCTGCAGAATAGGGACATGTAAGTAGTGCTTTTGTAGATTATGGTGAACTAGTGTGTGTTGTAGCAGCGTTTTGCCATTCAGAACGAGCTAGCATGCTACGGTTAGCCACCTCGTTTCGGCTAGTGACGTAAAAAGCCCTGCCGATTTTGAACAGCTCACCCGGAGACTGAAGGCAGGACACATTCAGAAACCGTATCTCACTCAAAACAGCATGGATGTTTTTTTCCAAGTTGGTATGCGTGTGGAAGCACCAGAGACACAAAATAACACCCCAAATCCCAGAAAAAGTGTTTTTTTCATAATATGGGCAATTTAAACATAATGGATATGATACACATTATACAGCATGAAATAGCATGAGGGTTGTATTTACTTGAAGTTTGTAGGAGTCTTTCACTTGAAGCTAGTTGTCTATTTAATAGCGGAATGTGTATTCTCAAGGCAACGAATGGAGGCCTTATTTCAGTGACTCATATCTTCTACCTTTAACTTTTATCACAAGAAGAAATCTATCTTTAACCTGTTGTACAAATAGACATCAATCTCACAATGTATCTATGCAGGAGGCGAAGTGTGAGTAGCTTATTAGCAGAGCAGCAGCTTCAGTCCATGTCTACGCAGGATGTGTTCAGGCACTGTGTTGAGTGTAGGTCACCCGCGTTTAAGACGACTAAAAACCACGGCTGAAACAGTTTCTGTGCAGACAGGCAGAACAGTTGTTAAAGAAACATCTGTTTAACTGCATGTTTCTTTAATTGGATCTTTTATAGAGGTTCTAACTTTCTCTCTAAAGCTGCAATCTGTGATTTAATAGGACGACGGCACCATAAACCTCAGCTGCTAAAATGGGGGCTGTGGTGTGTCACAGTGCTCAGATACTGTGCCACTCTGTGGGCCATTTATTAATGTCGCCAGCTGTTTATAGCAGCTGGCACATAGTAGTGCATAAACACACACACTCTCAAACTTTGGCTGTCTTCTTTAAGGAGTGACCATGACGACGAACTTCCCCTTATAATACATAAGCTGTGTTTGAAACCGTTCCCTCATTCACTCACTTACTATTACCAAAGACTGAAATATAATATATAAATAGTGAACTATATAGGGAATGACCAAACTAGTCCTTCTGCTTCTTCTTCTCCTCCGGGAAAACACAGCTGCGTTGCATTGTGGTATACAGGAGTAAATTGTAGTGTACACCGTACTTTAGTTGACATGCTAGGATATGGAGCTCAGTGTAAATTCATGCAGGAAGACTTCTAAACTTAAAGCGTAACTCTCGCCAAAATGCAACCTAGGGTCTTTTTTTGAATGTACCTGAGTCAAACATTTGTTTAAAAGCATGGACGGAATCGCCACTTTTAAGATTTACCAAATTTTCGTTTTTCGGTCAAATGGCCTTTGAATGGGAGTGCTTTGAATGGGAGTGCTAAGGGCACTTTTATGCTAGCCTCAAAATAGCTATTTTTAAAACACTAAGAAGGCTCGACACAACATGAAACTTTGCTTTAAGTATCACCAGGGGCTCTACACCTTAACAAAAGCAAAAAAAAAACATTATTTGTGTACCGAGTTTACTAAAAAAGGTTTTCATCAACTCACTGTAGCTCTTGTTGTTTTCAGCCGCTACCACCTCGGCAGTCAAAACGAGTCGATGTCCGAATGTGAATGAACGGACTCCATATGAGGCTCCTTTTTCAACTATGAGGTCAGTATTGTTTTTCAGTAATGGCAAAACAAGAAATAATCCGTGCATTTATATGGAACTAAGCTTTAGGAGCTTTCCATCTTTACTCTCCTCCCTGTTATGTTGCATTCGGAAATCGATTGTTTTTTCGGAAACAACAAGAGCTAAGGTGAGTTGTTCAAAACCTTTCTTTTTAGTAAACTCTGGGTACACAACAGCTGTTACTGATCATTGAAAATATTTTCCATTGAATGTAATCATCTGATATCAGTGTTCCACTTGGCAAGTGGGTACTTTATACAAATCATTCATCACTGCAGTAAATATAAGCGTGAAACAACTTTAATGTACAGCTATACTTGCAACAACTAAATAATGACTGCGTTGTCAAACTTTGACAGAGTAAGTAGATTGATTTCATTTTCTGTGGGCTTGTCTGTACGAAGCCGAACTGGATGCTTCAGCTCATTCCATGGAAGGCATAAAATAGATCCTCTATTCTGCAGTACTCTTTACTCTTTTGCTTTTCAGACTTCTCCCAAAACGTCCTTATTCAACCCAAATCCCATCTGTGCCAACTCTTCCTCTACTCCTTTCCCCAATCTCAATGTTCCATTTACATAGCACATAATACATATATTCTACTCGCATCCCTTTTTTTTAATCCTTGTTGTCAACCTCATCCTTTTTTTGAGCATCTGTCTTGTCCTTCTTGTCCTCCTCTTTTTCCTCTGCTCTTTGCCTCCCACTTTCCCTGTTATTGTAACCATGACAACAAGGCTCCCCTAACCTTAACCCATAACTAGGCACTAATTTTAACCCAAATCATCATTTTGGACAGTTTTGGAAGGCACTGACAAATGATGTCATCTTTTTGATAGGAGCGTTCAATCAGAAAATACTTTTATGTGTCGTTCTAGAAATTCTTTTGTGAGTTAGATTTTTGAAGGATTTGATTGTTGAGATTTGCCAGTGCAGGCCTCTGGGATGAAGTCATGTTTTCATACATTTCCTCATATTAATTTTATGGCATTGTATGGCCATTTTTCAAGAAGTATGTGTGTGATGTAGTTTAAATACTGATAAAGTTGTATTGAAAATATGTATAGTAAGTGGTCACAGACTGATATTCTCCATGTTATCAGTGTTCGTATATTTGCCCTAATATGGGGACCAAACCATTTAGAGCTCAGATTTAAAAAAAAATAATAATAATAATAATTACATACATACATACATATAATTAGTATTATTAGTGTAGTCTACTGCTCACACATACATAAATACACTCAGAAAGTCCCTTGATAGTTGTTGATCTTTAAATCATTCCATAATGAAGAAAACAAATCTCTCCATTTAATGTTGACCAAAATGTCACCCTCTTTGTACTGTTTTCAAATCTCAGTTTAAGCCTTTGTGATTTATGATGAAATGTACAGTGCAAGTGTGTGTGTGTGTGTGTGTGTGTGTGTGTGTGTGTGTGTGTGTGTGTGTGTGTGTGTGTGTGTGTGTGTGTGTGTGTGTGTGTCGGAATGAAATATGTTGATTGAGGTCTAAAGATGATTTACTGTGAAGGGTAAGTTCTCATTGAAACATCTGCTTTTCAGCACAGACACACTACAGTGTGATAATTGTGAGTGTGTGTGTGTGTGTGTGTGTGTGTGTGTGTGTGTGTGTGTGTGTGTGTGGACGACCCTGAAGAGGCGCCAGCTTCAGAGCTTGCCTGCCTGTTTTGTCTTTAAAGGAACATTCCAGTTTTTGTTAACAGTCTCTATGATCGTGTTATTTTCTATGTTATGGCCCACACAACCCTCTGTAGGCACCTCTAGGTCAGTGGACATCGTCTAGTCAAATTTGCACCATTGTTTTATTTACACATGGCTATCCAAATGGTGTTTTTTCACTGCATGTGTAATATAAAAGATACAACTGGTTAACTTATAATAGTTTTCTCAGGTTGACCAAAGTCCCACTAGAGTTATTATACTGGACCTACAATCTCTGTGTTCAGCTCATGGTGGAAAGCCCAAACAGCAGGAAGACTGGAAAGAGCTCTTTGGGTCAGAGAAAATTCACAATCCTTTTGACAGTTAAATACATGCCTTCATATTAGTGGTCCATCAAAGACACCAAAGGAGAGCAGCTGATTGGTCAAAGGTTGCAATGATCACCACACAAGTTTCCGTGCTCCTTGATGGGCAGTACAAAGAGAAACAAAGAGAGAAAGACCGACCTAGAGGACTGAAATGAAGGAAACTGCGGTTGGTCTTGTTTTGCAATCATTAAGAAAAAGAAATTCTGAACTAGATGGACACTCGGAGAGTGCACACCTCCGCTAAGGTCATACCCTATCTCGCAATGTTAATGAAAGTCAAAATGAATTTGAGTATCCGCCCCATGATTCAGATCTGCTCCAAAATGTAATGGGTTCTTCCTCGGCCCACACCCTTCCACCAAGTTTCATGGAAATCGAGCCAGTAGTTTTTCCATAATCCGGCTGACAAACAAACCAAACCGGAAACATAACGTCCTTGCCGGAGGTAATAAACCTCAAACAAGTAAAATAGGGCAAAGGCTGATTTTGCAAAACAAGGGTTTTAAAATGGAGCAGTAATTGAACAAACAAACTTCCATAATAAATGTAAGTCATATGTCTCCAGCTCTAAAAGTCTGCGAGCTAACTATATATAAAGTCCATTATCTAACAATATAGGTCAAAAAATGAAGAGAAACCTCAATAAAAAGTTCCTGGACTGTCTTTTTACAGAGGATCTGCACTATAAAGACAAACAGTTTTACACAGATCACAGAATTATCTCCCACGGAGTGAGGAAGTGTTTTCATTGAGATTCATGTCTCACCATGTTTAATTGAGTTTATGTGCATACAGAAACACACACACACACACACACACACACACACACAGTCAAATTTTATAAACTTTTATAAAAGTCTGGTCATAGAGATAAATATTTAGCAGTATGAACTATCTGCTACAGTAAAGCAGTGAAACAAGGATACTATTCATGGAGGCGTACTGCAATTTTCACTTTTAGACTCAAATTACAGTCATAAGATTTACATTTTAGAGTTTAGTTTTTGAGTTTCCAGAGTTTTGGGTGACAGTAGAGTGAAGATACAAACTAGGATAAACTGAGTGTGACGCAAGGTATATTGCCAAAACTGAATTCATAAGAGGCATTCCATATATTTTAAAAGTGTTACATTATGAATTTTTATCGTCAAGAAAGTAGCGCCACATTTATGTCTTGACAATTATATTAGTAATTATAATTACAGTACATACATTGGCTGCCATACTGCCTGTTACATTATGCACTAATTCAAAGATAATCTACGTGATTTATAGGAAAATTCCATGAATCCTGTCATGCTTGTATTTTGTGTGTGTATACCTGCATGATGAATTGCAACACTGGCCGACATCCCACACAGCTGAATAGGGGTTCAAAGGTCACTGAAAGAGCCTGTAGCCGAACCCCAGAGCTGCATATCTTTACCATTAGCTCAGCATCTGCTCCTTACTCTTCCTACCTTCACTCACCAACTGAGCACATGTGTTAACTTATTGACTTGCTCACAAAATAAATGTGTCATTAACAGCGTTCAAATAACTTCTTTTTTTTAATGTTAATTTCCATTTTTTTCGTTCTTTTTTTACTGTCTTCCTGCTCACTGGTTTAGGTCATGCAAGGAAACCAGAAACTACACAAGCATGTAGTTCACCGTTGTTGTTGTTGTTGTTGTTGTTGTTGTTGTTGTTATGAGACGTCGTCGCGGGATAAGAGGTCGAAGGCTAGAGGTCGAGGGGTGTGGCGATGACATCATCGATGCGAAAGTACAAAAGACAGTTGGTTTCTTTCTTGATGTCTATTGGATTTGTTCATGCCCTCTACCAAAGAGCACTGCCTTTTAATTGCTAGTATTAGTTCCAAGAAGCTCTCCAAACTCTTCTTCTTTGAGCTTAATTGTCCATTTGAAGGTCAGAAGTTTGCATCATTGTAGTTACATATACCCTCCCTCCCCCTCAGTCTGAGCTCTCTACTCTGTAATTTTGGTTTCGGGGTGTAGGCTTCTTCCTGAGGACTAAACAGAAAACCCTCCATACTACATAGAGACAGCTTTAGACTGTTTCTGACCACAGAGAGGAAAAAAACACAAAAATCAGTTGTGGATATGGCACATGCAATAAAAATGAACTGTGCCTTGTTTGAGATTGCCCCACCATCCATGGAAAATTATAGTCTTTCTCTGTGGATTTGTACATTTAGTAAAATAGAAATGAAACAAAGGAAATAATTTTTTTTTTTTTTTGGGCGGGGGCAGTTGGAAGCTGCTGAAAATAATCTCATACACTGTATTGTAATTTGAAGGTATATGATGCTTTAAAGCTGCCCAGCTCTATGGAGCTTTAAAGCCTCATTGTTTTGGTTTTCTGACCCACTGTTTTGGTTCAGTCTCATGGCTCTCATCAGCTTCCCTTTTCAGAGGTAACAGGCAAATGCAAAAAGATGTTTAAAAAAAAAACCTTTGTACTAGGGCTGGTCAATATATCGATATCGTGATATGAGACTAGATATCGTCTTAAATTTTGGATCTCGTAATATCGTGATATGACACAAGTGTTGCCTTTTACTGGTTTACAGGCTGCATTACAATAAAGTGACATACTTTTCTGAACTTACCAGACTATTCTAGCTGTTCTATTATTTGCCTTTTCCCCACTAAGACATTATGTCCACATTATTGATGATTATTTATCTAAAATCTAAGTGTGAAGATATTTTGTTAGAGCACCAATTGTCAACCCTAGAATATCTCCGCAATATCAATATCGAGGTATTTGGTCAAAAATATCGTGATATCGGATTTTCTCCCTATCGCCCAGCCCTACTCTGTACTGTACCTGCCAAGGAACAAATGGAACAAAATGTTGCAGCATAGGGTGGCTTTTTGGAATTGTTTTCAATGACAGTAAATTGTTTTGCTTGCTGCTTTTGTGTTGCTGAGTGCCTCGCATTGAAAAAACTTCAACTCAGAGTGTAAAAACGCCCAACATCATTTAACTTCACAGCAAAATAATGGTTGTCTGAGGATGGGTGATCGATATATGCAAGAATAACAATAAGGGCCTCTTCAACAAAAAAGGCAGCGTGCCTCACTGTTTGCAACCTGCAAAGGCGGGTCTGTCTGATCTTAGCGACTAGATGGTCAACACTGGAGCATTTGGTGGCCAAAACACAACTCCAAATGAATGCTAATGTTGCTGCTTGTCTGCTAAATGTGTAAATAGGCAGGTAAATAGGCAATGTTTGCTCACAAATTTGCTATACCAACCTAAAAGATGATAATATGTCAATGTGTTTGTGGGTTGTTTCTGCTGCCCCCAGGTGGCCAGAAATCAGTTGTTGCTTTAAAATTGTTAACTCATTGTCCTTGATGTTATTGGCCCAATAGAAATCTGAGGGCTATTTAATGCCGCTCAACTGAAAAACCTCATAACATACCGTATGATTTCATTTAATAAGAGGTATTACTGTAGCACTGTGTAGCCAGAACACACATATACATATTTCCATAATACTAAACACTAGTTTTCCAATAGGAAACATCAGATAACATGGGTTTTTAATATGAGACAGTCGCTCTAGAAATATGAAAAGCCTGATATTTTCCTTAGAAATTTTGCTGATTTTACCAGATGTGTGTGTGTGTGTGTGTGTGTGTGTGTGTGTGTGTGTGTGTGTGTGTGTGTGTGTGTGTGTGTGTGTGTGTGTGTGTGCGCGCGCAAGTGAAAGAGGGAGACAGAATGATTTGTGATAAGAAAACATGATTTGTTTAAAGACACAGAAAAAAAACACGAGAAAAAGATAGAACCTTTGGGAAAACAGACCAAAATTGAAGAACAGACAGAAACAGAGAAAGTGGAAGATGATTTAAATCATAGAAGGTACCGTAGACTTCACCATCTTAACCATCGAGGGTGGCGTTTCCAAGGATGTGGCTGTCTGGGGACTGTGGTTGCGATGAAAGGGAAGGAAACCAGGCGGCTCTGGAGGATTCCTCGCTCACACACACACACACACACACACACACACACACACACACACTCACATTTACACAGAGACACACTTACAAAGGGAAAATGTATGTAAATGAGAGGCTATCCTCTACATCTGGTGAACAGATGAAGTTAATTGTTACCATCCTTCTCAACAGGCTATGTGCAACTCTCAGAGAAACAAACTTACACATCATAGAGCTTTTCTTTCTTTCTTTCTTTCTTTCTTTTTTTCTTTCACCAGACATTCTAGTGTTGCCCATAAAAGAGGTTACTACACTCAAGGATGGGTCAGCTACAGATGTTTTTAGAGTAATAAATCTCGTCTGACGTGATGTAACATGCAAGCATGTTTTCCAACCTTCTGTTGTGTTTTCTTTTTTCTGTATTTCTTATATAATACTGTAAAGATAGATGTGGAAAAAATGCTGCATATTGTCCCTTTGCACTAAACGTACAATGATAAACAGTAGTGGAATTTCATTGTGTCTATTGTCTATTTACTCAACTACTATACTTAAGTACAATTTTAAGGTAGTTTTATATCTTTAATTGGAACAGTCAATTACATTTTTATTTGCACAATGACTGTCTATCTTGAACGCTTTCTATTGTTGTTTTTATGTATATCTTGGATTATCTTGTTATCAATAAGCACCGTTGTCCTCCACAACTCCCAAAATTGATATGTGCAAAGGTAAAGTGAGACTTTCTGCCATTTTTAAGACCTTTCTACTTCATTAGATTGTATCCAGTGGTATGTAAAATAAATGAAGTAGGAGGAGAGGATAAAGTTCTAATATCCTCTTCAGCATTTTCAGTGTAGTTTTATAGGGGGGGAGGGCGGTGATCGCGCATTTATTTCCCCCGCCAGGAACCAAGATACCGCTGATTACATTAGACTTGAGCGGTCGTGGTTGCATTCAGTCGACATACTATTTACACACTCATACTAACCGACACTAGACTCATGCACTGGCCACGGTTACATTCGGTAGCCTGGTGCGCGGTCTCCTCGTGACAGTCTACTACCATGTAGCAACATTCACTTCTAACAATTTAACATAACTACCAAGATAACATTACGTGTATTTGTATGTGATATAATACTTTCCCCTTGGTAATGTAGCCTATGCATTTCCATGAACACAATTCTAAAACGCACGAGACATAAAGGCTTCTGGGATCGGTTGATAACTCAAACTTGCCAAGAACCTAGACACCCGTTTGATTACATAGACTCATGCATTAGGCATGGTTACGGTCTCATTCAGTAGCCTGGTGTGCGGTCTCCTCGTGACAGCCTATCTACCATGTAACAAACATTTAACTTAACATAACTACCAAGATAACATGACGTGTATTTGTATGTGATATCCATCGGTAATGTAGCCTATGAATTTCTATGTACACAAGCATCTAAGATGCACGAGAAATAAAGGCTTCTGGGATCGGTTGATAACTCAAACTTGCCGAGAACCTAGACACCCGTTTGAATATAGACTCATGCAGTACCCTCGGTTACGGTCCTTACGGTCTCCTTCAGTAGCCTGGTGTGCGGTCTCCTCGTGACAGCCTACCTACCATGTAGCAACATTCACTTCTCTAACAATTAACGTAACATAACTACCAAGATAACATGACGTGCATTTGTATGTGATGTATACTTCCACATCGATAATGTGTGAATTGCCATGAACACAATCATCTAAGATGCACCAGAAACAAGGCTTGGTTAATAACTCAAACTTGCCGAGAACCAAGACACCGCTTGATTACATTAGACTCGAGCGGCCGGTTGCACGGTTACATTCGGTCTCGTTCAGTAGCCTGGTGCGCGGTCTACACCTGGATTAACTTTAAGACTAAACCAAACAAGAAGATGTTTATGTAACTTGAGTGAATCTCCGTGAGAATTCAAACTGACTCATCACTTGACAGATTGATTTGCTTTTGCTGCAGTGCAGTAAGACAACCTGACCCCGTCTGTTTATTTTCAATTTGAAACTTCACTACAGTAAAAACCTTGACCATGAAAGCCATACAGGTTTGTGGAGCATAGTAAAATAGATACAGGACTCTATGCTTTCCTCAGTGGAAACAGGAAGGTGGCGGTAATTTCATTCTAATCCCCCTGGACATTTGTAGGGTGTCCTGATAAATACCACCTCAAAGGTCATGGAGGGTCACATATCTGGAATCAATTAACTTTCTGCACTACTCCTCCAAACTTTACCCACAAGTTTTCAGTTTTCAGACTTTAAAGATACAAGCAGATTGTATCTGACTTTAATTTCATCCATTAAGTTTGTTTTAATAATGTTTGCGACAGTATTCTCCTTTGGAATGAAATCCACTTTCTTTACAACTCATGACTCTACTTTATTTTCCTGATTACAATCCAAAATCATCCATGTGAACAAAAACAGTTATTCAGTAGGTTCCAGTAAACTATAACAAGACTGGGCGTCTAAGGTGAAAAGCATTAGCTTAAATTTATCCGGCCTTTTCATTTAGCATCATGGACCTCATGGAGCTAGACTTCTTGTAATTATCTTTAAAAGAATGTTCCATAGATTGTCTCCAGGAATTAGGATTTATATACACTGACTATAAATACAGTCATTGTTTCAAGTGTCAAAAGTCAGGATTAACTTAATTATATCAAATTTGTTTGCAGCATCTATTTTGGAGACGCAATGGAAACCAAAACACAAAACTGATGTGAAAAAACACACTGTGAAGATAATAAGAACAATCTAGTACTGTAAAGTGTATCAGTAAAGTGGCCCTTAGGCTCAAAGTGCATAATAAAAACTAATTGGAGCTAAAAAAAAAAACGAAAGCTGAAGTAAGCCTCCAGCCGCTCAACATATACCTATACAAATATACATATGAAGCATATAGTTAGTAATTTGTTTCATTTTATTGGACATCAACTTAGTGCACAGGCTAGCTACTGATGATTAATTTCTTGTTACATGAGCAGCAGCCCGTTAGAAGTGTATAAGGCATTGTGAGGAACAGGATCCGGCTCTGTAAAATAACAAGAATGACCTCAAAGAGGAGAAGAGGCCTTTTTACTGTAAATGGTTTGGTCCCCATATTAGGGCAAATAAACTGACTTACACTGATAACATGGAGAATATTAGTCTGTGTCCACTTACTGCAAGAACAATTTATTTTCAATACAACTTTATCAGTATTTAAACTACATCACACACATACTTCTGGACCTCCATTGTCCGGTAAATCTTGTCCTTCCTCTTTTAGGACTGCAGGAATAAAAATGGCCATACGATGCCATAAAATGAATATGAGGAAATGTATGAAAACATGACTTCATCCCAAAGGCCTGCACTGGCAAATCTCAACAATCAAAGCCTTCAAAAATCTAACTCACAAAGAATTTGCCCCCTACACACACACACACACACACACACACACACACACACACACAATATTTGATACAATACAATTTAATAAGTCTGTCACGACATGGCGAAATTAGGTATGATATGATGCCAAATGGCCCAACATGCTGTGATACATTAAGAATACTGGATTTGTTCCAAATTAGTCAAAATGTTCTTTAGAAAATATGCACAGCTGTTGCTGGCTCATACATGGCTTTAGTCTTCAATTCTTTGAAACCAGGATACTGAAAACACAGAAACTGCTGTCTAGTATATATGATTTTTTTTTTTGTCTGGGAGAAATATGGACAGTGGTGAGTCAGAGGAGTCCAAACCAGAGGGGGTCTTCCAGTTCTGGGCTCTGGACTCCACTCTGAAACACTGTGGAACAATGCCGTTGATTCTCCACAGAGATCTGAAGAATGACATCAGACTCACAGTTTGCCAAAAAGCAGTTCTCGGTTTCTCAGGGATTTATCTTTTAGGTAGCCCACTAAACTTAGATTTGATGTTGCAAACATTTATACAGAAGGTCAAGAGTATGAAGTCTAATCAGAGTCTGATTCACCGATTAGGAGTTGGCTCAAGTTTCATGTTTCCATCCCTCTGGTGAAATGACTTACTGTAAGCGTAATCATCACATCTTATACTGCTTCATCTCTTGTTTTTTTTACCTTTGAATAATAAGGGAAATGACGATAATTAAAGAATACAAATACTATTTTAGAAATACACAAAAGATTCAGTCCACACTTCAATAAAAAGCTGCTTTTAAGGTTTTAAGAGACTTTAAACATTGTTTATAAACTGTCTCCAGATGTTGTCTGAGGGACAAAGTCTTTGACTAGAGAAATTGTAACAGCGCATTTTTTGCATGGAAAAAGAAAAGTTTGTGTGCGTGTATGTGTGCGTGCGTGCGTGCGTGCGTGTGTGTGTGTGTGTGTGTGTGTGTGTGTGTGTGTGTGTGTGTGTGTGTGTGTGTGTGTGTGTTTTAATTGGGACATTTAAAATGGTAAAATCCCAACACCCACAACACCCAACCACACATGAAAGAAAGGAACCTGGAGGTGAAGAGGAGTGTAAAATAGCCCCCAATCCCCAAGTTGCATTTGTTGTGACTACAATAAAGCAGTAAAACAATGATTTGGACACTTCACTGTGGGAGTACAGTAATCTTTTCCAAAGGCCTAGTTTGTGCACGGGCTAGAGAGCAAACAAACACATTTAGGACATGCACCGATGTCACAAACATGGTTGCTGTGGTTCTTGGTGTGCTCTTACACAGAGTTAAGTTCAGACACAGCAGTTCCCCTGAACTGTTCTGTTTGGATAAAATTCTGCTTTTTGTACCCACCTGCCCATCTGTTCAACATAATGTATAACCCTAGTCTTCAGCCCTGCTAACTGCCCCTGGTGACTGATTCAACATACATCATCAACATCTGTCGTAGGTTGTTAAACTTCACAGCAGTTACTGTTTGAACTCGTGTGTCTCAAGTCAGCAATTTTATTTGAGTTGACGGAAAGACATGGTGAAACAGAGTTTTATAACACATATAGTCAGCCGATTTTAACTGTTTTGACTGAGATGAAAGGGTAAGGCAGCATCTGCAAAATGTGAGAAGAACTATAGAATGGTACAGTTTATGTATACCAATGACTTAGCAACAAACAGTTACCTGAAGCAAAAACTCTTAAACTGTCATGGTCCTTTTATTACTCCCACATACGTTTGCAATTCTAAGTTGCTCTCACTCAAAATTGCTATAAAACTAGCGCTTATGTTTTATTTAACCAAAAATGGTAATAGTAAGGGCACAAGAGGGGACATATTTTCACCACAAAATAAACTGGAGTCTGCCAGGATTCATAAGTTAGAATACCCAGACTGTTGGAGAGGATCCAAGGCTAATTTGGAAACCTGGCTTCTGCAAAAAACATTCATCCCAAAGCACTGGGTGATTAGTTCAGATTTAACAAGGGGTGGTAAAAAAGTATATATAAGAATATCTTACATGTAAAAGCAGGATGACTCTAGCCTTCATTCATTTGTATATTTATGTAGACAAGAAATAAGTAACACTAAAAAAACAGCCTTTGAAGAGGATGGCCATTTGTGCCACAGCCAGTAAATAAGGAACATAACAAGTAGGCAAATACTGTCTTAAACTGTCTCCCACAATTCGTCACTGACATAGATTCAAGACTGACTATATATACTATTAAGAATAGGGTGCTTCTTGCTTGGGTGCACCCAACCTTTTTACGTCTATGTCTACCTTTCTCTAATTAATGTTGACTGAAAAACCTAAAGGGATCTCTACGTCCTTCGTAGTATATTGTATGCACACACGGCGTATTTTCTACTGGGGACACACACACACTTTCAAATTAATTTGATATTATTTTATTAGGTCTTAAGTCTCAGTGATCAGCCTCTATTTTTAACAATAAAGATAGTAAGTCATCTTTTTCTTATACGTAGTTTAGTATTGGGATATAAATAGAAAATGTTTTTTTGACGGAGGACTCCCCAGACCCGCATTTTGTGTCCCCCCGGACACAACACTTTTCAAACCAAAGTTACACCCTTGTGCACACACATACATAATGCCATGCACACACATACCCACATTGCTGAGATAACACATCCCTGCAGCTGTTGCAGGGAGTGAGCATCCAGTGAGTAATGGGGTCATGCTAGCTCTCAGAGTGCACTGTGGGAAAGAAGTTAACAGGAGAACAGCAGTATTGCATCATCACCATCACTTTCACATTGAATTCAGGTTATTTGCGTCCAGTTTCATTTTAGTGCTTCCATTCAGTGTGTTCAGTCAGCTGGCCTTTAAGCTGGTCCCTGTTGGCAATGCATTACACATGTTGATAATGTGCTGTAAGACTACCGTAAATTAGCTTACTATTTCACGCCATCTACTGGACAGTCACTGCAAGTGTAAAGTAAGATTTTGGATCGTGCACTTGTTAAAAACTTTTACATCTTTGTATACAATCAAGTGGTAAATTTAAGTTTATAATATAAATAAGCAATGTAAAAATAAAAATAAAGAACTTCACCTGACATTGTCATTAATAGGGACGTATGACGTTACTATGGTAACCACAACACGCCATTCAACCAGAGAGAAATCTGTGATTGAGTTTCGCTAACAATAACTGTGAGCTGTAACGCTGTTTAAACTGTTCAAGCCGTATGGGTTTTATAGTTTTATATGACAAAGGGACGAGGCTTGAAGACGTGTGCGAGGAGTCAAGCTATTCAAAAGTAAGACTTTTGCATAAATGTTTGTTTCTTCGTTTAGCAGACAAACACCGACCCAAACATTCACAAACATTTACTTGTAGCGAATTCGTTAGCTTCTGTGTAGGCTTAGCTAGCTAAAGGGTAACGTTAATGTTTTTGGCTAGCGGTGGTATGTACTCTGTAGTGTTTTTTGACAATTAACGTTGATACGCTCAAGAAAGTTAATATCGACTTTTACATGTACGAAAGTGCATGACAGTATCGCTGTCAGTGTTTCAAAGACAGTTCAAATTATTTTGTAAGAATGCCATTGTTAAAGGTGATAAACGGTTTCAATGTATCTGTTGCTTCTTGAGGCCCATAGGTCTTTTAGCTATTACCGCATATACAATATACTATATACCGTATTAAAGTTGGTTTTATATTGGACATTGGACATTCGACACATTCAAAAAATCTATTATGCGGCTTGCCAATTTGACCTACTCATGTCAAAATACTTCTGATGAACTCAGCTAACCCCCTACACATAACACAAAGCTTCTTTAAAAAAAAAAAAATCCTTTGATTTTTTTAAATATTTTTTAATATTAAAAAAAGCTATAAATCTATTATGCAGCTTGCCCTTTTGACCTATTCAAGTCAAAATACTTCTGATGAACTCAGCTAACCCCCCTACACATAACACAAAGCTTCTTTTTAAAAAAGAAAAAACCCATCCTTTAATTTTATAGAATTTTTATTAGACAAAAATTGCGCAAATTACGCACAAACAAATTTGTGTAGGTAACTATGAAAACACCAACTTTGACATATCTCAACCAAAATAAATGCCAACACAAAACTTTAGATCCTAGTTTGCCATGACCCTCTGGGGGTCCCCCACACATTTTAAGAAGATCGGCCATTAAGGGGCGCTGTAGCCAACTTAGACCAGTTTCGGCCCTTCTACTCAATCAATGTTAATGGGATATTTGCAACGGCAACGTACCGCAGACCTTGCGGCTCACATATGTCGATATTTACTGACGTTTGCCTCCTCACCGTTACGCTTTGGGTCCCACTTTCGCACGCTCCCCGGGTCGTCGTAACTGCTCGCAGTTCTAGTTATTTATTGTTTTTCGCACAGTGTACATTGAAACAATTCTTCTGGAACATGTACCATTCCGGTTGCTGAGTACAGAGATCTTGGAACCATCTTCTGTATGAGTCAAATTGGGTCTACAAAGATAAAATAAAATAATAAAAATAATTAAAAAATATTTAAAAAAAATCAAAGGATGTTTTTTTTAAAATAAATAAGCATTGTGTTATGTGTAGGGGGGTTAGCTGAGTTCATCAGAAGTATTTTGACATGAATAGGTCAAAATGGCAAGCCACATAATAGATTTTTCGAATGTGTCAATATCCAATGTCCAATATAAAACCAACTTTACCACGGTCTATAGTATAATATAATGGCAGACAGTCGCAAGAGGGCAACAAACACATTTTCTGTCTATTTCTTTTATTATTAAGATGCCCAAAAACAGCTTCTTGCGGTTATCCATGAGTTTATAGTTTTATATACAGTCTATGGTTAGTCATACAAACAATGATGTTGATTTTGATTTCCGCCAGCAGCAGCAGAGTTCCAAAGCGAATCCTTCAGAATAAAAGCGAAATGTCACTCGTGTTTATGTAAAAATACTACAATCTTTCAAAGTCACAGGTCTATAAATGTACTTGTACTCTAGTGTGCTCTGACTAGTTTGTTAGTATCTCCCGGCAGTTGTGTGGCAACACCTTTTGCACCAAAATAGCAGTGTGACCACCCTTCTTCTATTTAGAAGTAACTCACCTCTGGGGAAATTACAGAGAGAGTATGCATATTTCAAGATACCCATCCTGCATAGCCTGTTGCTGTTGCTGATGTTGTAGTATTCTTCCACCATACATCCTGTTTCATAATTGCATTGCTCTTTCTCCCGTTGCTGTCTCCCTTTCTCCAATCACCTGTCTACAGTATGTATACCTATCAATAGATTGGTTAATCGACTGTATTTATCTTTATGTTTTGCATTAGTGAGTCTATCTGAGGAGCAGCAGGATAGCAGGAATCCCAATAGAGGAGAAGTGGAGGTGGAAGAACAAGAGGAGGAGGAGAAGCCAATGGAGGACACCCCTCTAGTGGCCCTTGCACCTGATGCAGCACTCCCAGAGGAGCAACCCTTTGCTAGTACTGCTAGTCCTGCTTTCCAGTGCCTAGATGAGGTAAGACTAAATATTGTTAAATGATCATATTTCTTTGAAATGGCATTTTGGAGCTTTCATAGGAAAGACATCACATTTGGCAGTTACAGTGACAGTATTTGGTTGAACATACCAGAAAATATGAGAAATCCCTCACCATTTTATTTTCCAGCTAAATGGATGTTTAGAATATAACTCGGTACTGTACATGGATTTGTGTGCCTTACAAGGTTTACCTTAAGGCTGAATGTTTAAACAAAATGGAATACTTGGAACTTGAAATCATCATGTGGATGAGCACAATACTTTTTTATTAACTTGATCATCACATACAGTAAACAGACATTAACGTCACAGGCCCACAGTTTGATCATTCATCTTCTGTGAAGTTGATATGAACTCATTCTTTTATTGAGTCGCTTTATTGAGTCCGCGCCTCATTAACCCATTTATTATGGGCATGCAGCACCTCATCCCTCCATTTTTACAGGCGTCAAATAGCCCACACTCCAAGTGATTTTTACTCATTGTTACTCATGCTAAACTTGTATACATTTTTGTATACATTCATTAACATGATTTCATAAAGATGGAGCAGGCATCAATATGATTTCAAACTACCAAACACTGCAATGTACACAACCATGTAGTTAGAACTTTATTAATTTTTTGATATAAAAAGTGCATATCTTTTGGCATGACAGTTGAATATGAATGATAGAAAAGATCAATATTGTACACACACAAAGCTCCAAATACACATATAATTACTATGAATGGTCACAATAATGCACAGTCGTTATCATTGCTCAAATATCAACAGTCATTAGACCTTCTACTGTATGTCCTATGTATTATATAAAAGCTATCATAACCTCGCAAATAAAATAAATACTGTACACCTCCTTAAAGTGAAACATTTCTTTCCCCACTCTTCACATTCACAGTGGGTATAGAATGGATTAAATGATGCTATACAGTTTTTTTAACATTAGGCGGCAGTATTGTACAAGTGGTGAGTCAGGGAGGAGTTTTTCTTTACATGTGAAAACTGGGGTATGACATCAAGAGATGTGCAGTAGTTCAGTGCAGAGAGATAATGGTGGAAACACAATTGGAACAGTTTTTCTTGCAGCAGTGTCCTGCTCCATGGTTGCTGTCAAGAAGAATTTACTAGAGCATCAATAATGTAGAATGAACTTGGGAATGATCCAATAGAAATGTATCTCAGGCTGCATATTTATACTGGGATGTTTTATAATGTATAGGCTGATGATACATTAGCGAAGTGTCAGCGAGTGTAATTAAAACGACACAGAAGCTATTACTTGTACACTGCTGCTCAAAGCGTGTTGTATATCACTTCCTGCAGTTTGACTCTGACCACGGCATGAAGTCTTTCACAATGAATTTCAGAGCCACTCAAAACTGTATCATCAGCTCTCATATACCTCACTTGAGTGGCTGCTGTTAATTATGAAACCATTTAGAGCGGAGAAAATGACAGCTCATTAGTTTTTACTACTACTGTGTGCTGTGCGGTGTCTCATCTGGGTTTACAGCGGGAGGCAGCAGGACAGACAGTGGAGAAATGTCAGAGAAACAGTGAACAATCTCTCATGGTAACTCTCCGTATAACATTATGGCTCCTGTAGAAGGCTGGCCTTTAGACTAAATGTGTGTGTTTTTTTTTTTTATTAGCCCCTCATCGTTCGTAGTCCATTGTTCTTTAGTATCATCATTTAAATCATACATTTTGAAGGCCACACTCACTGCAGTGGGAAAAAGTAATAGCACAGTTAAATTCATTCACAATTATTTTTGGCTATTACTGCATTCAAACTGTCTAGGGCATATATTATTTTTCGGTGTACACATATGCATGTGTAAATGTGTGCAAATGCATGATTATGTGCATGTGTATTAGTTTCTGAATATACTTGTTGTTCCATTTTTTTTGACTGTCTTTGTTTGTTTGTGTTTGGTCTGTCTGATTATATGAATATTTACCTGTCCCCTTAAGGAGCATAGTTCTTGGGCCGTATCATCATCTTGACAGTTTTGAAGGCCTGCCTGTAGTTAGTAGGGTAGTACTCTGTCGACATGTTGTGCCATGTTCCCCAGAAGATCCCGTTTCTGACTCCCTTGTACCTCTTGTGATAGTACTTCCCGTTGAGGTTGGCGGACATGCAGGCATCGAACCACCAGCCGGAGCTGTAGTAGGTGCCGCAGTTTCCAGAGGGATACATATCGTTGTCGCGGTCGGGTGTGGAGAAAAACTTCTGGTCATGGTTGAAGTGCTTGTTGAAACTGATGGCATTCCCAGCTGTCCCACTACAATGAAACATCGATATATATGTTAGATGTAGTCCTTCTTTGTGAATATTGGATCACACATGCATGCACGCACAGAATCTAATATTGTACCTGTATCCACTGACAGACAGCCGGTAGCGAAGGAATTCATTGGCCACATAGAACTGGTCGTACTTTGCATACTCCCGAACACCCTCAAAGTCCTCCAGCTCGATGCGCAGGATCATGTCTTTGGCTTTTGTCATCAAGTGGATATGGTCGTTGCCCAGCCAGAACTCACCTCTACAGCAGAGGGAAAGTTAGAGGAATGAGGGGATAAGACAAAGCAAAATGAGACATTAATACAACAAGCTTAAATCCTTGTACACTTGATTAGAAACTGAATTAACTTATCACCAGAGGGGAGGAGAAGAAAGGAGGAGATGCAAGGGGAGGGTAGTGTGACAGTAAAAGAAGGCTATGAGGAGATATTCTTTCAGTGGGAGGTTTATACTAGATCTGTAGGCATAGTTATCAAGCCAGGTAACCGTGGTTATTGCCCATAAAAAAACTCCTTCTTACAGTAGCAGAGAGGAGAAAAGAGAAAATAAGCTGAAATTTGAATCCAGTTTTAGTAGAGGCACTGCATTAAAACGAAAAACTGTCAGTGTGAAAAGGCTGCGTCCCTCCATTTTCTTTGGGACCTGTTTTGCAACTTTAATTGTTTTTTGTTTGTCCTAAATCATTAGTTTGTTATCTGTTAAAAGGGGTCAGTGATGCATATATATTTTGTTGTTTTACATGTGATAATCAGTGATGGTGAAAACAGGTGGTGAACAATCACAGCTAGTAAGAACAGGTGGTGAACAATCAGTGATAGTGGGAACAGGACAGTGTGCATGGTTAGGTCCTCTAAGCACTGAGTGACTGGGCACTCTCAAGTTGTGGGAGGAAGGGTAAAACTATTTTGTAACAAATGATTTTCTGTTAAAGTTGGTTCACTGATGGGTCAGTGTGGGTTTCTATAGATGAAATTTTGCAACATATAAGAGAGGACTGTTGAATTGATGCTTTGTTTCCTATTGTGTATTGTTTTTAAAGATATGTATCAGTCTAGTTCCCCCCTATGGTTACCTGAGCAGATGGTAGGTTCCAGTTAGGTGAGGCTGAGAAGCCAGTTACAGGCCCACACGTGTTGGGGGGGGGTAGGTGGTAGCTTGCTGTGAGGTTGTGGGTGTTTGGTGTTGATTTTCACCCATCATTTAAAGCTGTTCTTGTTGAACTTTAGGGGCTTCGTGTTTTGCCTGGCTTTCTTTTGTTGTCTTTTCGTTTCGTTAAACCTCTGGTGATTTAGTATTTCACTTCCAAAAAGTTAGGGGACTTCCAAGAGACAAATAAAAAAACATGACATTATCATGGTTATTTTCTCAGACTTTATTTGAGCTCCACCCTCTTCTATGTGGTATTTGAGCCTCCTGCCTTGCATGCAAATAACATGAAGTTTAGCTTCAGCTTTCTTTTCTTGAAAAATAAGACGTGAAAATACAAGTTAGATATAACTGGTTGTATTTTTTTTTAAGCCTCTGAGCAACATCGAAGAGTTTACAGGCTTTAGTTAATGGCGTGTTTTCCCCCATCCTAAAATATCTTTTGAGAGAATTGATACGCAAGCCCATTACCTGAGGTTCCCGAAGCCTTTCTTATACTCAGCCCAGGTGCGGTTGAAGCTGACAGACCCATCAAGACGTTGCTGTATCATGGTCCATCCACCTCCATAGGACTCCATGTCACAGAAGACCTCAAATGTGCCGTTGCGGGGATCAGGGGTCACACGATACACACCGTTCTTCCTCATCTCCAACACATTGTAGTCTGAACAGTCCCGAGGGGCTAAGATGACTGCTGGGCGATGGAGAGAAAGGGAAGGGGGTGGGGAAGAGAGGAAGAGAGGGCTGTTTTAAGGGGATGTTACTGGATGATATTAAATAATATTTTCACTTTTGCTCTGGCATTTTTATCTGCCCCACCAAGAAACAGTCCCTGAGGCTGAGGAAGACTGAAGAAAGAAAAAGAAAATGTGATACGTTAGCAGGAAACCAGCTTTAAGCATTGTGGAAGTTCTCATTCATGCATTAATTTCCGGGGCAGTCTATTCAAGCACAAAACAGTTCAGCATGTTCTTTAATCAACCCTGTTACCAGACTATTCCCCAGTTCCTTGTGTGGATCAAACTAAAGTTCAGCAAGTCATCAAGGATAAAACCAAGTACTATCTTTCAATAAGCCTATCCTCTGCTTCTTAACATGATGTCCCATTTCTGAAAATCACATTCAGTATCAGGACTACAACATGAAAGAAAGTAAGTTAAAGAACAAGGGCCACTGTCGAAGGATAAAAGTCAGTGACCTTCCCCTGTGCTGCACCACAGGCCCATTTCATACAGCTCCACTACTTTCTAAGATCTCTTCCACCACTTTTTTTTATATATACCTGCCCACTTATTTAGCTTTCTTCTTTCCCCTGTGTCGCGCTGCAGGCTGCTGACCCTCTCCAAAACCAAGGTCCAAAGGCTCCTGTCAGTTAGCATTTGGGAATTGAAAGGAACAGACTTGTCAAAACGTGGGAAAGTGTAAAACTGGATTAGAGAGGCGTACCCCCTCCCTACACGTTCGGCACCCAGGGCCTAAATCATCCTGACATTGGGCAGGCAGCATGTGGACCCCTACTGAGTTTGTTTGACGCAGTCTATTGCTGATACAGTTTTGTCATACTGTTAAATCTGTTTAGTGGCTTGGTATATTATAATAGAGCAAAGGTAGGGGGGGACCATTCTGATTACATAGGGATCAGGTTTCTTGAATACAGAAAAGTGTTTTGTGGAGCGGAGAAATGTGTGGTCATGCTACTTCCTGGTACCGTTAGTGCGGTGTGGGTTCTCTTCTCTCATGATTAAATGCAAAGGCATTTGTAACTAGTACATGGTGCACGTACTAACAGCACAGTTTGTCTTTTAAGTTGCTTTGCATCTGGAGCCATCTGTATTTTCTTGTCAAAATACGCAGAATACTTTGCAAAATGGCTGCAGGTGGTAGATCACTCCACATAGAAAGAAATGTATCCTTGTCACGTTAACGGCTCTGTCGGCACTTGGGTATTCAATCGTCCTGTAAAATCTTTCAGTGTCACCTTCCCTTTAAGTGACTGTAGTTTTTCCACTTCACATCTCCCTCTCCTTATTTGTCCCCATCTGTCTCTCAGCACAGACCAGAGCCATCTCTTCTGACTACCTCTGGCACTGTGCCTGACCTAAATAACTCTAATATCAGCCACTTAACTGATGTCCAAATTAATGTTGGCTGATTGGTTGTCTGACTGTTGAGTCAATGGAATGGTTAGTTGGGTGGCTGATTGCTTTGACTGCATTCTTACTCGCATACTAACTTCCATAAAAAGTGGTAGCCTGCTATCTTAAAGGCTGATAACTGACATGCTTTTATAAACAACTTCTCGACCAACACACATTGCCTGTTTGGATGACTGCACACAGATAAATTGATGATTGGCATGAAAAGGAAGACAACTCTGTTATCAAGGAAGCATGTTTTGTGACAACCAGTAGACGGCTAAGATTAGCACCTGTAATGGAAGGAAATGTGTATCCAAAGTGATAGTATAATCTTTCCCCACAAAAAACAGCTTACATAGAATACCACTGTCTGTTTTGACGGAAAGAATACCACTGTCTGTTTTGACGGAAAGAGACTCTCATCAAAAAGCTATACCCTTCCTTTAGGAAGTTGTGTGTCACCACAAGCAGTTCCTGACAGCATGGCGGACGGAGCATCCATTCTTTGTTTATAATTGAGTTAATGTAGCTGAACAGTAACATGCATTGCTATCAATTCACCTCAAGGCCCTAACATGTCTTACAGGAGTGAAAGTAAAGATTAGTGCTTGCAGCAGTGATGGGAATTGGCAAAGAGGGTGAAAGAAATGCTTACAGCACTGAGCTTCTTTTGCACCGTGAGTGATGAAAAGCATCTTGGCAAAGGCACTATTAGTCCTGCATGATGGTGAAATTGCAATTCTAAATTTACCTAAAATGTATGGGTATTGTGTGCCAGTGTCTTATTAGCTGCATGTTTCTTATCAGCTGCTGCTGTATGTTTTTAGCTTGGAACAAATCAGTTTGGATAAATGGGTGAAAATTTAGAAAACAAATAATTTCTGAGCATCCTTAGATGCCTTTCTCTAAACCTACTGAGTGTAAATGTTGTTTGAACTGTGTAGTGTAGCCTATTGAGCTGTGCCAGTGTGGCTGGTTTCTAAATCCTTGCGTTTGTCTTGAGTGGTTAACATTTGCTTGCCAAAGATCCATCACTATACCTCCTACAGTATCTAGATAATACAGTATCTAAATAAAACTTCACATTTGTTTTATATGTCTCCTAAAAATGTTATCTTGATATAATCTCCAAGGTTGTCACCTTAGGTCTGCTTGCTTTGGATGAAAACAGAATTAAAATTTGGTTTGTACAAATCATTATCAATTATTTAAAGATGTAGCTACAATTTGGCAGGTGGATTGTTTATTCTCGAGTCAGGGGAACCATTTAGCCATTAACTGATTCACTAGTAAGCACTTTTGACATTGTGATAAACAACCGGTAAACTCTTTTCACGGCAAATCCTTTTTAACTACAATGTAGTGTTCATAGCAAGTAGACATATTAATTCAGTATCTGGTGTTTTTTTAAGATTAAGAGACCTCACACTGGAAATAAAATGGGATTTGTGCGACATAAGTAGTGTGAGGAAAGCCTTCTTTTCCGTCTTTAAGATCTAAAATGTTCAGTTTACCCATCAATTGTTATACTAATGTTGTGAAACTGCAGAAGTCTTATAATGTATTGGACTATTCATGGTAACAACAGCTGTTTCTTGTCTGGATTCACTTTAGACACCATCAGGCACGATTACCTAACCTGCGGCGAAATAATTTGCCAGTTCTTAAGTTTAACATGACAGATTGATGTACAAAGACAAGTGCTACTGACCCTGTGCGCCATCCGTGACTAATGTCAGGAAAGCTGCCTACATGACTTCTTGTGGTGTTGTCAAGAGATAATGAGAGCTAGTTGTTTTATGCAGGAATGAGCACTCAAGTGCATGACCTCCAGAGGAAGAGAGAGGCAGGGGTAAGGCACCGGAAAGGAGATTAGAGAGAGTGAGACAGGGAAAGTTATGGCAAGAGAAGAAGTGGAAAAGAGTCGAGATATGAAGGGAAATGGAGAGATGAAGAGTGGATACACTGAGGATGAACGTGTAAGGGAGAGGACAGGATTGAAGGAGAGTTTAAAGGAGAAAGAGGCAAATTTATGGGGGAAGAAAACGCAGAAGAGAGAAAGCTGGGATTCCCTTCACACCACTGTCCCAGCTAATCTACTTAGAAATAAGCTCACATCTGTTTTCCACATAAAAGCCCCAATATAGTGTCACATTCACATTCACGCATGGTAATAATGGGATATTATTCAGTTTCAGTCTAAAAAGAGACCTGCATTTTCAACTTTTGCATCAATGTAAAGTGGAAAGTTTGGTATTCTTTGCTGGTTTGCAATCCCTACTGATAACTTTTTACATAGTCTCCATCATGAGGTTCTAATCACATTCATCTCTGGACTTCCTCTTTAAGGAATTGAACCTGAATAGAAACTGTTGCCTTTTTTAAGGTTATTTTTTTTAATGTTCACACTATGTAGTAGTGTAGGTGCCAAGTATCTGTCTCTTCCCTCTCCCCTTTTTTAAGTGTCTGCATATGGAGAGTAGATGAAGGCCAAGGCACTTAATTAGTTATATAAGAGGTAATTTGAATTCTCACTCTGACCCCAGTTGTCATATTGCTTCACTCATGTACAGTATGACCTCAACCCAAAGCTATTTTGTGTGGTAATTTTTGTTATGGCTGCACTGAGCTTACTAAGGCTCAATGGTAGTGGACATGATAAGCTTTTGCAGACCCTCACATAGCATAAAGCTGATGGAAAATTCCTCTTCTCATGATTGTACATAATGTGTTCATATCGGTAATGGAGAAAGCATGTCGCAACAAACCACTGTGTGTAGTTGTCAATGTCATTGTCAGCCTGGAAGATTTCATTTCCCATTTCCCAGAGACAAAGGCTTCATTGGGTGAAGGTGACCACCCAGAGTTTTGTTGTTTATAGTGATTACAAGTCACCATATCCACTTAGGCATGATTGGATAGATCCTATGCCAAAAAATTCAAGTCACAACAACCTTAAACTGCTGGGCGTGTATGGTGTGTACTGGAGTTTCATTACCATAACAACATCTGTGGGAAATTTTAAGGAAATAGAAAATAATAGAGACAAAAAAGACAGAGGGCTTAATGGTGATGCTCAAAAAGATTGAAAAAAAAAAATTAATATATGAGAAGACGAGAGGCATCTTTGAAATAGCAAAGATGGAACAGAATAGAAGAAAACACATAAGGGGTTTTCGGTGTATAGTAAATAGCTGAGAAGATGGAGAGGGCTTTCAAATGACAGGACAGACCAAAGAAATGGAAGAAAAAGATTGGAGCATGCAAAATACAAACAAAAAAAAAATGAGAATGGTCCTGAAGTAATTTTAGTGAGAGCAAGCTTACACTGAGGGGTGTTCTGTACTGCACACTGGCTAGTGCAGGTGGAGCTGAGTTTGTTGACCACTCCAGTGATGTTCTCAACCCGCCTGTCCACTATAGCCTGCACGTTGTCCATGTTGAGCAGGTTGAGACCCTCCATACGACCCTGCATAGCTGAAATCTGGCTCCTTGCGTTGCGCAGACTGGCTGACATCCTATTCAGCTTCACCTGGGAAGGGCCAGAGCAGAAGGGAAGGAAATTATTTCTGTGCACAGAATACAAAGACGGTGGATTACTGAAGTCACCAGCCTCCTTCATTGTTTTACCAACCAATTTGAATTTTAGAATAGAAACAAGTCTGCATGACGGTTGGCCATCTGCCAAAGTGGCTGGGAGAGTCAACAAACTGACCAGACAGAGCAAAACAAATACCGCCGTTTGGCTGGTGTCTAACACTGATTCCCCAACCTGTTTACAGTGCCAAGAATTTTCCCTGGTGGATTGGAGCCAGGTAGGACTTTACAGGTCTTTTAACATCTGGCCAGTTTACATTCCAGCTGGGTACATTTGAGTGGGCAATTTTAGGTGACTTTGTCACAATGTTTATGTTACGTTTAAATCATGTCTTTAAAGCACATTCTAGTTTAGTTTGTATAGATCAGTGTCACTAAAATCTTGGCTGATAAATAATGATACTGGCTTATGGAAATCTTAATGGCTTTAATGGAAATACAGAATTGGTGCAGTGCAACAAATGCACTGTTTGTACAGACCTCTAAATAAGGTTTATATGGTACAGAATGTGTACTGATTTTATAGTTTGAACAATGCCAAAACTTGATTATGCTAATTTGGATTAGGCTGACAAAACATATCCTAAACTTTTATTGACATCAGAAATTCAAAATGATTTTCTAAAATATATATATTAAAAAAAAAATAATAATATATATATATATAGTATATATGCCCAGGATCTTTGCATTGAACCAAGGGTTTTGTAGTAGTCTTTATTCATTCATTCCTTGTTAAAATCCTGCATTTTCCAATTAAAAGTGTGAGACTGAACTGTGTCTCTTACCTGCATCTCCTGCATAGTGCTCGGGCTCGGTGTAATTTTCCCCAAAATAGAACCATGCCTCAGTCCAGCAACGTCCACAGTAGCTCCAGGGACCATCCCATCTCCCCTCTCCTCTTGGCTGGACCCACCTTGCACATCCTGTCCTGTCAGGTCCAGTCTCAATTCTTCCTCAGCATCCCTCTGAATGGGGACCTGCATCTGTCCCTGGTCAGCTTGCTGATGTCCAAAAGCTCCATTGCCCCGTGCCCCACGGCACTCCTGGCATCCACTCTTTAGCTTGTTGACCACCTCCTTCAGGCTCTGCAGCTCCTTCATCGTCTTCTCCAGCAGCCTGAACTGCTTGGGCAGCTGGATGGTGAGGGGAGGCAGGGTGAGCTGATAAGGGCAGTCCTCCCCCTCCTCTGCCACGGCTCCGGAGCTCCCACACTGGCTCGAGGGTCTCAGTTTAATGGGGCAGGAGGTGGGAGTCCCAGATTCAGATCCCAAAGAAAATTGTCCTTTAGCGTCCCATCTCTGGTGTGAGATGACAGGGAGGTCTGCTGCCCTGCTGGCGTGTGGCACCAAGGTAGCTGTAAGCAGGAGAGTGGTACAAACGCAAAGCACAATTGTCCTCATTTTTCTGTTGTGTTAATATTGTAAAGGAGAAATAAATGTGTGTAAAGTGAAAGTGTCTGCAACTGCCTAAACTCAGTGTCCGAATGCGTATAGTAGTGTGTGTGTGTGTCTGTGTGTGAGAGTATGTCTGTGCCCGCAGCTGCAGATTCTAAGTAAGTATGTGTATGTATGTCCAGTATCCTATTGGTTTTAAGAGTGTATGTGTGTGTATGAGCGCAGCTTGCAGGAGGGAGAGCGCAGGGGAACTGCCGCTGCCTCAGATAGCTGTGTCATTAATATCAGAACGAGGGAGGGAGGGAGGGAGCGAGAGAGAGAGAGAGAGAGAGAGAGGGTGCTGAGTTAGAGAGGATGGGAGGGGCTATACTGTTGCGTAATGCACAATACCATATCAGCAGCATTGTGTAAAACCACAGTTTCAGACATGTTTTGGGAGTTGGCAGGAGAGAAAGAAAGAGGGGGAAGAAAGAGAGGAAGGGAGGGATGTAACGAGAGAAGGTGGGTCCTTTGCCTGCATTGCATGGTACCATCCTGCCTCACTCTGAAGTCTGCTCATTTCCCTGAGGAGCCAAATGACTCAGTACACAGGAACTATCCACTCAACTGATGTTAGGGTGATGTTTTTTCCACACTGTGCTGTTTTGTGATTTCAGATGTTCGTTCGCAGTACAAAATTTAAAGGTCTCATCCTCCGACCCAGTTCAGTTTCAAAAGCCAATTAGGCTCAGCTGGGCACAATGTACAATCTGTAGTTTGCCAGCAGCAACAATAAAGAGGGGTTGTTTCAATTGGTACAAACAACTCTTTTTTTATTTACAAGACTTACTCAGGTTTTTCCAAATTAAGCAACAGAATCATCAGACTTCAGAATCAGTTTTTCCTGAATCCCGATGTAATACAGGTGCAGCTGGCACAATTAACTCAGAATAGATCAAACATTAAAATGAGTAAAGCCAAATCAATTTCAATAAGATATGTTTTGATGGATAAATAGCACTTCAAAAAGAAAATATAGCCAACATCTCATTGTATCTTCAATGGTTTCCTATATCTTTTTTGTTACAGTGTTCTTTCCTGATGCAATACTTTCCTGTGTTGTTTAAGGAAAGTTTGGACAGAGTTTAACCTCTCTTCATCTCAAGCATGAACAAATATGGAAATTCAAAAGTGATTTCAAGCCAACAGCAGCTGGTTGACCTGCAGCATGTCACTAAAAGAAATGCAAAATAAAACCCATATTTTTAAACCCAAATGGCTCTACTCCCCTCACAGGCTGTCAGTGTGGATATCATTAATTGAAACTGCTGGCTGCTGCTGTGCTCTTTATTTATTTTGTGCTGCTTAATGATTCTCTTGCATTTAGCACTGTGTGAAATAGGCTCCAGTTTTTTTAATGAAGGGAACTGGGACATTTTGGTAGCACATCGTTAGCACATTGTTACAATAAACAAAGCATCAGAAATGTCTTGGTTTGGGATCCCCTTGAAAACAAAATGATACATCTCAAGGCGTTTATACCAATAGCAACATCCCTAAGAACTTTATTTCTCCACATGACAATTCTTATTTCACTTGCCTCCTCCATAAGAAGACCAGCTATCAAAAAACAAGAATATTGAATTGTTATTTTACAGAAAGTGCCTCGCTCAAATATACCTCAATATTGCAGATATTGGCTGACAGACAAGTTTTGACCCAGCCTTCTCGTTCTCACCACTCCATTCTGTGGCGCCAGCTGTTGGTGAAGTTACACAATGGCTGACTATAAAATGTATTAGAACTTTAATTGCTGTAATGTCACCATTGATGGAACAGATAATAACATATTTATGAACAATACACTTGTTTTTTGCCTGTAATGATGATGTGGTAATGTGGTCATTTCTGGTGTTTTTTAGATTGAAATTGCACTCATACTCACCCACAGACATTATTTATACCTTGGGCAATTTCATGGAGTATCTTATAGAAATGATTAAGCAATGCAAGCTATTAAAACTAATTGTTTATTCTGCAGAGTGAACAATTCTTAGCTTTGGATCCTCACCCAGTGACATTTACAGTCTGGATGTTCCCCTACATGCCCTGGGTCCTGTTATAAACTCGTATTAAGTTCATTAACTTGGCACTGATTATTTGTTTCCAGGACATGGCTATTGTTCCAGTATATTATGGGATTTATAACCACAGGTCATGTAATTGGATTTTTTTTTTTTTATGGGGTGTTTGGAGCGGCTCATGGACATGTCATATTTCTTGAGAAGTGACACAGTTTCGGATAATTGATTTAATCTACTGAAGTTGCTCTCAGCCCTGAAAGAAGAACACGCCAGAAAGGGAAATATCACAACACAAAACTTTTTCTAACAAAGTGATTCAATTTAGCTGTAGGCTCAACTCCAGTTCAAACAGTCAATACGCACATAAAGGCATAGATGCACACAAAGAGGGATGGTGGTTCTCTCCATCACACAGTGGAATCCAGCACTGTGCCTCTGTGGTCATTATTCTCTCCCTGAAGGTACAGGAGTATTAAAGCCCACAGGTTGTTTTTGTTATACACTTCACATACCTGCTGCCACACACTCAGATTACTGGAGGGTTTATTGCTGCAGTACAGATCACATGCTTGGGGGGAGTAGCTGGACAGGTCCATGTGCCTGCATAAATATCTTCCAGTGATTATCTCTATCGCACTTCAAAGATTGTCTGCCACATGTGAGCCTTATGCAGCCACCCTATAAAAGCCTCCAATACTCTATACCGCTGAAGATAAGTCTTGGCACCAGAATTAGAGAGGCTGCCTGAAACCGCTTCACGCTGCTTCCCTCAGATAAATGCCCAGTGTATGGCCAGAATGTCTGTTGCATCGCTGGTATGCTGAAAACACAACACTGCCCATTTTTTTTTTTTTTTTTAAAGGTTTATTTAGATAGGGACAGATACAAAAAAACATAG
Organism: Sander vitreus; assembly: GCF_031162955.1. NCBI lineage: Eukaryota > Metazoa > Chordata > Actinopteri > Perciformes > Percidae > Sander > Sander vitreus. The sequence goes on from NC_135877.1 coordinate 11,225,249, forward strand.
ATAAACTTCAACAGTCATCTGATGTATGTATCATAGTGTTTTTAGCCAAAGCTAATTCTCAACACTTGTCCCTAGTAGTGCTTTTGGTTACAAATAAAAATACAGATTTACATTATTATTAAAAATACAATAAAGATGAAATAAAAATAAATGAAATGAAAATGGAAGGAAATTATACAATGAGAGCACAGTGTAAAAACTAAATATGAGAGCAAGATTGTTCCCAAATTAGCCACAATTTAGTATTTTTTTTTAAAGTGGCTAATGTTGGGATACATTTCAAGTGGTCTGGCAGAAAATTCCATAATTTTGCCCCTTTTACTGAAAATGCAGTTTGGGCAAATGATGTTCTACAGAAAGGGATGCTACAATTGCCTTTTAACGCTGCTCGGGTGATGGTTCTGGTTCTGCTGGTTTTATTATTGTTCTGCAAAGGGGAAGGGGAGCAGCGTTATTTAGGCATTTGAAGACCAATTTAACAAAATGCAGGGAGATAAAATTAGCAAAGCTTAAAATCTTATGTTTACTTAAAATTTGATACCTTATTCTCTTCTTGTCTAGGACTTTCAAAGCTCGGTTATATAGACACTCTATGGTCTTAACTGATGTCTGGTGAGCTTGGGACCATGTGGTCAAGCCATACGATATGTGTGAGAGAATCATAGAATTTAAAAAAAAAAAAACACAGTCAAGAGTTAGGCAGTTTCTTATCATCCTAAAGCAGCCCAAGTTGGCCTTAACGGTTTTATAGATTTTCTTGATATGACTTTTAAAGTTCAACTGATAGTCTATAATTATTCCCAGATACTTCAATTCAGGTACTTGTTCAATAAGCTCCCCATTAATTTGTACATTCAAGAGCTGTGTTAGAGGTAGTTTTTTTAATGGAAAAGCAGACAGAGTTTGTTTTTTTGTGTTTAAAGTTAAACAAGATGAAGCCAGCCAAGATGATATTTTATCTAAGTTGACATTTAGTTTGTCAGCCACAGAAGTACAGGTGTTACCAGATGCATACACCACTGTGTCATCTGCATACATCTGTAGACCTATATCTGGACATACATCTGGCAAATCATTAATGTAAAGGCTGAAGAGTATGGGTCCCAAAACAGTGCCCTGAGAGATCCCTGTTTCAATTTGGAGAAAGGTAGATCTCACATTATTAATTATAATACACTGTTCACGGCCTTTTAAATATGATTGAAACCAGGACAATGACTGTTTGGAAAAATTAAACTTGGCTAATTTTGAAATTAAGGTGTTGTGATTTACTGTATCGGATGCCTTTTTTAGATCTAAAAATACTGCACCAACTACATTTCCCTTATCAAGTGATTGTTTAATATTTTCGATTAATAAACCTATCTTAATAAGCCTCAAATTCTGTTTTGAATCGTTGTTTTGTTTCAGTGCAATGAGATCATTTCACATGTTCCCGTAATATTCTTTCTTTTTTTTTTAGGAGTTAATATTAGATTACATGACAAGTTGCAGTTAAAAGATCAATCCGGACCAGATGACCCACTTACCATTTCAAGATGTAAGAGTGAGAGATTTAACCAAACATCACCATGTTTTAAACACAGATCATGTAATACTTGTCAGGTGTTTTGCTTGTAGTGACAAGACCTTGGGTGACTGCTAATGCAAACTGACTGAAAAACATCTGAATGAATCATATTAACGAGAGCCTTAATCTATATCGTTCAGAACATTCATATCTCTGTCCTTCAGCCCTTGGAACGTGGTCCGGTACTTGCGAGCACATTTGACAATAGCTAGATAAACAATATAATGGAATGAACCTAAAAACATAATCGACTATACCTAATGTTTGAAGTTGTGTGTGTGTGTGTGTGTGTGTGTGTGTGTGTGTGTGTGTGTGTGTGTGTGTGAGAGATCAGAGTGTCTGTGTGTGTTCATTGCCATTAGATTACCTGCTACACAGTCTGATCTGAGATATCCTCAATTCTGCGGCTCTTTGATACAGACAAGGCTATCCCTCATTACTCCCCACTCTACCCACTCTACCAGCCTGGCTCTGAAGATAAGAGGGAACAACACCGGTCTTCTGTTTCTATCAGTGTTTACACACACACACAACTAAGTTGCCGCAGACAGACATTTAACAACTCTTTGTGATAATTTTCCCTTTTTGCAATGCTGTTGACCTGATATCTTTCTCTTTGCTGTGTTTTGTTTTGTCTTTACCAAGGTTTCACAGCTGTGTATCTTTTTTATCAACTCTCATCCAGAACTAATGGTACCTGTAATCTACCTATCGTTATGTATGGGCCATTCTCAATGATTTTTCTTCCCATTTTGAGATTGCAGATAGTTGGAGGTTCGTTTTTATACTGATTGTGAACGGGTGTTCTGATATTGTGATATCTGCTGTGACGATTAAAGTTTATTCAGCCCAACTTGGGTTAAATCTTCTTTACAGACATCAGGGAGTTGGGCTTTGTTGTTTTTTTCATACAAACTGAAGTTTGAGCATGGAACAGCAAAAATAAAGCAATTTTTGCAAATTGCAATTCAAAAAGAAAACTTATATATGAACTTTGGAACTCTTTTGGAGTCTCCAGTGATTTAGTTTTCAAGTTCTGGAACTTAATTATGTCACTAAACAATATTATAAAAGTGCTTACTGGTCAGAATTGCAGGGTTCAAAGCAATATCATCCTATTGAATATTCTGTCTGGAAAAAATGGCAACAAGAGATTTCCACAGAATGTGATTTTCTATTAATATCTTAGCTTTTATACAGCCAGCTCTGGGTCAGATCAAAGACTTTGAAATGGTGCATCCTTAGCTGGCAAACCCATGCAGGGGGATTTGTTGCCAACTTAGCTGAGTGAAGCCAAGTTTAGGACTGCTGTAATGTAAAGCTGGACTCTTCAGATGTGGATGATTGACACCGGGGGAAATTTGTAAAAACCCAGCCAACACTCTTTTGCTGATGGGAGTTTTTAATTGTTAAGAGTTACTAAAAACCATAAATGATCAATTATATTGGGTAGTACCTTCTGTTTTTTCATGTCCATATGATGTGTAATATTTCTGTTTCAGTTGCTATCATTGGGCAAAATCAGCCAGACCAAAGTAGCCAAACTGAAATCCAGCTACAGGCTACTCCATGATACTCTGAAGAGGTATGTATTCCTGTTGAAACACAAGTTCATTTGTCACCCTCATAATTGTGTGTTATATTTTGAAGGTGCATTATTTGCAAGTTCAATTCTTGTGACAGCCAGAATGTGTCCAGTGAAAGTGTCCTTGAAGAAAACTTTAACTCCCCATCAGGTCTAGTTGTGCTGCTCATATATACCGTTGAAAAAGTGTGGAGGTAGCATCTGTGACAAGCCACTGGCTTCTGAAGAGACATTTTGATTGGGGTCACTTCTCACTCAGTTAGTGGAGCCAGGAATCCTAATTTGAGCAAAGAGGTGAAAGCAAGGTTGTAACTGAGGCAGTACTAACCAACACAACTGACTGTAATAGGCTAAGACACATCCATCCATCCATCCATCTTCATCCGCTTATCCGGGGTCGGGTCGCGGGGGTAGCAGCTCCAGCAGGGGACCCCAAACTTCCCTTTCCCGGGCCACATTAACCAGCTCCGACTGGGGGATCCCGAGGTTAGAGATATAATCCCTCCACCTAGTCCTGGGTCTCCCCCGAGGCCTCCTCCCAGCTGGACGTGCCTGGAACACCTCCCTAGGGAGGCGCCCAGGGGGCATCCTTACCAGATGCCCGAACCACCTCAACTGGCTCCTTTCGACGCAAAGGAGCAGCGGCTCTACTCCGAGCTCCTCACGGATAACTGAGCTTCTCGCCCTATCTCTAAGGGAGACGCCAGCTACCCTCCTGAGGAAACCCATTTCGGCCGCTTGTACCCTGGATCTTGTTCTTTCGGTCATGACCAAGCCTTCATGACCATAGGTGAGGGTAGGAACAAAAAACTGACCGGTAGATTGAGAGCTTTGCCTTCTGGCTCAGCTCTCTTTTTACGTCTAACGATAAATTGAATGTAATACCGCACCTGCTGTGCCGATTCTCCGACCAATCTCCCGCTCCATTGTCCCCTCACTCGCGAACAAGACCCCAAGGTACTTGAACTCCTTCACTTGGGGGTAAGGACTCATTCCCTACCTGGAGAAGGCACTCCATCGGTTTCCTGCTGAGAACCATGGCCTCCGATTTAGAGGTGCTGATCCTCATCCCAGCCGCTTCACACTCGGCTGCGAACCGATCCAGTGAGTGCTGAAGGTCACAGGCCGATGATGCCATCAGGACCACATCATCTGCAAAAAGCAGCGATGAGATCCCCAGCCCACCGAACTGCAACCCCTCTCCACCCCGACTACGCCTCGATATCCTGTCCATAAATACTACAAACAGGATTGGTGACAAAGCGCAGCCCTGGCGGAGGCCAACTCTCACCTGAAACGAGTCCGACTTACTGCCGAGAACCCGGACACAGCTCTCGCTTTGGTCGTACAGAGATTGGATGGCCCTGAGAAGGGACCCCCTAAGACACATGTCAATCAAAAACGTAATTCTTTTTAAGCTTTATTAAATCCTTAATGGAACACTGATTCTACACATCGCCACCCAGGCACACACTAGATAAAGTGAAATTATAACTTTTGAGACCCCAGTTTCTTGTGGAAACAACTAATCTCTGTGTAATTTCTTGTAAAAACAAGAAAACAATCTGAATGTGCACATTACATCTAATTGGCTCAGTACTAAAAAGTCTATCATAGAAATCAACAGCTGTATGTTTACATATTGTACCACAGCTTTTTTTGAAAAATTTGATTCAGACAAGAGTTAAGGCTCTTTAGATTATTTGTTTTATATGATTTGCCATTTAACTAGGGTTTCTATGAATTCATGTTATAGCTATTGGTTAGTTTTACTGAAGAGTCATGAGATCCAGTGAATAGTGATGTAATAGAACATGAAAGCTTGCGATAACAAGTAGTTCTTGAAAAGCAGAGGGTACTGTCATGTTTTCATGTGGAAATAATGATGTAATGTTGTCAGTCTACAGTTTTACCCGTGTTTTGGACTGTTAGAAAGCATGTATATGTACCCAGCAGTTAGGAAAAAGTATCTGTCTACTGCATATCACAAACTTAAATCATTGTTTCATCCAATAGTACCCAGGATTCTGAGCTCCACCTTTTGGGAGAGGCAAAGAGGTGTCGTGCTGAGCTGGAGAGGCTGCAGGATGAGCTGGAGAGAACAGAGGAGCAGAGCACCTCTGAGGAGCCTGAGAGTGAGGTCAATGAACTGAGGCAAAAGCTCCACCAGGCATACAATGAACTAAAAGCTACTGAGGAGAGAGAGTACAAGACACAGCACAAACTGAAATGGTGAGCTGTGTATATTTATATATATATATATATATATATATATATATATATATATATATATATATATATACACACGTACACACTTTATTATTGTAATCACTCATGCTGCAAGTTTAATTTTCAGTCAAATATTGTATCAAATGAAAATTATCTATAAAAAAAATCTATTACAAACTTCTCTCAAATGTGGCTGCAGCTTGGGCTTACAAACACACACACACACACACACACACGTGTGTTTCTTTTTGTATCACTGAAACATTATTATCAGAAGAAAAAGTACCAGGTTTGAGTGGATACTTATGTTTGCTCTGGATGTAACGTGTTTACTTGTCTGAGCTCTTCACTCTGGTTAGTTTTTGCGTCAGTCCTGGAGTCTGTTTCTGTTCCTGTCCTCTAATCCTTTCCTTTAGCTCCCATGAGTCTCTTTTCTCATCGCAACCAATTTTCCTCTACAGGTTTCTCTTTTCCTTCCACTAACTCACTCAACACCACTAACACTGTGTCCAAAGAGTCAAACACCCACAGAAATGGAAAATAACTCGCTCGACTATCCCACTTTTCTGTACACAAACTTTTCTTTTCAAGGGCCAAAGGGAGGTTACTGCAACATTGCTGCTAAGCAACATGAACACATGCAGCAGTGGTTCCCAAACATTTAGGCTTCTGACCCTTGAAAACAAAGCAATGTCTACTTGTTGCATATGTCACAGAGCAATTTTCTTTTCCTTCGTCGATGTAATAAAGTAAAAAAGTAAAATCAACCAGTAATCCACAAGACAAAAAGCAACACTTTCCGAAGAACATTTTGCAGGTACAAAGACTGTGAACAGGTCAAAATGTCTTAAAATGTTAGTTAGATGTGTTGTGTGTGTGTAAGATGTTGAATAGGAGTTGCAAATTGAAGCACTTAAAGCAGTCAAATGTCATTTAAATAGATGAAAGCAGTTGAAATGCCATTTGAAATGATGAAAGCAACTGAAATTTCAGGTAAAAATAGGCGCCAACATGCAAATTTCTATGCCCTGTAGGCAGTCAAATTGTCAGACTGAGATGAAAGTAGTTGAACTGTAAACTATGAAAGCAGTTGAAATATCAGTTGAAGATGAAGCACCCGAGATAGTTTCCTGTGTGCAGTGTAAATAGTTAAAGTGTAAATTGGTGTGTAAGCAATGACAGCAGGTAAACTATCCCTTGGGGTATGTAAGCTGTCAGTTAAAGGGTACCTTTTAGTCACTGTCCGTTAATGTGTGTCTGTTGAGACTGAAAGCAGTTGAACTGTCAGTTGAAGGACAAGCAATGCAATCATTTAAATCAGTTTCAGTGTAGCACTGAAAGCAAGCTTTTAAGCAGATCTCTTTTCTTATTTTTCCTGCATTGCATTCAACCCTGGATTGCGTCAGCGATATGAAACCACTCACAGCACGTAAACTCACCACTGTATTGCAAATATATGATCTGTAGGATACAGTGATTTTTAGTGCAGAGCACACACAATGAGGCAGAAATTTGAAGGTCCTGCCGTAATTGAAATATTAAATGGAAACCACTTACAGAGCATTCTCAGAGGATGCTGTAATAGACAGGTTTGGACACTGAGTGTGCATGTTGTTTGTGACAGCATTTTGGTGGTGAGCTCTCTTGTCCTCAGGCTCTCATCATTTATGTTTCTCCTTCATCTTTCTGCCCTTTCTTTCTTCCCCTCCAGCCTCATATTTCCCCCTCTTTCTGTGTTTTATTCAGTTCTTTTTTTACCTCTCCTCTCCCGACCAAATGGCCAGCGGTTTGCATGTGATGAGCAGATGCTCACCATGCATCGCCCTTTATCTTTAGCCAAAGAGATACACAGGAATTCAGCACTTTTTCCAGTCACATATTTTAGCATTCATGCAGCTTTCTCTGTATATCAGTTAATATCCAATATATCAACTTGTCAGGAAGATTAATATCATTTACTTTGTGAAACGTGTAGCTCTACACTATGTGCTATTGTAAGGTTTTTCACAATGACAAAGCTGACTCGAAACTATTTCATACAAACTTTAATCAACTGCACAAAAAGCGTCCACTGCAGGGAGATGAAAAATTCATAGAAATGATGTTTTTATATGCACGTTTATACTGTGTTAGGTACTTTATTTATGATTCTATGTTGTATGTATGAGAAAGCTTGTGTATACTGGTTCTTGTATATATACGGCATACTGTAGCATTTAGATCTTTTTATTCACTCACTAATAGTAGAAAGCTTTCATAGCAACTTATGCAAAGCTTTTGACACCCATTGCATCCTTTCATTTTTGGTGTTTCCTCTTTCAAGCAACAAGAATTTGGTTTTGGTTACCTGGAAACTCCACACCAGTATATTTAAAAAAAAAAAAAAAATACCCATTCCTCTAATCACATTCCTCTTTCTGTTTAACCAGGAACTGAAACAGGTTATTTATTTCTGTTAATAACATGTTTTGTTTGGTTGTTCAACTTTTCCCTTCCTCTCCTTTCCCCCGCTCTCTTCTTCTCACCTCACCTCGACCCTTACTTATGCAGTCTGCGGGAAGAGAAGCAGTATCTGGAGAAAGAGAATGAGATTCAGCCGAAACCTGCTGTAAGTTCATTATTGCACCATCCGGGTGTAGTTTTAGAGATGTGGATTACTACTGCAACAACTGTCTTCAGAGAGGATAAATATGAGTTTTACTTTAAGCCTCCATCCAGACTTAATCCCTCAATATTAAGACTTGCCATTGGCTCTTTTTTGGAGCCATTTGAAACATTTTATATTACAATCTCCCATTCAGATAAAATGATGGCATACAAGTTTAAAAAGCTTTAATCCTTGTTGCAGATGGCGAGAGGTTTTTAACTTTCGGTTAAGGAAAAAGAAATTAAGCTAGTAACGGCTGGTAATCATTCACAACGTCAACTGATGTCACAAAAGAACGCATAACAAAGCAGTAAAATATATTATTTAAAAGTAAAAACAAATATACCCTTACAATATACAGACATCAGAGCCTATAATAGGCTGTCTTTGGACAGTTTCTGATAGCACACTCGCTTCCTCTATGAATCGCTGCTCACACTGTATTATAATATACACAATTCTCTGCATGCTATATATAATTAAATTTATATATTATTTACATACATATATAATTATTTACAGTGAAAAATAACATAATCATATCATACTTGAATCCCAATATCGTCTTGATTTCAACACTGCAGTACTTTGAAGGATGCCATTGGTCATATTAATACTGTATTACGTTCATTATTTAGACTGAAGTCTACTACAATGTAGTGCTGTTTGAGCATTTCCAACACTTAGATGACCAGCACTAAAACTCAGAATGTGTTAAATAAAATCAAGAATGTTAACAGAATTAGGGAAGTCTTAAGAAGCAATTTATTCACAATTCTCTAATCATCATCAATCAATCAAAATTCAGTCGCCTGGTCTGCTTATGGCAAAAGAAAGTAAGATTTTGAGCTTTGTAGAGCTTGTTGAATAAATTCAGCAGCTTTAATTAACTTTCAGATTTTGAATACTTTGGGGGTTCTGTTATGCAACTACCATTTAATTACTGATCGTATTAACACAACATTCCAAATCTACTACAGTTCTGCTTTCAATACCTTTTAGAACAAGTGACACAAGCGGGTTTGCTTCTCTATACTGTAGGGAGCCATGATTGCAGTGCAGCATTTTGACTGCTCAATATGAATTATCGAGTATGGCAGTATTGTGGGCACAGCACCAGGACTCATGAACAATTCTTAAAATGTAAAACATCAGAAGTGTATGGTCAAATAATATTCATACAAGCAATTCCTTCTTCTGTTTATTTGAATAGCAGAAGCTGCTACCTTTACTTAAAAAGTAGCAGACGTAACATAGTGTATGTGTAAAGGGGCCTTTCCATTTGTTATTGAAACAACAAATAAACAATGTGCCTTCTTCTCTATCTGTCACACACAAACACACTTGTCAAATATGATTAATAAGCTGTGTTTCATTATAGAGTCCTCACATACATTTTTAATTAAACTAGCTTCAGCGTGCATTGCATTTATCAAGTTGAAGTGATAACAGCTGGTTTAGTTGCAGTTGTTTGCGTTCATACTCAGACTAGAACTAGTACTAGCACTGAAAAATGTGTTACCATTTAAACAACTAAAAGACTTTTATTTTATTTTTCATCAATTAGAAGACAGTTTATGAGTCTTAAAAAACAAAAAATCCATGTGCAAATCAAAGGCTGTTGGAACTGACAGAGTTTGGATGAGACACTAAGAAATGAGAGGAAAAAAACAGTGGTATTTTGCCTGTATGCTGAGCTCAATGAAATTGTCATCATAGACCTGACATGCTTGATATGTGATCTAATGTTCATGCTGCGGGTGTGTCCTCCAGGAGCTGGAGAGCAGAACAAAGGCCCTGCAGGACAAATATGAAGATCTGAGGAAAGAGGTTTCCCAGAGACAACTGGAAGTCAGGTATATTATCTAGCTGTTGCTCAATGAGCATGGCACACATGCAGTTTGCTCACGTTGCCCTGCAGATTGAAACAGGTGTACATATTTACTCTCTGGAGCTCTTCATGGCATTGCCTTTTTGTGTTTCTTTATATCTTTTCAGGTTCATTTGGTGTTTTAATAAGAAGCGGTGCAGCTAAATCTTTTAAGTACTGTTAATCAAAATTCTTCTGATAATAAGCGTTCTTTTTGTGCATATCTTGCCCTCTCCCTGCACAGAAGTCTGACCGAAGATGTGGAAACCCATGAAACGCAGATATTGAAAGAACAGAAAGAGCTGGAGGACATGACGGAGATCATAGAGCTCAAAGAGGTGTGTGTGTGTGTGTGTGTGTGTGTGTGTGCGTGCGTCAGTGGGCATAGCTTACAGCACACAATCAATTAAATAACAAATCTTGTGCTTTCTTACGTGTGTGTGTGTGTGTGTGTGTGTGTGTGTGTGTGTGTGTGTGTGTGTGTGTGTGTGTGTGTGTGTGTGTGTGTGTGTGTGTGTGTGTGTGTGTGTAACAAGGCTGAGAAAGCCCGGCTCATCAGCATCCCTGACCAGGTTTTAAAGGAGATTGAAAGGAAACGCTCGAAGAGGGAGTAAGTACATGTAACCCTTCAATGTTTGTTATTGGGGAAGAGCAGAAAGTTAACATTTCAAAGACCAGAAAGAAAAATAGCTAGTAAAGGTGCTTCAGTGAGACACAAGAAGAAAAGACAGCAGAAACCTGTCACTTGGCTCAAATCATTCCTTCGTCTTGATCTCCTATACACAAAAGAACTGGATGAGCTCTGAGTTATCATACTGTAGTTCCTAATGGAAAGAGCAATTGTTTTTGCTCAGTGTAAACTTTTGATCAGACCTGATATGTAACAGAAAAAACTAAATATTGGTTTCTAAATGAATTTCCCTGCAAGAAGCATCACTTTCCAGGTTTATACTTGTTATACGGTTTTCTCTCTGTAACATATCTTTCCAGCCACATGCTTTTTTCTGCACAGTAGGCTTTGCAACCCTGTGGAAATTAAATATGAGGAACTGAAAAACTGGGTAACATTTGTAGCAACAGTCAAATTTGTCTTGAGAATTAAAGCTTTCAATCCCTCTAATTTAATTTAATTAAAAAAGAAACATGGCAAACATGTGCATCCGACATCATTAATCTTTGCATTCAAGTGCAGCTGCAGTCAAAAGCCTCTTCATCATCAGAGAACTGCACTGCAGTCTGTTTTATGTTTATTTCAAATTAAATTTGGCTTGCAAGTGATGCAGTGGAACTGTCTGTATGAGCCATGTGAGCTGTGACTTATAATCTGAAATTCACAAAGCTGAGGGGTACTGGAGGGTGTATGTAAAAGATGGATACACACATGCTGTTATTTCATAAGATATGCACTCTTACAGTGCAAGTGAAGAGGAATACACAGACACTCTTGGCCTTATACTTACACTTGTTCTTTGTATGTTTTGGATTTTCTATCAACCCCCCTAAACACATTAGATCTGCAATGAAGAAGATAGAATCATTAAATACAGATATTTCAGAAATGGAGCAGCAAGTGAAGGAGGTGGAGGAGCGTAACCACTCCCTGAGGTCGAAGAAAAAGGAGTTGAATGAGGAGCTGGAGGGCCTCAGGGCCCAAGTAGATGCCAGTCAGAGGGAGTGCAGACAGCTGCTAAAAGAGCAGGAGGTCAACAGGGAGGAGGAGGCTGAATTCATGGGGAACAGGTATAAACTTCTTTTACAGTCACAGTCAAAAATGGACATTATGGAGAGATTGTTTTAGTCGGAGGATAGGCTTTTGCTGTGTGTTTTCAAGCATGCCATTGTGTGTTTTTTCATCACCAGAGGTATCCTGGAAATGAAGTTGCAGAACATCATGTTCGACAGGAAGCACCTGTATGAAAGCCAATGTGTGCAGCTCAGGGAGAAAAATAGGTACAGAGTAATGTCAAACTGAGCTCCATCACACATGTAAATGGGTCCCCTCATATCAACACACCTCAATAATTACACACTGTGTGTGAAGGCTATTGCACTTATACTTGTACACCTAAAATATGCAGTAAATATGTGTTCTTTCATATATATTTGACATTCAGTCAAAGAGCTTGTGGTTTTACTTTTGTCAGCATGTTGCTGTACTTTTCAGTATGCACATGGAATGTTTCTGGGAATAGTTTAAATATTTTAGATATTTAACATACATTTAATTTGTTCAGAGCATTTCTTTAGCTGCATTCTGCTGCTGTATGTTTGACAGGAATTTATATAATGAGCTTCATTTTGAGTTTCCTCATTTTATGTAAGAGTCACAGCTTTGTGAAAATTATAAATATTTAAAAGGTTTCTCCTCAGGCAGATGCAAGCCCTCAAGAGGATGGAGCATGCGTTGACCATGGCCACTGAGCAGCTAGAGCACACGCAATCTATCTACAATGAGTTACGGGCACAGGTGACCTGTAGATTATTACTTTCAATAGTGATAAGTATAGAAGAAACATCTGCTCCAATTTGAGTGGTCATGAGTGGTCTGGTGTTTTTTAGCACCTGAAGGCTTATTATTTTGTATGTATGAACATTTTTTATACAACCAGGACCTCTAATTGCTGCTTTACCAGTAAACCTCACAATGTTCAAACACGCACTCCTCATTATGTTTTTACTGATATTGGCAATTGGTTTGGAAAACTGGCGTAGAAAAAAACACAGGTATGGGAACATTTTGAGTGTAAATGTCACGGTGCCAGTAATCAGCACATTAAATTGTTAATCTGCTTTACACCAGAAGCACTTTTCTATTCTTGAACTTCCTGTAATTTTACTGATGTTTATAGTTTTTAAAACGAAAGAAGAGGAGAGCGAGAGTCATGGGAAATGCATCAGCACATCTCACAAGCACATAACTCTATGAAAGGAAATCACAATGACACATCAGGGAATTCACGCATTAAGGAAATATTGAAAACAAAGCAGTTGTACAATATAATTAATTAATTTCCACAAATCTGCCAATCAATAACGACTCTCACATGAACAATAACTCATAATTGATTTGACTGTGAAGATTTTTTACACGAGGATTCGACAGTCTGCAGGTGTACCACAAAAATGCTTTACATTTGTCTCAAACAGGATGTGATTGATGGCTGTGATATTACACAAAGTTGTGTTCTTAACTTTACACAGGCCTAATATGAACATAAAATAGTGATAGCATTTAGTGCTCCATGCATGTAGCTGAAATAAAACTGTAGCATTATCCTTTTTAAAGCAACACTAGGTAACTTTTCAACAATGACAATGTAATGTAATGGACAATTCTGCTTCCAACCTGTAGGGTACGGTGGCCGACAGGGGCAAACGCCCTGCAACTTAAGAAAACACACGCAAATAGACAAAACACAAGCAAATTAAGAAAACAACTTAATTAATTTGACAACACATGTGCAGCATTCAGCAAACGCGCTGCAAATTCACACAACACAACCAAATACATAAACGCACTGCAAATGCACACAACACAACCAAATACATAAATGCACTGCAAATGCACACAACACAACCAATAAATAAACGCGCTGCAAATAAAAAACGATGCAAAAAGAAAAGCACACAAACCCTGAAAAAAGAAGCGATGCAAAAAGAAAAACAACTTCATTAATTTGACAACACATGCGCAGCATTCAGCAAACACGCTGCAAATACACACAACACAACCAAATACATAAATGCACTGCAAATATGAAACGATGCAAAAAGAAAAGCACACAAACCCAGAAAACAAATGCAACAAAAAAACGCAGCATCCAGATTACACAACGGAAGTTCTCCAGACCTCTAGAGGGAGCAGCTAAGTGGAACAGCTGGATTTTCGACCCCACGGGGAGAGAGCGCTCTGCCTTTTTATTAGAGTCGGGTATGGCTGCAGCCTGGAGAGCTCCATAGACTGTATATTAAATTCATATTATTATTAATAACATAATATATTAATAATATAAAGTCTATGCTCCCGTCTCATGCCCTCCCGGCTGGTGCCGTCCCCGAACTTCGGCTTTTCAAAATAAAAGCTTGCCTCTGGTCCGCTATGTGTTTGTACTTTGGTGTGTTGGATGTTTGTGAACTAAACAGTACGGCAATCATGCTAATGAATACAATCACTTTTTCAGCAGATGTCTTTGTTACAACACGACGGAGTTAGCAAAGCAGTTTTGTGTTTATATGTGCGAGCAGGATTTATTCAGTTTGATAAATCCCATGGTAAATTGGCTGGTTTACTAAACAGGGAGGGACTATAAATAATATGTTTTTTGTATTTCAAGAGCGAATTGCTCCACAATATGAATACAGATTGATCACTTATTTTGTTGGTAACCGTTGTATAATCACAATATTACACTTGAGGAGGCCTATACTACTAATGCGCCTTTCGGACCTCGAAATTAAACCCTCTCATGTAATATGGCTTAAACAAACGTCAACGTTAAATGCTGATGCAGTTTTAAATGTTTTATCATGAATTTGCAGTGTGTTTGCTGAATGCTGCACATGTGTTATCAAATTAATGAAGTTGTTTTCTTAATTTGCTTGTGTTTTGTCTATTTGTGTGTGTTTTCTTAAGTTTCAGGGCGTTTGCCCCTGTCGGCCACCGTAGTAGGGGGACCAAAGCGGGAAAAGTTACCTAGTGTTGCATTAAAAACTCTTAACCTACTGATTAAGCCTTCTTCTTCTCGGGGCTAACCATTTTTAAATATGGAGCAGTGTAGCTCATACCACTCAACAGGAGGCCTGGTAACCCTGCAGAGAGGGGCAATCCCAATGTCTAAAAGCATTCATTTTTTATTATTTTTAGAGAAACTGTTTTAGTGTTACTGGATACAACGGCTATCAGAGATGCCTCAGGGAAACTCTCATATATAGTATTAATCATTTTTCAATCAATGTTTAATGTCAGATTGAATATGCACTGACTGAATTTGATCTGAAGTTGTACTGGTTCCTCATGGTCTTTACTTTCTACAACTAGGAAAACAAATAAGACATTTTTACATCTTTTCAATAAGAATCAGGTCTGACTATATAGCAGATGTAAGATCTGCTTGCACCCTGAAAACTTGAACAGACTTTACATTCCGACTTGAATTTCTAGTTGAATGCTGTTCCCAAACAAGAGGCCAGTATTCAGCAGAGGATGGAGCTTCAGAAAGAGGTGGATGCTCTCAAAGTCGGCTTCGAAAAACAGGTGGGAGCAATGTGCGTGGGTGGACAAATTATCATTAGCAGCTGTAAAATATAATGCAATTCACTGCAGTAGCCCTCTAACAAATATATCTTTGTGGAGCCTATTAAATATATATATATATATATATATATATATATATATATATATATATATATATATATATTTTATTTATTTTTTTATTTTTTTATTGTTAAAGCAAGGTGTTGATTTAACTATATCTTAGTTTTAATATATGTCTCAGAACTTTTTTCATGACCTTTTCTAAGTAAATGCCATTTTTATGTTTAAGTTCTCTATTTTTCATTTTCTAGCGTCTTTATCTACAGAGTAAGAAGGCAAAATGAGATTTCCCATCACATTTTTATCTCATCCTATGTCATATTGTTAGGTAAAACTTTAGTGATCTCTCTTGGGAAAAATGTCAACATAACACAGAAAGGTTTCAATATCCATCCTCTATCTATCTTCCTGGTATTACAGGACTTTTAGTCCATTTTGCTGTCTCATTCTGATGTCAGTAACCCTTCAATTTTAGTCAAATTGTGAGATATGTCAACTGAAAACTGACACTAAATGTGTGTTCCCAACCAGCTATCAGTTTCTGAGGAGGAGAGCCAGAAGATGCAGCAGTATGGGATGATTCAGGAGCTGCTGAGGGAGTCAAACTGCCTCCGAGAAGAACTCCATAACCTCAGATGTCTGACACGGATTAAAGTGGAGGAGAGGGGCCAGAAGCACCATGAACTGCTGAGGGCTGAGGTGCATTACAAACACACACGGATACATGTAAACACATACACAAAAGTACTTTTAAAATAGGTTTTTAAAGTCATTATTAGTGCATTTTAATAACATTAAAGAGGAACTAAAGTAGATTCATATTTTAGGTATTCTTGAGTGTGACAGGAAAGCAACCAAAAATGACAAAAACACAATTTTCAAATAGTGCAAATGTCTTTACTTTTTCTTTACTGACCTAACAATATTACTGTCACCACAATTTGATAACTTCAGAATGATTAGAAAAAAATATATAGAGAGACTAGGCCATTTTAGTTCAGCTAAATTGAAGTTAGAGTCTCAGGGGGACATTTTTGGCAGAAATGACTTCCTTGGTTCCCCTTTTCATGTTGGCTCCATGCGATTCTTCCTGTCTAATGGAATCAAAAGTTGCTGCTTTTCTAATACAGTATCACTTGCGACTACAGATTCATGCAGTCATACCTGATTAGTAAGTAATGACAATGACTAGCTCCAAAATGAATCAATGAATTCAAAAAAACTTCAAACTCTGTATGCAAAACCAGGACTGCTTGATCAGCTACTTTATTGTTCCTTTTTTATGTATTCAAATTGTCAGAAGAGAAGCTGCTACAACATTGAAAAATTGTACACCCACAAATCAGATTGAAGATTGATGTTTGTGAGCACACACACACACATAAACACACACCCACACAGAAGTGATGATACTGTAGTTTCCCCTGTATAACTCTATCTACAGCAGCTGAACCAGCAAATCCAGTATGAGCTGCGAGAAAAAGACCTGATCATCATGGACCACAACAAGCTGAACGCTATGCTACAGCGCAGGTGTCACTGTTGTTTTCTCTTCTAATTTCCTTGTCAGCCACCTTTCATTAAATGCAAAGCTGTGTGTGTTTTTGGTTACGGAGAAGCTGCTAAGCTGTTAATATGTAGTATTAGGGGAAGTATAATCACCTATTCTCTGTCACATTAATGTTTCCTGTCTGTCTCTCAGTCTTAGTCTCTCTCTCTCTCTCTCTCTCTCTCTCTCTCTCTCTCTCTCTCTCTCTCTCTCTCTCTCTCTTACCTTATCTTTCTCTTTGTATAATGTGGAGATTAAGATTTAATTGCACAACTCAAGATCTTTAAGAAAATACACACTGCTTTTTGCATTATAGGCAGTGGCAGTAATGTGTTCCTGCGTCCAGGGTCAAACCGGTACGATAAGTCCTTGGCCTTAACGATCAATCAGTGTGGGCAGCAAATGTGACTGATAATTGAATCCCTGGTTATTTGTGTGGCTCCTCTGATCTGTGTGGATCACAATTAATTCAGACATCTGCACATGTTGTCAGGGTAGAAAACCCAAGCTTACTAATTGGTCATACTTCAGTGTTCAGGCACAGACTCATGCATCTGGAACCACCCAGTATGACAGCAGACTCCATCTACATTCAATTAGTTCACGACTACACAGACTACACTCTGATGTTGATCCGCCCAAAAACTGCACCGAGCAAAAACAGAGCCGGATGATAATAAAATACTGTGTATCCTCTCTGTAATTGAAATATGAAAACCGTATTTAGCAGTCATTGTTCACAATTTGCATGTCTTACATGAATGGTAACTTGAAATGTAATGAAATGTCACACTGCATAAGACTTTAGTTCTGTCATAATTTGATTTACTAAACATTTGTTATGAACACGAATTTGACTTTTTACTATGTTAACAATACTTTGATATTATGATGATGGTATAATGATTGTTGCAATAACATTTTCCTCCATATTGCCAACTTTTTATAAGCATACTTTGACCTAAAGCCAAAGAGTAGATGTCCATATCTGGGCACGTCATATCAGTTGAGTCAGCCAGTGACAACTGTTATTGGCTATGGATATGAATACTACATTTCATATAAATCCAACAGCAGCTAGCAAGATGCTAAACAAAGAAAATAAATTAAATGTGTTTTACAGCTATCACTGGCTAGGTAAATGCAAATGATCAAAAGAACAGATAAATTATCAAAATGGGCTCATTGTGAATCAGTGCTGTCTCTCTTAGAGTTTTACAGTACTGTAAGCTGTGCAACATGATTACGGAAGAGAAGAAAAAGTACGTCAAACTGAAGCAGATCGCCTCACAGACAATCACAGAGCTGACAGAGCAGGTTAAAGTGCTTGAAAATGAGACAGAGATCCAACGTACCATTGTCATCAACAAGGACCGGTGTGTACATTTATGTTTTGTATTGAATGTAGTCCATGCAATTGTTGGTAGTCATCAGTGACGCTATATCTGCATCTCTTGTACTTTTCGTTTGTGTGCGTTTATGTGTCCATTCCAGCTCAGTCACAGTGGCTCGTATGAAGATCTCTAATAGCTCCAAAATAAGGGACAAACTGCGCAATGACATCTCCAAGGTCCAGGCACACACACACACACACACACACACACACACACACACACACACACACACACAAACAGAGATGAGACCAGTCAAGACAACTGTGGGTCTTCTTTGCCGTAAGCTAGCTAGTATCAGAAATCTCAGACTGATCTCATGAAGTGGCGTATGTATGACACGTCAATTCGTATGCCATTATTGCCGTGTTATCAAGACGCATACTCGCTTTTTAGCGTGTTTATCAACGGCATTTGGCCTCCATTGACTTACACTACCTTGCTATTGCGTGTGAATTTACGCCTTAGCGAGTAGTATAAAAGGGCGAAAATCCGCGCAGGGAGGTTGGTCGAGGTGGAGGATGGGTCAAACACAGGACTTTAACCCAGGAGACTGGGGATCGTGTCCTGCGTGTCACGTTTCCTTCGTGTCCCGCGTGTCACGTTTCCTAAACTCAACCGTCGCTTTCTTCTTTTCCTAAACCCGAGTGTCACGTTTCCTAAACCCAACCGTAGCTTTATTCTCGCAATAACATGCCAAGTGGCGTGTATGTTTATGTTTGCTGTATACAGCGTAGACGTACACGCGGATAGCTCAAAATGCGTACAGATAACACGCCACGAAAGTGGGCGTGTATGTTTACGCGGAGTCATGATGTCATGTTGGAAATCTAGCAGTTTAAATATGTCATTAACGGAGTCAAAACCCACATCCACTTTCCCCGGGATTTATCTTTGTGTCTTTTACATGGTAAGCCACGCACTTTAATAGTTTACAACAGTTTACAATGGTTTACAACAGTTTACAACAGTTTACAACAGTTTACAAAAGGCTGTGTGGTCTACTGTAAAAGTACTACTGTAGTTGTTTAAGTACCATCAAGTGACAGCATTCTGTTGTAATTAGGACAAAAAACAGGCCTGTTTTTCTTTACAAAAATGAAGCTAAACAAATGTTATGTATGTATGAGTGGTGATTTTTGGTTTGTACATCTGTATTTACAGCTTTGTGCAGTACAAGTTTAGTTGGAAAGTATCCCTACATATACACTAAGTTCCCCTTTTATGGTTCTAAAAACATGTAACACTCTGTTTACATCTTCTAGGTTGCCTGGAGGCACCATCAGATATCTCAAGAGTATGAGGAAAACAAACTGGAGTTGATGAAACTCACACAAATGATCAACCTCCAGGAACAGGCACTT
Organism: Sander vitreus; assembly: GCF_031162955.1. Lineage (NCBI taxonomy): Eukaryota > Metazoa > Chordata > Actinopteri > Perciformes > Percidae > Sander > Sander vitreus. The sequence goes on from NC_135877.1 coordinate 11,244,768, forward strand.
CTAGAAATAAACAAGAATCATGAAACGGCCATACAGCGCCGCAATTTTCTGTATGTTCATGATTTGGAGCTTACATAATGTAGCCTGAATTCAAGTAGAGGATCTAAACTACATATGTCAAATAATGTGTGTGTGTGTGTGTGTGTGTGTGTGTGTGTGTGTGTGTGTGTGTGTGTGTGTGTGTGTGTGTGTGTGTGTGTGTGTCCTACAGTGGCATCCAGCTCCTGGAGCATGAGGAGGTGTTATTCAACTACTATGAAAAGGTGAACATCCAGGAGGCAGCCATTACTAAGGGCAACATGACACTGGAGGCCCTGGACAAGGACATGAGAGACTTTCATTTAGAGATTAATGAGGAGAAGAGACAGATAGACCTGAAGAAGAAGGTACTGCCCGTCAAGAACAAGTTGGAGGGAGAGATCACCATGCTGCAGATAGAGGTGGGGATGTATACCGGCAACATAAAACCTACTTATACACATCCAAACACAGATATTAGCAGATACACAGCCAAATTCAAACTAAATTAATTTTTTCTTAATAATACGTCAAGTCACACTCTGTAGTTCCACACTTATAAAACATTAAAAAAAGAAAGGTAATTCCACTAAACTCTCAGAACTGCAAACTACTTACAACAAAAAGTTGTGGGTGGAAAGATGTGTGTGTACTACTTATGAGATGGTTACAATTGTTGAGGATAGAGATGTTTCATAGAAATCATCATAGAAATCACGCCTACTTCTCCTTTGTCTGTGTCTCATTCCTTACTGACAAGAAATGAAGAAAACACTTTTTATATTTTTGATAAACTAGTGTCAGCTGTAAAAACAGCCTGCTGTATTGTTACAGCAAAGGTGCACTCTAGTGCGAAAAATAGTTTTGTTCTACTTATTTTTGCAAAGGCCAATGTATGGGATCCTCCAGGTATTTAATTATATTGAACGAGCATTGCATGTGTTAATTTCTATAGGGCCTCTAAAGTCTAAAGTGCATTTGGTCATATACAGTATGCTTTACACTAATTTGTGCAGATGTTGCCCTCAGTATACTGCCGTTCAAAAATCTCCAGTGTCCAATCACAGCTCATCATGATGTGGCCTAGCTCATTGGATTCAAAATCCTATCTGCGCAGTCAGCCCTGTCTTTAATTAGTTCCTTCTGGTGTGATCACATGATCAAAGTTGCACTGAAAAGACAGGTGTGTGTGTGTGTGTGTGTGTGTGTGTGTGTGTGTGTGTGTGTGTGTGTGTGTGTGTGTGTGTGTGTGTGTCTGCAAGGTTTTCTTTGGAATCTTCTGGCAAATTGTGTGTGTGTGTGTGTGTGTGTGTGTGTGTGTGTGTGTGTGTGTGTGTGTGTGCGTGTGTGAAAAAAACAAAACAATTTAGACATTTAAGTGATTTATGTGGTGTCAGTGGAGAGTCCTCATAGGATCTCAGAAAGTAGATTGTGTGTGTGAAGTGAGTTGTGTCTCGGGTATTGCAGACTAATACCCGAGAAGGCAATTGCAGACACTAGGAAATTCACTTAGAGCACCACTAATGAGCAGATCTCTGTTTTGAAATACGTTTAAATCTTCTCCTTATGATGAGACTTTAGAATTAGTCTAGTACATGTATTGTGTTGGAGGACTTTCTTTTTAATCTAATGAACATACTCAATGTTCATATTCTAAGTATTTATTTTGACCACATTCCAGGTGAATTTGACTTTTGCATTTGAGAAAAAGTCTCACCAAAGACTCTCTAGACCTAACACAAAACTACTGCGAGCATGCAGAGACCCTCCATCACCTCTCCATCTGAGACGTCTAAGTCCATCTAAGTGTTTTAGATAAAACAACATTATAAGAATTGTGAATATGTATTGTGTTTTTTCAGTTCGCACACCATTACTGTAGCTGTCTTTGAACACTCCTCAAAAGTGGTCAATTTATAGCCTGGCTTTCAGTGCTGATCCTCTCACTTTGTTTTGTTGAGGTACACCGACTGTGTTCAAACATTCTCAGAAGTTTCAACAGAGACAGAAACAGTACTTTTGCTAATTAAACTCCACAGACAGACGTGCAGAAAGAAGATGAAGATCTAAACCAATAGGGACAAACCCAAACAACCAAACACTGCATGAGTTTCACAGAGACAGACTGACACACACATGAATAAATCACATAAAAACACAAACCTATTCCAGCAACTTTGCAATGCATAGAGAGTGACAGACGCATAGAAGGAGAGAGATTTGAGAGAGACACACACACAGAGTTTCCCTGCAAGTAGCTGCATCGTGGGATTGGGTGTGTTGCTGCTCTGGATGAGAGTAACTGGTTTTGACTTGCTGCTGGACCAGACTTCTCATCAGAGTCTTTTGCTCTTTTGGATGAACGCAGTGTTGGAACAGACTGAAGTCTGTGTGCTGCTTTTTCGAGAAAAAAAATCCCCGTTCCCTTTTCTCCATCTGTTTACTCCTTCTGCTGTTTATCTGCTGTTTGCTACAACAGGCCTTGTCGTTGCAATCCTTTTGCTTTCATTCTTATTTTCTACAGTTTCTCTCATTGTTAGTTTATTTACTCTTTAACTCCTTACCTTTTTCCGACCATCCTTCCTTTCATTGTTAAGGGGTCCTTGGGGTTTTTGTTTCATTGAAAGTAACTATTTATTTTCCTACAAAGTCCCTTCCAACCTCCCTTCCCTTTTCACATATTTTTCCTCTCCCTTTTCTTTTTCTTTTCTTTTCTGACTGACATTGCATTTGGCTGTAGATACAGTACATTCCTCCCTTCTGTCCTTTTTAGCCATGCTTGCTAGGGGTGGAATGGTACATGTATTCGTATTGAAACGGTACGGGCGTCTCGGTTCCGCCTACATGTTGAGTCGGTCCAGTGAGTCCACACGAAGCAAACTAGTCCCTTCCATATACAACCAAACATGGATGTACTGTAGCTGTATCCCTTCTTGCCTCGACCACAAATGGCTTCCAGGCCCATTTGCTTAGCTGTTAGCTCCGCTTTTAGCTCCGCCGTTAGCTGCACTGTTTGCTTCTAGCTCCGCTGTTAGCGTGTGAAGCTAACGCCACAATTCGCCAACTGTTCTGTGTAACCGAAGCTGCTCTTTTAACACCCCTGCTCTGTGCATTCACATATGAGAGCAGCGCTTGTTTCCTATATCACACTACTAGCTGATTGTCTTATTTTGTTTACAAGTTCCAGATGGAGTCTGGAGATGATGTGGGGTAGCCTACTTATTGTTTACTGTTTACATCTTACTTTATACGCTTCAGGCTGTTGCAGCTAGCTCAGGGGAGAGACAGGATGACACTAGGTGGTACAGCCTGAGACATGCACAATAAAAAAAATTCCCTTCTGCATTTTTGTTATGCTTTTCCCTCCATTGTACCGATCTGAACCGTGATGTCTGAACCGAGGTATGAACCGGACCGTGACTTCAGTGTACCGTTCCAACCCTAATGCTTGCAGCACGGCTCTATGGATGACAATTTGGTCTGGACTGAAATATCCCAGCAGCCATTATATGGATTGTAGTCTATTTACTCGATGTTAAACTTCCGGGATTGCTCTGGTGCCACAAGAGCAACTTTTGAACGTGCACGTTCCACCAAAACAAGTTCCTTTCCGAGTCTATTTTGCAGCGGCTCCGTAACGCCGTGCAGACAGTAACCACTAACATAGCTCAAGTACGGCGTTCGGCTTTCGGCTGGCCGTGACTGTTTTCCCAAGATGGCGCCCGCCTGTATAGTGAACGGTACAGTCTTTCTAAACTATCTTTTTAATAAACCGTCACTGTACACTTTCAAAGTTCTCAATGCTTCGGTTTACATGTAGGGACCCTCATTATGCTGCTGTGGAAGTGTGGTCCTATGTTGAGCCTTGTTAGTGGTATAGAAATAGCAATTTCTTTTTACTTTACCCTTGCCCCGACGACTAGCGTTATAAGCTAATTAGCGGTTTGCGATAAAACTGGTCACATTCGATTAACATGAAAACATATCCCAGAGAACGGTCGACTCGGTACACATGTGTTATTAACCCCTAGGTTCATTTTGAGCTGGATTTGTCCTTTAACTTCTCATTTAGCACCAACTTCAGGTCAAAAAGTAACGACATTCCCATAAGCTCAGCTGTACGATAACTTTTGTGCTAATTAGCCAATGTTAGCATGCTTATACACTAAACTAAGATGATGAACAAGGTAAACATTATACCCGCTCATCAACAGCATGTTGGCATCCTCTGCAGCTGCCGGCATAGCTGTAGACTCTTAGTCTTGCTTGGATACACGTGCAACTTCTGGAACTTTCTGTCTGTCTGTTCATTCATCCGTCCACTTATTCCACATCCCCCCCCCCTCTCCTCTTTGTATGACTAGCTATCTAGCTATCATTTCTAAATCACTGTTTTCCCTCATACAGTCATCTACCTCCCCCGGCTACAAAAAGTGAATCACCAGGGTCTCTCCTATTGCAGGAGGCTGGCCGGCTCAATTCATTCTCCTTGCAAATTCATTCTCTATGTGAATTCAATTTCCGTGCAACTGCCTTGCTGTCAATTTATTATATATATTGTGTATTTGTATTTATCTGTGACCAGTTTATCTGCTCATTGCAGACAGAACCCCCCTCTGTTTGATGGGCAATTTTGACAAAGATAGATCGGGCCATCTGTGAGACTATTGAAGTTCAATATACTCTGAGGCTTTCATTTGCTCTGAGGAATTTTAATTGCAGGGGTTGGAGTTGGATTCTGAATTTACTACTTGTTTATGAATCACTGGCATGTCGACATCTCAAACACATACAGGTACAAATGCATCGGCGCACCCGCTGAGATCAGTGCAGTGTTTGTGAAGTTGTGATAATACCCCTCGCAGCAACAGTCCTCTAATGACTAGCTATACATCTGTTATGTAAAATCACATGCACAGTTAATATCAGCAACATACACACAGAGATATATTTATAGAACAAACACACAGTCAGTATTGGAGTAGGATTTATAACAGTGTGGGGTTGATGACATTCTGCACTATCCCTATGGTGCCGAGTCATATTGTTTGTCTGTCCCTCTCTTAAATCTTTGGCCAACCTGTCTGGAACTTATTACCATAGAGACACCGCCCAGTCAGGCATGTCTTGAGAGATGTGCAAGTGACTGTGTGTTGTATGTCAGAGACTTAGTGAGACCACTAGAGAGAAAGCAGGAAAAGCAAAACACTGACACAAAAAAGGCTGATGATACTGTTACGTGACTGATGTTCTCATTGTGTGGTATACGAAACTCCACTCTGCAACTGTTGAAAGTCATTCAGTAACTCACTTTAATCTGATTTCCCTTCACACTGCTGCCTAAATAGCCAAGAATATGAATATTCAGCTTTCTAACTCAGGCAAGCCTTCAGACAAGTTGTGATGTATCCCAAATGGAGTCACGGCGCTGTTACAGTGGTCTGTCAATGATGTATTTTTGTTAGCCTACCAGTAAGTTAGCTCTGCTCAAGATTCACACAGTAGATTTCTTTGCACTGGATTGTCAGACATAAATAAAAAAAGCTTCTTTTTTTGGACCTTGGCTGCTAATATTCACTGATCACTGATTACTTTAAAGGTCATGCATGATCTCAATCATAGTTATCTTTCTTTTAAAGTTTCTTATGAGCCTTGATGTAGCCCGAGGTCCTCTACAGGCAGGAACCTTACCGTACCTTATAACTATTCCTGTATCCCAGAGTGAAAGTGAGGGCTTTTGTTGTCAGAGGTCTTTAGACTGTGGAGTGATTTGCCTGAGGAATTCAGCCCGGCACAAGCAGTATCATCCTTCGAAACTCTTCCTACCACAAGATATTTTATGCTCCTTAACTTTTAATTTGTTATTTCTAGTGGCCTTAGCTGACATTGTGTTTGCATTGTCTGCTTTCATTGATTTAATGTTTTCATGAAGGTCATGAAGCTTGAGTTTTCTTCCATGACTAAACCCCAGAACTGCCTCGCTGCACCGTCTCCATCGTACTCCCACTCAGAGAAAAACCAACAGCTGATTTTTCTCCAGAACAACATTACTTCAGTTTGATATTACCAGTGTAAATCAGTTAACTAATATTATGCGTGTTTCTGATATTATGTGACCTGCTGTTAAATATTTATGTAGAAGCCAAGTTAAAATGCACATTTTTATATCTAATTAAAATTTGTTCCTCATTTTGGGGCTTATGAAAGCTTCAGTTAAGCCCTTACATGTCCTGCTAATTAACCTTATTTAACCTTATTATGATTATGATTTTTCTTCTGTTTTACTGTACTTTACTGACCTTTCTGCTTTACTGAGCTGTCCCTTTGTCTTTTACTCCTTTTAATTGTGAGGAACTTTGTAACCTAATTTTGAGAAGGGCTATATAAATAAGGTCATTATTATACTTTGGGCATGCAGTGTGCCATCTATTATGGGGCTCTTTAAGCCATCATGCCAACTACTAACTGAGCAGAAATTATGTAAATTCTATGCAAATTGTATTCTGCGTAGATGCTGTCACACGTACAATGCTTTACAGCATTCATGAGCCAAGAAAGCAGCAATTCTTTGTGACAGTCTGATGAAGAAAACAGAGAGGCAGGCAGGCAGAAAAGAGACCGAGACAGACGAATACAAAGGGGAAGACAAACATCAGCGCATAAAAACAGAGGGAGGAGGACGCGTATAAAAATGTTAAGAGCGAGGGCGCAACACAGGATTAAAAAAAAAAGAGATTGATTGAAGAGCAGAGAGGAGAGTGACAGAGAAGAGCAGCTGTATCCCATCCATCATGTAGTGTTTAAATGGTTTAGGGTGCTTACGTATGAGGGTGAGACACCAATCAATCAGACTCAAAAGTGAGGACTGGGCACACGCAGATGGGTATTTGCAGATTCTAACGTACTGTAGGCTGAAAAGTTCATCTTCATTTAAAGACTGCAAATACATTAAAACATCTCTAATGCAGAGAGGTTACTTTACACTGAATGTTCACTTCAATTGTTACAGCAGTTATCTAGCTGACTTTCTTAAAGTTGTAAATACCATTTACCGTTTTTGCCGTGATTGTGAATTTGACAATGTTAGCACTGATAATTTGAGTGAAGCAAGTTTTTAATATCACTATCCCAACATTCCGACGTTGTTAAGGGAATAGTTAGCTGTGGGAAAAGCCCACCCAGAGGCTTGAAGCTTGCACGCTGTTGTATTCACCATTGATAAATTGAAAAACATGCAAAGTACTGTAGCTGCAGTATTATATATTTTAAGTGTGAAGAATTTAAAATTCTGTCTGACTTTAATTTGTACGTAGATTCACTATGATCATTTAAAGTTTAGTGCCCTTCGTGTGCATGTTTAGCTGGAACATTTTGCCGGCTTTGTTGCTTGATTTTGGGTTTGATATGAACTAATCATGCATTCAACTCCTTGCACCGTGAACTAGGATTTGTTGTCAAAGTCATATTCTCTGTGAAAACTGCAGATAACCCTGGTCTCTGTTGGTCAGCCCCAATTTCTGTTTCTCTGTTTCTCTGCATCTCCTGTCTCCCTCTGATTCTGTCTTTCTTGCCTGCTTTCACATCCTATCTCTCCCTCCTTTCCTCACTCTGGATTTCATGCTGCCCATCCTTTGCTCTACACTTTATCTTCCTCTGTCTGTCAGCCTTTTATCAGTCTCTCAATGTACATCTGCTCCACTCTCATCTCTATCTCTGCCTTTCAGAGATCAGATGCTTAGTGTCAGTGTTGTCTGCCTCTCAACTCTTTTTTTTTTTAATTCCCTCTATAGCATATGTAACTTTTTGCCTTAAAAATATCTCAGTTAATCACATGACAGTCATACTAATAAATCAAAACTTGAGTCATATGACGTTGAGGGAGCACTGAACACTGAAGTCTGCTTTAATCAGACTCACTGTCTGTTTGCAGAGGCTTTATTAATCTCTTCCGTGAACGGGGGGAAATTGGGAATCATCACTTTGTTCCATGCTGTCTTTCAAGTCTGACACATAATTTCTCACATTAGATGCAGGCATGTAAAGTGCGTGTGCGCACACACACACACACACACTGTATGGTTGAGTGGAGAGAAGCTGCTGTTTCATAAGCCAGGTCATGGCAGGTCAGACCCCTGTGTACCACATTTTTTTTCCACATCCTGTTTTTCCTCCACACTCCTCTCTTTACTTTCTGCTGCCTATCCACTCTCTTGTCTTCTCCATAGTTTTCTTCTGCCATCTGATGGGTTTTTTTTTGTCTTCTTTCTATTTTTGTCTATTTTATTTACGCCCCTTTTATGGTCCCTGTCATGGTTCCTTGATCATCTCAGCTTCATATGTTTTTTTATATATAGACTCCCTTTATTTTGCTGTAATGGAGCATTTGCTTTAACTTCCCCGCTGAGATAATGTAACTACTTTAAATGCTCATTTCCAGCTGCAGTCCTCGCAGAGATATTCACAAGTCATTTTTTGGAAGTCCAAGTCGAGTCTCAAGTCTTTGAGGGGCAAGTTTAAGTCAAGTCTCAAGTCTTTTGCCACAAGTCCAAGTCAAGTCTCACGTTTCTGGCCATCTGATCTGTCCCTAACACTATATTGTTAAATCTTATGAATTCAAAGCATGTCCTGTAGCTACCATCCAGACAGTACAGTATCAAAATCAGTTGTAGGATAACTTTATGGGGTCTACTGCAATGCAATCTGAAGAAACACAAATTAAGAACTCTGTTTCAATTTCATAACTGTATTTTTCAACATTTTGGTATCGGACATCGTATAGTCTAATCTTCTGCTACTTAACACATCCCTCTAGCCCTCGGACCTGGTGAAATATTAACCTAAGTCTGTCACATCATATGGATACAACTATAAAGATAGAACTTGCCTGTTCCCAGCATTAACACTTTGCGATGGTTAGCTTGTTACTTGTAACGATATATGCTAAATGTAACGTCTCTTTCACATTAGCAAGTGACTGACCTATCTGGGTGCGTTTTGAGATGCCTGATGAAGTTTGACGTTGTTGATCCGGCATCATTTATCTTGGTGCCACACACCTTGCATGTAGCTGTTCATTTACTGCCACTGTTTACCAAGTTATTGAAAGCCAAACTAATGACAAAAGGCACAACTCCGGGAGGACTTGGTGTCGCCATCGTCAATGCATTTTTATGTGAGCGCGAGCACATAAGGCATAACGCATGCATTACGTTGCACATTATGGCAAAGGGCAGGGGACATGCAGCTCATCATACGTTTCCCCAACGTATATGCGCCAATAAAAGAAAATAGAAATACATGAATACATTTAGATTTAAAAAGCAATAATTGCATGAAAACAGGTTGTTGACGAGTCTCGAAGCTCGAGTCCGAGTCAAGTCTGAAGTCTTTTGGGTCGAGTCGCAAGTCAAGTCTGAAGTCACAGTTTGTGCGACTTAAGTGCGACTCGAGTCCGAGTCTCAGACTCAAGTCCCCATTTCTGAGTCCCTGCACAGGTTAAGAGGCAGCTTGTTGTCCTCTTTGTCTTTGTCTCTATAATCTATGTTTAAAAAGTGGTTATTAGAACCAACTGCTCTGCATGAAATATCCCTCTTCAGAAAAAAATTCCCAGAGCAGTTTGGAGCAAGTCTTTAAATCTGGGGTTTGGATTGTTGTTTAAAGCAAGCAATTAACCCCTTCATATGGAGTTTATTTCAATTCCCCCTCTACTGTAAGTAGCCTACTTTTAAAGTTGGAAAAAACATTATTCCACTTGTATCACAAATATATTCTGTATCAGCCAACTCTCCATTACTGTATGAAGTGTATATACAAGACTCCAATGTTTTCTTTGTTTCCTGTTCCATCAAATGGGAATGTTATTGTCGTCTTGGGCAAATTTGCATACACAGTTTATTCAGCCTCACGTATTTGGTATCCTTTGAAACTTTGGGATCTCCACTGCAATTTTAACAGTTTGAACAAAGCTTGGACAAACAACATAAGTTTGTGCTGACTGTTCTTCCAGGTTTACAATCATTAAAAGACTGGTCCATAGCGCTACTAGACTCCACAAAAAAATTCCACAGGGCACCTTTAATTATATGTATTATATGTTAATTTTCCATCATTCATTTAAAGAGTTATTCAATAAATCATGTCAACATTTCATATTTTACACTCTAAAGCCCTCACTCACTGCTTGCAGCTGTTTCAGAATAAGAGTGTCAGCTAAGGGCTTGAATCTATTATGCCTGCGCTGTCCCCTCACTTCATTTTAATGTCTTCTCTTGTCCTTCTGCCTGGTTTGCTCTGTCTCTCTGCTCTTTTTACTCATCTTCTTTGTGCTTTTCTTACCTCTCCTTCTATTTCTGCTGTCTTAAGAGATGTCAGAATATTAAAACATTAACAGTCCCTTAGAGGGATCCGGTGGCGTTTTAGATTTTGCCAGTGACTTGTCCCCTATTGGGAAGTAGCGTCCATATATGTAGGCACTACATTGAGCTGAGAAATGTCTCAAGCCTTTTTTTTAAATCCCCAGTGCAATAGGATCTTAAATGCCTGGAGGACAAGGCCCTCAAATACTGACAGGAGCTGACTAATTGTAGATTTCTTTCTTTTCATGTTTACGTATTCATTCGTGTGAAGTGTGCTCTTGTGGGAAATGACTGTATTATTATTTATTACTAGACCTCAATGACAGTGACTTGATGACAGCAGTTTTGCCTATATATGCAGCACATACAGTACTTGTAGTCTTGTTTTGGTCTCTAATTCTCTCTGTCTCACAGTTGTCAGAAGCCAGGGACGAAACCCTTGAAGGTCTGAATCGAACAGTTGATTACAAAGAGCTAAAAGGCAAAGACCCCTCAACTGTCGAACTGGTCAAGAAGATTGAGCAGGTACACAACAACGTTACAAGGTGTTTATAAGTGCGTTTGTATGTGCAAACATTGCATATTAGCATGCATTTGCATTCCAGCCCTGTGCATGATATCTACTTAATGAATTTAGGTAATACTTTCTTTCTTTTTCTTTTATGACACAACTATATAGGACAGTTTGTTGAAAAACAGTTTCATGAAAGAAAAGACCATGATCATTATGTCTGTATGCATGTAGCTGGAGTTGAATCTGGCAGAGAGCGAGAGGCAGTCGCTGGAAAAAGAACTCCTCGTGGACCAGGTGACCCGGCTCTCCAAGCCACTCGCCCAGCAGGCTGAGAACTGCCAACAGGACCGACTCTCACTGGCAAAGAAGGTAGACAGCAAGATCCACTTGCACACAGACAAGAGACGAGGCTTAGCCCATGTACACACACTGATAGAACAATGCAGACAGAAGACCACACTCCCACACTCACACACTTGTTATATCATTCACCTGTTACTTCAGTCAATCTGGTCTTTTACCTCTCTCTGTGTGTGTGTGTCTCTCTCACGAAACACACTCGCACTTTGTTTGAGGAGCATGTGCTGTCCATGTGAGGAGCACGCAGAGTGGGCATTAAGGAGTTCACCGAGCATTACAGTTTCCTTGTACTCTCACTTGCTCGGCCTCTCTCTGTCTCTCTCCTTGACTCTCTGTATTTCTCTTGCTTACACCAACTATAAATAGCCTCAAACACAATGTTCATAATATGCAATAAATTGTGGAAATATGTTATAATGTCATGAATGAAGACAAAGTTGGCATTGTAATGTACTGTGTGTGTGTGTGTGTGTGTGTGTGTGTGTGTGTGTGTGTGTGTGTGTGTGTGTGTGTGTGTGTGTGTGTGTGTTTTGTCTGCCTCCAGTTAAACGAGGTGCGAGCTCACATAATGGACAACAACCACCGCATGATGGCCGTCTCTGCAGAACTTTCCATGAAGCAAGCTGCTGCTTTGTCTCTCCAACAAGAGATCAGAGAGAAAGAGCTCCAGGTCAGAGACATTCACTCACAACACAACACACGCACCTGGCATCAGTGTGATGCTGTTGTTCCACTGTCTTTTCTATTATTCCTGTCACTCTCCACTGACCGCGGTCGAAAAGAGCAAAAAGTGACTCTACAGTAATTTCTCGCTGTGTATTATCTTTCACCTCCAACCTGTTTATTTTGCCTATTTGCACAGTAATACAAATCAGGAGGCAAACACAGAGACAAAGTAATATGCAATAATAATAATTTTCATGTAGAAAACTCCAACATAAAAATACACTGTCAATGAAAAAAAATATAGAAACAATGCAAGAACAAATTAATTGAGTCAGTGCTAATCCAGTTAATGAAAGCATCAGGGAATCAGGATTATTATTTAGCAATGGTGCTGTGCAGTCGGAGTCGGGTCTTTGTTTACGTTTTTTGTAAACGGGTTATATCTGCAGAATCTATGTCGTTTGACATAAACAAACTGTTCTGGAGCTTTCGGTTGTATCACACGATCTTCTTCAGCAGATGGCGTTTCGGAGTTGTCGTGGAAATGTTTTTCTGAGCACTTTAAGGACTTCTCGACCATGTTTGCACAAAGGTTGACAGATAGCTCCAGAAGAGCCACTGTTTGGACCTTGTGGTGACATTGTTGTCCAAGATCAAGAAGGAACTTTTTTTAATTTACTTTTAGGCTACATTTACATTGCTACGTTTTGGTTTAAAAACTAATATCTTTTGCCACGTTTACATTTCGCATTCACACTTTACTGGCGTTTCAGAGCCCCTAAACCGGAGAAATTTGAAAACACTTCTGACCCCGTTTTGGTTTGGAATCTGCGGGGTTGTGTTGCAGTCTCAACGGCCGCAAACGGAGACCTTTGGCAACACCAACACTGACGCCAATGTTTCGCCACCTGATTGGGTCTTATCAGTCATGACGTCTCGCTCTCTGAGACTCAGGTATTAACGTTAGCAAGGCAACTACCAGCAACGAGCGGAGTATACATGCTGCCTCCTGTTTACCCAGTATACGAGAATGTTGATGAGATATGGGGTTTAGGCTTGTTAGTTTAAACAGAGATTAGCTCTTCTACTGGAGATAAAAACATTAGTGTGCATGGCGATCGCATTTGGCTCAAAACCTCTGCTTAAAGGGATATTTCACTGTTGGAAAGATGAATATATCTTTAAATTGGGTCACTTAGGTTAGCGAAGCTTCAAGATGGCTGACACCCGTTTTGCTTCGGATATCTTCGGGTAAAGACGACAGTCCAACCCCCTATGGGTGGGTTGAAAACATGCGGAAGGAGCTCCTACTACTGGCTGTAGTCCATTGCCTCTGGGCAAAAAATCTTCTGATGACGCAAAAATCTTCGTTTTACGTCATCGGAAATTTTTTTTCCAGACCCACAATACAGAGATCTCTCATCTCAGGGGGACATGAGGGAGGTCATTCGAAAATTCTACCGGGTTTCTACTGATACAAAGCTTAATCCTAAATCGGTGAAGTATCCCTTTAAAAACCAAAACCATAGCATATCCATAGCAACCAAGAGAAGTTCCATTGTTGTTAACATTTAAGCAAATGCCATTACCTGTTAAGTTGAAATATAAGTTAATTTACCTAGCTGTCTGCTCTTACCCGTGTTGAACAGAACAGTAAGTTAGCCTCTTAATAGTCTTACTTGCTTATCAAATGAGAATATTAAATGTAATGTTACAGTAGGTGTGTAACATTCTTCTGTTGTTGTTCAAAGCTAATTGCTGTATTTGTATATTATACTGCTGCTTATCTGCAAGCTAATTACATATCTGCATAGCCACACTGTTATAGTGTATTTACCTTTAGCTACATACTCCTGCTTTTTTCATGTCCTGTCTTTGATCTGTAAACAAAACAACCAGTCAAGCTTAAAAGCAGCATCCACCCGATGAATGCAAGTCCATCCTTCTTTTAGCTCTGTTTGAGGGAAATCGATGCCTCTTTAGCTGCTAAATGCTCCTCTGTGTTCACCAGCTAGTTGCTAATTGTGTTTGTTCATTGTTTGGTATGCAGAAAGTGTATGGTGGGTTAATCAGAGCTTTTCAGCTGAAAAACAAGGCTGATAATAGAGGTGAGAGGGAACCCAAAACAATGAGCTGAAAGATGCTAAAACACTCCAGTGAACTGAGGGGAACTGCAGAGTTGATTGATAATTCTCTGTGGGTACTACAGTAGATCTAGCCTGACGTGGTCATACTCAAATTCTAGTCAGAATGTGAGTCTGAAACCGCTCCATTGGGCTGTGATTATGGGGCATGTTCCAACCGAACCAGGGAAGAAAATGCCTCTGCATTCATTGGATAGACCTACAACCAATCAGAGCAACGGAACTCAACTCAACTGTCAACAGAACTCAACACTGTGTATCGTCTCCATAGCAACCACTCTTTCCACAATGCATTCGTTCTAACTTCCGACTTTTAGACTTTTTTGAAGCTGGATATATCATTTGTTGCATGTAAATATAAATGTGGAGAACGTTGATACTGATAGTGACATGCTTGCTACAGTTGCATTTCTAGAGATGAATCGGCGAAAACACATTTTATTTCTCTGATTCACAGCTTTGTTCTAACGCCGCTGGGCTAATTCGGCTAAAACTTGGGCGATAGCTACGCTCATCTGAATAGTCGCTTCTCGTTGCGTCACACCTAAACCCGCCTCAAAACTAACGCTGATTGGTCGGTCGTTTGGCGAACGGCTCCAAATTTTCTCTGTCTCAAGATGCCAGACTGATCTGCGAGTGGAAAACTGGAGCTCGCGAGATCAGGACGGTCTCACGAGGCTAATAGACTGTTGGGCGGTATCTGACTGTGACGTTAGCTGAGAGTTGGCAACGCTGCTTACACTCTACGTTACGTTACACACTTTCACTGGCAATCTGGATGCAACTGCTGCTGAAAGCTAGCCTACATAATTCGAGGTAACATTTAGCTTCGCTAGGTTATAAATATATCTTTGTCCAATAGTTATATTACATATAAGACAGATATTAGCCACGCCCTAAACCCCCCCCTTCCTTTATCGTCAATTTTAAAATCAACGAGACCATAATTCAAAAAATGAACATCATTCTGTGTTGCAGAAGACTTAAAACTAGCGATTGAGACCATAAACTCATTATGAAAATGTTTCCTGAGGTAATAAATCAAGTGAGAAGTGGGTCACTTTCTCATAGACTTCTTCAGAAACCGACCTCCTTTTGCAACCGCACGTGTCGCCCCCCTGCTGGAATTCAGATAGAATGCAGGTTTAAGGCACTTCCGCATTTGCAGCACTTCGCTGAACCGGATGCATTGTCCGTTAATATTAACAGTCTATGGTTTTAATAGGGAGGAAGAGGATTTCCCACATGCCTTGTAAATGTTTCAAGTGTTGATAACCTGAAGCAGGGTTGGATTGGCCGACAGCGCAGAGGACAGGTTTTTATCACTTGCACAATTTCACTATGGTTATAATAATAATAATAATAATAATAATAATATTAATAATAATAAATATTAAGCATTTGGCCAGTCTGCACTGGCCGGCCTGGTCCAGAGATGGGCCGACGACCCAATCAGAAGTTACTCAAATTGGGACATTCAGTCAAAATCAAGCAGATCACAGCAGGGTTCAGGCTGTACCGGATCCTCCCGGTGATCATGCTGCTCTGGGGGACCAGCTGCAGCAGTGAGAAGCCGCTGCTGACGGTCAGAGAGCTTCGCCGGAGCTCCGACTGCTGTATGTCCGCGCAGCCGTCTGACGGCATCAGTATTCAATTGACAGTTTCATGCTCCGTCTTTCTGCTGTGCCCCATTCACGTAGTGTTTAGTTTTACACTACGTAGGTTAAACTCTGTAGGTTAAACTATGTAGGTGGTGGTCCATTACACTGTAGGCTCAACATCCCTGTTCATTTTTGATCAATAGAATATAGAAAACATTACACTTCATAACGTTTTGTATCCATAACATGATTGTGTTACAATTTAGCAGTAAAAGGAGTAGCCTCTGTAAGTCAATCCTACATTTTTCAACTTGGGAGCAAAACGTGCTCCTTGAGGAAAAAAAGTTACCATAAAGTCCTGTTCATGCTAATTAAACAACTGGACTTTGGGGTCAAGTGTTGTTGTATCCGGCTCATGTCCCAGATATGAAAGCCCCCTTACTGGACTACTGAATATAATAATATTCCATTATATTTTGTATTTTGAATTGTTATTTTGTGATTTCATTGCCATAAATATAGACGTTTTTACCATAAATTGGTGCCCAAAAATGTATCAGAATGCAGAACAGAATTTAAGTCTTTTACCCTCGACATTTCGAGACATTTCCTGATTTATGTGTTCCCCCAAAGGCCAATTCTGAGCAAGGAAAAACCCTGAAGTATAATCACAGACAGCCATAACAACATTTTAAAATTAGTTGTTACTCTAAAGAGTTAGAGAGTTAAAACAGATGAAAAGATGGAGAACCAGACAGACAATATGTACAGTGTCAACAGAGAGAAACACGGACAATCAAACAGACAGACAGTGACAACAAAGAACAACATACTGTAGAGAATGACAGCATACAAACGGCATAAACAGACAGACAGTATGTGTACATTTGTTATAAACGTGTGCTCTTTAAAAAGTAGTAAGCATTGTTTGCCAGTTACTTACATTAAATGTTTAAAAATCTGTTACATAAGGTACTGCTTATATTATTTCACCATCTGTACACAAATGTAATTAGTGAATGCACGTGTCTGTGGGTAGGGCTGCATGGTGATGTGGGCTGGTGTGACTACAGTGCCAGGGCTGAATTTTGGTCCCAGTCCGCCCCTGACCTGAAGAACCCCTGCAGCTGATGTATGCCTGCAGCGCGCCACAGACACTAGTAGTAGAGAAAATAAAGAGGCATAACTTTGCCCAAATTCTGACAGTAATACGACCATCTGTTTTCAGGCGCAGTTAGAATTGAATTGAGCCAGGAGATTGTAGAATGGACGGAGTGAGAGGAATACAAAGTGATTGTTTCTCGCACTGCCCCTGTGTTCCCAGATGGACAGGTGCCAGCGGCTGCTGGAACAGGGCCTGCCACCATACCCAGAGATAGAGAAGGAGTGGAGGAGGATGCTCCGAGACAAGAAGAGGAGACAGAGGGACAAAGAGGAGAGAGAGAGGGTAAAGAAACACAAACACACACACACACACACACACACACACACACACACACACCGATCACTGGTCAAGAAGTGATTAAAGCACTAAGGGGCATGAAAAGAAGATAGAGTGACAAATAAAAGAAGAAATGAAGCGGGGACGCGACGCTGGGACGCGACGCGGGGCAGGAATCGATTAAGAGTCTGAGGGACAAAAGGGCTGCTGTATACCTGGACATGCCCAGACTTAGACAGAGAAGTGTGTAGAAACTCTCCACACACAGACATTAGACAGGATACTGTATAGGGTAGTTTTCGCCACATGCACAAACACAGGGCAAGAAGGGCAGATTGGTAAACAAACAGAAGTAGAGGCTGTCTGCACAAGGAAGGCACACAAACAGGGATTTGTGTCTGAAATGTGTCTGCAGCCAGTCTGTTGTTATACCGATCTATTTTTTTACCCAGCTTAAGAATTCCTGCTGATAGCCACTAGTCCAAAAAGACACCACAATTCAAAGTTTTTTCTACTTTTGTTGTCATTATTAATCATACATTTTACATTTTTTCTTGAAATATAAATGAGTTTTATGAACCTGATAAGAAGAGTATGTTTTTTCCTGTTTATTTATTGGCAGTTCCTGCTATTTGTTTTGCATTCATAGCCATTATTCCTTGGTTTTTTTTGCGCAACTCCTCATGCCAGCGGATAAACTGTTCCTATGCATGAGAAAATCGGCGTCTCTTTGAAGTCTCAGTGAGTTCATTTGCATGCGGTTGTGGGGTGAAAGTCAAAGGGAGGACTGTTGTGTCACGAGGACGCGTGCACACTGGAAGTGTTCCTTTTTTCGTCTGAGCAGGAGTCTGCCATGGTTACAAATTGATCCATCGTACTTATTGGGTTCAAACTTTGATGATGATTCATCGATGTTGTTGTTCTGAATTTCACATCCTGTTGGTGTGTCGAAGTGATCTGTGCATCATAACCTCTCAGTCAGATAGACAAACGTATGCAGCTTACTGTGTCTTGGTATTGTTACAAAAGACAACATTCTGTATAACAAACCCAGAGCATCTCTAGTATCACTAATCTCTCTAATGTGTAGTTTCAATTATTAAAGCTAATATGAAAAAAAGAACTTTAATTCAGCCTTGTGATTCTTGGCTCATGCACTCAACTGTTCATTGGTGCCCTTGCATTTGTCATGCAAAATTAGTTATTCCTTTTTCATTATTAAAATCTAGGAAAAACTATTTACTCCAAGGGCATTCATTCTTACATCAAATATTAAAACTGCCTCTGTCTGTGTGTGTGTGTGTGTGTGTGTGTGTGTGTGTGTGTGTGTGTGTGTGTGTGTGTGTGTGTGTGTGTGTGTGTGTGTGTGTGTGTGTGTGTGTGTGTGTGTGTGTGTGTGTGCAGCTGGCTGAAGAAGAGGAGTGGAACCAGTTGCCTAATGGAGAGTACACCTCAGCTGAAACCCGTCCCAACGCGTACGTCCCCCAGACCGATTCGCTCCCTCTGCCTAAACCCTACGGAGCCCAGGCCCCCTTCAAACCCTCCCAACCAGGAGCCAACATGAGACACATCCGCAAACCAACGCTCAAACCCTTAGAGATATAAAAACAATACACATGTATTCATAAACCTATGGGTGGTGATTTGGCTCATTTCTATCACACACTTATTGATCCATTTGCCTCCTCCTCCTTGCTTCTGTGTATGTGTGTCCTCGGTGTCCAGCATACCACTGCTGTTTTGTCATGTGGAAGCGTACTTGTGGACTGCATCTGGTTGTAATTTTCTTATTTTTCTTTTTAGAGTTACTGGCAAGACCTTGTTTACACTCTTGTTTGCAGGAACACCAAATACTGTAGGAGAGTGGAAGGGAAGACATTTGGGAGATGAGATGTGTGTGTATTATTACATCATGTCCACCAATAAAAACATAAGTGTATGTACTTCTATGTCATTTTCATCATTCCTTTCTCTTAAAGATACTGTAAATTCATATTTCAGGGACGCTGGAATATTTCTGCATATCCTTCTCCTGTAATCTTGCAGCTGATGAATACATTGCAATGGGTTTAAGCTCTAAGCCAGGCTAAGAGTGCCTGCTTAATGCCTGAAATGATATATGTAAATATAGACAGGAAGATCAGGCAAAACATAAATAAAAGTGGAGCTCTTAATGGGGTGGAGAGTTCAGAGTTGCTTACTAGTGACCAAAAACAAAGTACTTTGCCTTTGATGCTTCTACAAATTTACTGGAAGTTGTTCTATCTGCTGATCTTGGCTTGAAGGGAAAGTAGTTTCAGTGTCAATGAGTGTATTATGCAGCTTGTGTGTGTGTGTTAGTGAACCAAGCAGGACCATTACTGTGTACATCAGTGATTCACAACTACTTCTGTACTCCTGCAGTTCATAGAGTAGCCCAACTTTTGTTGAAACATATAAAACATATTGTGATTATGAGGGGGGAAAAGTGAGCTACCTGCTGCAATAGGCTGACAACCACATGAATTAGTTGTAACACGTGTTGACGTCAGCTGGCAAACAATAACAGTCAAAATAGTTAGTTTTACAGTTTAAATAGCTGTGAGTTCATGGAGAAGCAGCTGAAACAGCTTAACGTAATGGACAAACAAAAGCAATGGATAAACAGTTAAAACAGTTAGCTAAAGTGAAATAATCTGATAGGAATGTGGGGTTTGGTAACCATTGCTGTAAACTTAGAATGCAATACTGGCTGTGTTAGCCAACATCTTAAAAGGTTCAAAAAGGGAGCAGGTTGAGTTTATTTTTGAGCCCTGTCCTCCCTGTGATGTGTGTGTGTGTGTGTGTGTGTGTGTGTGTGTGTGTGAGTGCGCGCAAGGCCGATGTTGAGAGCTGTCAGCTTAGCCCCTAACTGTTCGTGCTTATTAGCTGTCTACATAACACTGACTTCATAACAGAATGTGGAGGAGGCAATAGGGTGGGGAATGAGTGATTTATGCACATTTAAAAGACAAATTCCCTGGAAGAGAATTATTTGACATGATGTAACCGAGGTGGTGAAACTCAAAGTAAAAAAAGAAAACTGTTATTTGAAGGTAATGTAGGTATTGCGAAACAAGCATGTATAAAGGCGTGATGGGTACGTTCTCGTGACTCAGTGTGTATGACTTCAGTGGAACTCAGCTAAGTCTGTCCAAAACACTAGAGTATTCTCGGGGTTCAAATGCAATCCACTGGAAACTAAGTAAGCTAAGGCCTAGTATAGGCTAGCTATTGCCACAAAGCTTTTATGTGCACCATGTTCTTCAAAAGGCTGGCAGTAAAACGAGAAAAATACAGTAAACTTGAAAAAAGATCTCTTTATTTACAATCCATCTTACAAAACATTTTGTGTAAACAAAAGAAACACCAGTGCAGTGATGTGCGGTCAGGGTAGGCTGGGTCGACAGTGCCTTACCAAAGCTAAAAAGAAGTGTTAATATATTTTTTTCATTTTCATAATTGTATTTATTTATATTATTTTCATTATTAATCATTTAGTTTCATGATTTGCCAGGGTTACACATACTCCAGTAAAATAGTCAGAAAAGTTGTTTTAAAATTATAGTATGCTCCTTTTACCACAGGTTGCTCCTAAAAACTACCGTTTCCTGAATGCATCAAGTTTAATGCAATGGGCGGACCGGGTGATGAGGCAGAGGCGTGCGGCCCATGGATGTATTAGGTGCGGCATCGCAGGTCTGGCAAACAGGCCAACGTTAACGTGGATTTGAGCATGCGTAGTCGGTTCTCCCACTGTGTTGTGGTTGAATCAAAGTTCCTCTAAGCCATCTCTGGTTAATTGATCAACGATCGGCAAATGGACCAGCCTCGTGTCACGTGAAAAATCCACACCCTCTCGCTCGACTCCGTGCCCTGAACTCAGAACTGCCCTTAGAAGCAGACACGGTAGTATAGAGGATATTTGGCTGTAGCACCAATAAGGTGACGTTAGCACCTAGAAGCGGATAGCTACACGGTGGTCAGCGCGGAATTTCCATACTTAAAAATATATTTGGCTCATGAAGAAAAAATAGGTGTGATTACTAATGGGAAACCAATACCTGACCTATAATTTTAATCAGCATAAGGGGCAAATATTACGTCACTCTGACTTTTCATAGAGTGGTAAAGTTACCAAAAGGACTGAGTAGCTACCGCTAAACTAGCAAGCTTTTTTTGTTTCCCGTGCCTACTCTTCTTGTCCAGCAGCGACAGCGTGTGGCTGAAAGTCCGAGACTATGACTTGCCAAGAGCTCTGGTCACGCATGAAAAGTCCACAACCCAAGTCCACTCTGAGACGCCTTGACATGGCCTTAAATGAGCAGCCCAGGCTGCATACCAGCCTGCACAACGCAAAGGTAATGGAAAACCGCTGTTCTACTGTACTACTACTGATCGGTGCGCTGACACCAAGATTAAAAACTCTTTATGTTTTCTCATCTTGGTGCGCCATCACCAAAACCTGTGTGTGGTAGACTAGGAGTATCAGCTGTGTTATTGGTGCTCTGACACCAAGCTCTCTCTCTCTCTCTCTCTCTCTCTCTCTCTCTCTCTCTCTCTCTCTCTCTCTCTCTCTGTTCCGATTTCCGAGACAAAGGCATGCATTGTGTTGTGTTAAGTCTGCAATGTGTGAACTAGATGTTTTTAAATGTAAGCTATGTGTCCATTGATAAGGTTTGATAGTCCATGCGTAATAAACTTAGGCTGCTGCGTTATTATAAAGGCTTTAGGGGGACTACATGCCACATTAAAGGTCACTGCCTACCCAGACAAACAATCCACTGCACGTTACTGCACGAGTCATTAGAAAATCCCTTACTTTCAGAGGAATGGGTGAGTCATTTCTCAGATCAAAGCACAACATCAGATGTAAATAATCTCCGGTATTTAGTCTCAGATGGTGCCAACATTCAGAGTGCTATACAAGTTATTATGAACACATGCCACACACACACACAAACACAATACTGAAGAATTTCTCGATTTACAGTAAGAGCTCAGTCATGATTAAGGAGACACAGGCACCTTATTTAAACCAGACGTGTGTGTGTGTGTGTGTGTGTGTGTGTGTGTGTGTGTGTGTGTGGACAGAATTAGTGATGTCTTTTTTTATAATTTCAATTCGTTATGCCTTATTATTAACCCTTTACTGTCTTGCTTGGTTTGTAAAGCATTTTGTTGACAGATTTTGCAATGTGCTATATATATATATATATATATATATATATAAATACAGTTTCTATGAAGTTATTGTAGTCAGCTGTTTTCCCTTCATGTCCAGTTAATTATAGTAGGGCTTAATTTAGTAGGGCTGGATGTAGCAAAATATCGACAACTAATTAGCCCATCATAAGCTACAGGTCATACAGACCAAGTAAGGAGTGTGCTTTATTGCTTATGAATTCAACTTCTGATTTGTATTAATAAGAATGTGTTATTTTGTCTACGTTAAATACTTTCACCTTAAATTAAAATCGGGCAGTTTTCTTGTACCACCACTTGGGTCTAGACAATGTTTGGCTAAGGGTTTTGTAGAAAAACATATCTCAAAATTTAAGTTATCAGAAACATAGGCATCTTAGCAGCACTAGTATCAAAACATTTTAGATGATACCCTGCCCATTTGATCCATATGGCAGCCAGCAACAAACATATTTCAGACATGTTCCTGATTTAGCCACTTGTGTTAAATCCACATCTCAGTTGTCTCAAAATCCGTGGTGTTGGTATAAAGTAACATTCAGTGTATTATTTCCCATATAGAGTAAGAGTATATATGTTGATTAATACAGTCAGTTTACAACCCCTATATCTGGTTGGGGTTGTCATTTTAAATCGGCCAAGTAGTCTTACTGAGTTATACCGAAGCCCCTTTCAGCTGCAAAGACTGTTTATAACTCTGAGTTAATATCAGATTGAATGCACAGCAGCCACTGACTGACTGATCATATCAAGCTACTGTGTCCGCAAAGCGTTTGTCAGCATGTAATCAAGTTGATGGGGTGCAGCGGCGGCTTTACAGGACACACAGGAGAATAAAACAAGTGTGTTTGATTTATAAATACTGTATGCGGTATTTGACATCAATGTTCATAAATTGTATGAGAGAAAATGGAGAAGTTATGGAGAGAATTGTTGCTGCTCCAGATCATATAAATAGCTGCCTGCAGTTATTGATTTTCAATAAAAAAAATTGAAAACCATGTTTCCTCAAATTGAATTAAACCACTAGCTGAAGTTCCCTATTGTGTTTTAAGTTTTGATTCATATTGTCCATCGCACACTTTCATATTTAATAGGGGGGGGGGGGAGTGTGACTTCATCCGCTCTGCCCCTCCATCTTTCCTTTCTGGGTGTCTCCATCCATCTTTCCTTCTGCCCCACCCTAATCTGTCATCAAACAGTGAGAGCTTGTTTATGAGCGCTCTGCCTTTCAATCTCCCCATTCATCTTTCACTTCTCGCCTTCCGTCCCTCCATCATCCATTCATCTGTTACTTATCCTCAAGGCCCGGTTAAATGATTACTGTTCTCTCAAACACATTTCCCCCCTCAATCCATCCATCCCCAAGTCCCTCTCCGCCCCCGCGCTCCCCTCCACATGCTTCATTTTTCCTCAAAGCCCAGCAGTATTAGTGTCTGTTTCAGAGCTGTCTCCTCCACGAACCTGGCATCCACGTTCTCCTGCTCCTCGAAAGGGTTCAGAGCTGCAAACACAGGAAGATGAGTTAAAGGGAGATGCAGGATATAACACCAGACACAACCATGCATTTCCTTCCTTGCTCCTTCATGTTGGAGCTACATTTGGACCAAGCACACACATAAACACCCATATAAGGCCAGTGTGTCTAAACCAGGCAGGATACACACACACACACACACACACACACACACACACACATACACTACCTTGTTCCTCTGTATCAGAGAGGATTTTTGCCAGGTAGGTAAGAGGCAGAAATTCAGGTGTGAAGCCTGGCTTGTCTCTGCCAGTGAATGCAAATCCCTGAGGAGGAAGAAAAAACAGAAACACTACTGTGGATTCTGCAGGTTTTCCAGGATACACACAGTCAAAACTATTCTGCAGCAAATTAGCAAAATAAGTCACATTAACTCATTTTCTTCCTCTTTTGGATAAAGTTAGTTGCAGTTTAACTTTTTAGGCAGCCATACATTCTTATCTGTCGTTACACGAAATGCCACTGGCTCTGCTAGCCAATTAGCTGACTGAAACTGGCCAATAGCAACATGAAGTGGATAGATGGTGGTCACTGTTTAAACACATTTAATAAAGAAGCCCAAGGCAGACATTTTTCTGCCAGTGTAACACTGCAGAAAAAGAGTTTCTGAAGTTAGCATGTTTTAGGGCTGCAATGATTTCTTGTCAGAAAATTGTGATAATAGCCCATCCCAAGCGCAAGAAGATGTCTTCAAAAAGCTTGTCTCGTCTGAAAAACAGTCCAAAACCCAAACATTTTGAATTTACAAAAATATAACACTGAGAAAAGCTCTACATCCTCACATTTTAGGAGCTAGAACCAGCAACTCTTTGGCATTTTTAGCTAATTTGTCCAATACTGATTTCTTGTCAGAAAATTGTGATAATAGCCCATCCCAAGCGCAAGAAGATGTCTTCCAAAAGCTTGTCTTGTCTGAAAAACGGTCCAAAACACAAACATTTTGAATTTACAAAAATATAACACTGAGAAAAGCTCTACATCCTCACATTTGAGGAGCTTGAACCAGCAACTCTTTGGCATTTTTAGCTAATTTGTCCAATACTGTGGGTTATGATGAAATACCTGCAAAACTAATGACATTCCGTTCAGCTTCTGCTGTACTTTGTGTTTATTGCTAATTAGCACATTTTGTGTTTGCTAAGGCCACGTCCACACGTACCAAAACAATCTTTTTTTTTTACCCGTCTTCCCTGGATTCGTTTCAAGAATAGTTGCGTCCAAATGAATCCATTTGTAAAAGACTCAACACGCTACTTCATATTCCAGGCCTATAGACGCTGTTTCTGCTACAGAAATTCACCAAAAAAGGAGCAGAAGAGCATCGTCACTTCCACTTCCCATCATAACATGACTAGACTATAACGTTCTCTTAATACATCCATGGACTATAATAACTTTCACCACTGCTCATTTTTATAAAGGCCGCCGCAAGAAAACGTGTCTTTGTTTACAATGTTTAATATGCTGTTGGATTGCTTTTTATTTTGCAATTCTGTCTGCCATCGGACATGATTGCAGCGCACTAGCTAGCAGAGCTAGCTACAATAGCCTTTCTACAATAAGACGTGGTAAAAGTTACTATAATCTGTTCAAGGAGTTGATAAGCAGGCAGATTAGCTAGCTAGTTGATAAATTGTCTACTTCCACTTTATAAACAGCTAACCATAGCAGCTAACGTTAACGTTAGCTACGTCACTGCTGTAGCGGTCAGCTACTTTAGCGATGTTTAACGTTGGCTACATAACGTTAGCAATATATCTTGTGTACAATCCAGGACCGGCAGAACAGAGGGAAGTGTCAGGGAGCAGAGACAAAGTATTTAGATGAAGTGAGCTGGTTTGACCATGGAGATGGGATATGCTTGCTTAGCTTCACCGCAGTCGTGTGTGGCCATGCACTAGTGCGGGACTGCGGGTAAGAGGTCGAGGGGTGTTGCGATGACATCATCGATACGGACGTATTCGTATTCGCTGTCCAAACGAAGCCAAAAGGGAGCCGTTTTCGATTTCTTTTCACCCTGAGACCAGGTTTCAAAAAAGTGTGTTTTCAGGCAGTGCGTTTACAGAATTTGTTTGGACGGTCGGCCCAAACGATGCTAAACATGTGGGTTTGCATCAAAAAACGTCTCCGTGTGGATGGCCCTTAAGTCTGCAGTGTATCAGTATGTGCTCTCTGCAGCATGTGTGACAAACTGTGCTGTGTTACCTTGTTTTTGTTGTGCTTCTCTAGCAGAGTCCTGATATAATCTCTGGAGATGGAAGCTGAACTGATAGGATGGTCCCACATATGGTAGATCCTCTGCTCCATAGGCTACACACACACACACACACACACACACACACACACACACACACACACACACAAAATAGTTTACATTTTAGGCATGTAGTTTATGTTATAAAAAACATAATCCCTGAGGCAAGTGAACATCTGTCCCTTTCTATTTTGCCAACTGGAACTCCAAACCATTATTAAGGAGTTGACTGCTAATGAGGGAACCAAGAGAAATCATATTTTTCAGTACGGTTTCAACAGTAATAAATAACACTTAAGCAAAATAGAGACTACAGGTGTGACTGACAATAAGAAAGAATGCAGCTTTTCCTCAAGACTGCTTTCTGTCCAGCTACAAACACAGCCAAGTTACAAAGCTGTTCAGTCACTTCAAGGATTGTGTTATTATCAGACGTGAGAAGAAACAACACAAACTCAGTTTCTCAACTCGTAATATAACGTCGGGGCCAGTGAACATTGGGGTCAGGCTCCCCTACAGGCGTCGTGAGATAAATCTGAGGGGTTGTCAAAAAGGGGTTGGTTGTGAAAGAAATCAGCAGGGAAACATATTTCTCACTCAATTTTACTTTATTCCCTGAAATTAACACTTTAAAATATTCTAATCTTAGAGTAAATAATCACATTTTGTTTGAACCCATAACCTGTTGGCATATGCAACATGAGACGAGGTGAACTCAACTTTTATTTAATGAGCTAAACGCTCAGGAAAAAAGGGAAATGTAAGGGACCTTATGATAAGAGCTATTAGTTAAAGGTCCCATATTGTAAAATGTGACATTTAAATATCTTTTTTGATTATAAAGCAGGACAGATGCTATATAAATACTATGAAAGTATCAAAGCGCTCAATCCACCAAACAGCACCTTTAAACGAGCCGTCGGGACTTCCGTACGGTTGTGATGTCACAACTATACTATATATAGGTAGAAAGTGATGGTACAGTGCCGTTACAGTCATTCCCCGGTTGCAATGACGGTGCAAAAACTCCGAAAGTGTAGATGCCCAAGACCCGGAAATGCTGATCAATCAGAGCAGGGTGGGCTTTTTCAAGAGGGGGGGCATTAAAAAGACAAGCGCTAAAATGGAGCGTTTTAGACAGATGGTGAATACCGGTATATTCATACAGAGAGCTTGAGAAAAATAAGGCATGAAAATGAGCATAATATGGGACCTTACAACTTTCAGAATAATTTGCAATGTGATATCGCTAAACAAGAATAAATTTAGTTAGCTACGGAACGTTTACACTGGCAGTTATTGGGTGTAAATATTTGTAAATAAACAACTTATCTTTACGTAAAAACTAGTTTATGTATATACATTATAACAAGGCTTTGAAGATGACAATTATGGGGGTGCTGGGTTTAGAAGGATTTAATTTCCTACAGTTTGCCAACATCTCCTGTTTTCTAGCTGTGTGTGTGTGTACCTGCTAAATCTCGCCTGCCTGCCAAACTCACCCAACAAAAGTCTGATGGGCAGGAAACAGAACAGAGACACTAAACACTCAACATTCCTCTGACCACAATGCGGACGGAACACACACGCACACACACACACACACAGCTACAGAAGCGATATACTGTACCATCCACATGGAAACACGTGGACATTACACAAGAGTTAGGGATACACATACGCACACACACACACACACACACACACACTAGACAACTACCTACACTACCCCCTCCCCAACACACACACACACACACACACACACACACCAGCCAGTTACACAAGAGCTTTGTGATTGGCTTGAGGGGGGCTTGAGGGAGATGAGACCTAAAATAACTTTCAACTCTTAATTGGACCAGAATGGGAAGTTTGGGGAGAGAACCATTCGAGAAAAGATCAAAAAGTCCCCTTCACTAACATATGGGATTATAATAGCATCACCCATTGTGTTACTGGCTGAACCACATACTGCTACATATCAGCTCTGCCCTCCAAGTTGGTACACTCAACAAGTCATCATTTGGATGGCAGACTCCTCTAAACTACTCCTGGCCCTGCATTAAAACCTCATATTTGGTCACACACAAAAGTACCTCAGGGAGTCTCTTAAGTATGCTGAACTTCAGTCTCTCGTTGGCATCACTGTTGTCCAAATCTAAACACAAAAAGAAAAGAGAGGAGACATGGTGCTAATTACTTTTCTAAAGACAAATCTCACAGGGAAGGAGAAATAATGCAATGTCACACCTCTCTAGACTTATATCTAAATTAATTGCTCAGAATGAATTGAAAGCAAACATAGGATTACAATGTTATTATTTTCTTTATCTGGAGACATGCAAATACAATCAACAAAATCCCAGATTGCTATAACTCCCTTCTACCCATATGCTAATTTTCATGGATAAAAAAACATTATTGGGATATTTCGCTTTTATAAAAAATATAACAGACAATGTTTTGACAAACAAGGCTTCACAAATGAACCCCCAAGCAAAGAGGATCCTGAGCCAGCACCACTTTCTTATTTTGGCTTGAAGACATTTCCTAGAAGGTGTATTGTTTACGTGTTGCAGTGAGATTCATCCATTCAAAAAGGGAAACAGAGCAAAGATCCTCTGACATCCTTTGACCCGGCAACTTGCTTCAGCAGCTCCAGGATTTCTCCCAGGTGCTAAGAAGCTTTCTGGGAGATGCAGTTCTTCTACTGTAGGATGTCCTGGGCATCCAACCTGTCTCAGGGCTCTAGGGATGGCAATGTCATTCGGTTGGACTCAGTACACCTACTTGGTCCAGACTTGTTTTATTTTATTATTTGAACAACTATTGGTTAGATTACTTTAACATGAAGTGCTACCAGCACGTCAGCATTTGTGTATTTCTTTGTAGTTTTCATGATTTATGTAAATTGCAAAAACAATCTGAGCTATGGGCAGCCGTTCAGTAGTCTGGAACCAAGCTACGTTAGACTGGTTAGATTTGTAAATTCTGGTTGAAAATATATGTCTGTGTGTGTTTGTAATGAGGCAGAAACTGCACACCTGTGCAACCAATTGTCCAGAATAGAATAGTGAAATCTAAATAGATATATACTTATTTGATTAATCCCTGGGGAGAAGTGACGCATGAACCCTCTCACTTCAAAGTCCAGAAAAATCCTTTTCTCTCACTTTGAAGTTTAACAACCATTTGGACTTAGCCCTTTGAATAATCTTTTCATCTTTGTGTATCTTTGTTTGTTCTCTCCATGAGAAAGAACCATGTAAACTATCAACTATCAGATCAAGAATGACAAGGATATTTTAGTTCTGTTGATCTCAGTGCCAAGTCACAATGTTTGGCCAAATGGTTTGAACAATGTACTTTCCATGGTATGAAATCCACTTTGAGACATACAAAATAAACAATATCAGTGTTTTTGAGTGAGGCACTGAATCCCCATAGTACCTAAAAGGAGCAATGCTGCATATATATATATATATATAGAGAGAGAGAGAGAGAGAGAGAGAGAGAGAGAGAATGGGGGTTATGGCTGCAATCCTGGTGTGTGTACCTGTCATGAGCCGAGACACAAAGGTTTCAGTTAGCTGCAGGAAGCCGTGGTCAATGTACTGTAGGAAGGTGTGATGAGGGAGGCAACGCACAGCAAACATTGCTAACAAAGTGTGATAGCCTGGAGAGAGACACAGAGAGAACAGTGGGGCAGATGAAGAAGAAGAAGAAGAAAAGATTTTAGCTTTTGATGTTCCTGAAAACAACAAAGGAAAAAAAAGAAGGAAAACAACACTAAAGAGTCTACAGGCATGCTAGCAGCTCTGTGAGGTTGTATTTAGACACAGTGGTGCTTTGAGCTTAATGCTAACGTCAGCATACTAACATGCTCACACTGACAATGCTAAAGTTGATTTTTAGCGGTGTATAATGTCTTAGTTTAGCATGCTAACATTTGCTAATTAATACTAAACACAGTTCAGCAAAGACTGATGGGAATGACATTTACTGTAGTTTAAAACGTATTGGACAAAGAGCTGTGCTGCTAGCATGGCTAAAAACACCTCCTACCTGTGTAATTGTTTTGTTTTTTCGACTTTGATTCACCATAAGGAACACAGACTCATTATGCCTGTTGTTTTACAGCTGTTATACAGCCAATATACACACATTTACACCAGCAGCCTCAGTGTTAGGGTGTGCTTCCTTGCTTCAAGGCATTTCTCGTTTCCTCTCTCGTTCGTTGCCAGACAGTTTAGGATTCTAACCCACAAGCCTTTCCTCTGTAAGCAACTAAAATCATGGGACTGTGTAACAGGGGGGTTTATACACTTACACTGGGAAATGAATTCAAATTATTGAAAATGTATTCACACTCTGCTTTACCCATGTCTGCGCTATGCTAATGTTAAACATATTTTTGGTTACATTAGTGCTGAAGCGAGCTGGTCTGTTGTCCCTCAGTGCAAACACACATTGTTATTCTTGGTGAGACAGACTGGATTATAACTGTGTGTGTGTGTGTGTGTGTGTGTGTGTGTGTGTGTGTGTGTGTGTGTGTGTGTGTGTGTGTGTGTGTGTGTGTGTGTATGCGCGTGTGTGTGCGCGCACATGCATGTGTGCTATGCTGCAGTTGTTCTAAGTAAGTGGACCACACTCCAGCTTGGCCACATACAGCTAAATTATTTTACATTTGCATACACAAATTACAGACATTATCATTTGATCACTTTTGCACACATGCAACAAGCTGGCCTTTTTGATGTTACAGTGTAAAACTGTAAGAGCTCAGTCATGATTAAGGAGACACAGGCACCTTATTTAAACCAAACGTGTGTGTGTGTGTGTGTGTGTGTGTGTGTGTGTGTGTGTGTGTGGTACCAGGTGGGAGGGGCAGGCAGAGACCCCTCGTGGCTTCCAGGATCCGAAACATGAAGTGAAACACGGACCACTCGGCTGGACTGCCCTGTTGTGTACTATAATACACACATGTGGACACACACGCACATGCGCGCACACACACACACACACACACACACACACACATATTCTGTCAGCGCTTTACACTTTACATTAGTGACAAACTTTAAAGGAGAAACACACTCACGAGGGAGGGCTACTCACAAGCACAAAACACGAGGGCCAAGTTTGTACTTCAGCCAGACTGACTCCAGCATGTGTCTGATGAGCTCCAGCTAAACACACACAGAAACACACGTGAGTGCTTAGAGAAGGAGATGCTCGATTAGATTCAAATGCAACATCTTCATCTGAAAACAAGACATTTTTCTTCTATGACGACGTTTTCTTCGTGGAAATGAATGAAAATACACTCGATCGGTTTCCTAACTTCCCTCTTTTTTTCTTTCCTACTTCCCATTTTCATTTCGACTGAACAAGAGCAACACAGTGGATCAGGATGTGAACACAGGTTTCACACTCGCCCACATCATTTCAAAACACACATTTGTCAGCATATTGGATCATTTCAATGCACTTGACTCATCTGAAACATGCCGGCTGCGTGCTGGAACACACACATTACACACTCCTTTCCACAAATGACCACTCTCTCATCTCCTGTTGAATAACAGGAATACGATCTGCCACACTCATCCTGCACACCAGACGGAACGCAACGTCCTCCAGTGACCTTGGGGTGGGAATTACAATTAGCTTCACTTATGTAATGGATTTGCCCAAAAATAAAAATAAAAAGTGTCAAGACAAATGGAATAATAAGCTACTCTGGGTTTTGTATTGTTTATACTTTTACTTTGCTTTTTAAACATCCTTCATTAAGTTTATCACAATGGAAAAATCACAAAAAAGAACCATCGAACATATTTTCTATGCAAAATGTCTAATATTGTC
The DNA here is from genome assembly GCF_031162955.1 of Sander vitreus. Taxonomy (NCBI): domain Eukaryota; kingdom Metazoa; phylum Chordata; class Actinopteri; order Perciformes; family Percidae; genus Sander; species Sander vitreus. The sequence continues at coordinate 11,276,746 of NC_135877.1, forward strand.
TGTCCACAAGAGAGGGAATGTATTCCCCAAAAAATCAAGGAACACTGGTTAAATTAGCATAAATTGATTTTTTTTTGTCAATACAGATAAAGAAAGTAAAATACTCTATAAGTCAAAAAACTGCTGTTAATCGGCAAACAATTCTTCCACTGGTACACGTTTAATGCATTATTCTCTGTCATCATATATTTATTGTTTGACAAAAAGGTGGCAACTTTTTAAGCAAAAATAAATTATTTCTTTCTTTTCTCTTGTGCTCCCTGCTGATGTAATTTCAGGCCCCTTAAGATCAATAAAAAGGATAAAAATATGTAGCCGAGATGTTTCTGTGCTGAAAAAGTCAAACAAAAGCAACATGATATCATGACTTTGCGTAAACATACACGCCACTTTCCTGTTATCTGCACGCATTTTGAGCTATCCGCGTGTATGTCTATGCTGTGTATGTCTACGCTATATACAGCGGACGGCAGTCTGCAATGTCACATCATGACTTCGCGTAAACATACACGCCACAAGTGGCGTGTTATCTGTACGCATTTTGAGCGCCATATACAGCGGACGGATTGGGTTTAGGAAAAGAAGAACCGGTTGGGTTTAGTAAAAGAAGAAAACTACAGTTGGGTTTAGGAAACGTGACACGTGGGTTCGGTTTAGGAAAAGAAAAAACGGTTGGGTTTAGGAAAAGAAGAACGGGGTTGGGTTTAGTAAAAGAAGAAAGCGAAGGTTGAGTTTAGGAAACGTGACACGCGGGACACAATCCCCGGTCTCCTGGGTTAAAGTCCTGTGTTTGACCCATCCACCACCCCGACCAACCCCGACCAGCCTCCCTATGCGGATTTTCGCCCTTTCATACTACTCGCTACGGCATTAATTCACGCGCAATCGCAAGGTAGTGTAAGTCAATGGGGGCCAAACGGCATGATAAACACGCTAAAAAACGAGTATGCGTCTTGATAACACGCCAAAATGGCATACGAATTGGCGTGTCATACATACGCCACTTCATGACATCAGTCTGAACAAAAGCCAAACAACTGATTTTAAGACACAGACTCATACACAGTATCCCCTGTGTGACTTTCTAAAATCTGGAATCAGCAATTTGTCTTCATGAGCCTTAGCCCGACAAAGAGACTTTACTTTTTACTCAGTGTGGCTCCCCTGCTGTGAAAAAGGTTTAATAACCTTGGGTATAGAATACATTTTCTGCATAATTAAAAAAACATTGAAGCCTATTTCAATCAATTCCGTAATATGTATTAGTGCTTTTAGTAATTCACATTAAGTTTGTGGGTTGTTCTTTGCTCTGACATTGGCTATGTTATAAAAAGCTATGTATCTCAGTTGTGTGTAGCAACAGGGACTAGGAAATATACTATAACTATGACAATAATGTGCAGTGGTGCTGTAATGTATCATAGAAGACGTTCCCCGGCTTTTAAAAGCTGTAATCTATTTCACCCCAACTTCTCCTGCGTCAGCGCAGCCATTAGTCTCAATAAGCACTGACAATAGTGGGAGATGTTCTTTATTTGTGGAGGGGAATTCACCCTTCTTTGAAACAGTACCTCCCTGAGTTTTTAAAGCATGAGTCAGCTTGATGTGTAAGAACATCACCCGGCTATTGAGTTACTTGACTGTTCTTTAAGTAAAACGTCCCTGAAGGATGATTCTTATGGGTCCTTTCGTGATAATAAGTCCAGCTCCCAGGATGAGAAACGTTTTCAGTTTCACTGCGCTGAATAAAAATTAAATAATATCCTCGTTTGCCTGTTGCAGAGCGATGCCAAAGCGATTACAGACACGCCTATTTCCATTACTTTCATTTGGAGTCTGAAGGCACAGGTTTAAAACTCATGAGCCTGTCGTACTGAGCTGAGCCATCGACTGATCAGCTGAGAGCAGGGAGGATTTCTTTGGTCTTTTTTTTTTGTCATTTGCAATTCCATAAAGTCCCAAAACGTGATGCTTCCTGCTTTCTATTCAATTCCAGCCTTACCCTTGGCCTGATTTAATACTGGTGTGTTGATATATGCTGTATGTCTGCTTTCAGCAGCTCCTAGCTGTGAAGGGATTTACCTCCCAGGAATACTAAAGACTGACTTTACAGAACCAAGTACCTCTGTAGGGTACTGAGAATGGTTATGTCTTCCCACTTGGTTATGCAGATGCCCCCGCCGCTCTTTGAATGGGCGTAGGTTTGGTTTCCGAAGTGAAGGGAGCACAATTAATTAATATTTATACTGTATACATTTGAATCCTTCTGTATTGTTAAAGGATACACTTTGTGTTCCCCCCATCCTCATACAAAAAGTCACTGAGTGGTTGAGGATACATGTCTTAACAAGAGAACTGATGTTTGTTTTAGAGGACTGAAGCAGCGACCGGATAGCTTGCAGCAACCTCTCTTATCTAAAGAGCACACATCCATCTGTAAGCTCTATCAAACCATTTAACTAAAGTGGAAAACTTGCTGCCTTTTGCACAGAGCAATGCTCGCTGAGTGTCACTTAACCTTCCCGAAAAAGAGTAAGGGCAAACATTAAATAAACATAACGTGAAGAATGATGTACCTTGAAATTAAAAAAAAAGAGATCACAGGAGTATACACAGCAACCTCTCTTTATCTCTGACCAACACACACACACACACACACACACACACACACACACACACACACACGCACACACACACAGTGTACCAACCAGTTTGGCTACATAGTTGACAACCAGCGAGTCAATCTTCTTCTTCCCCAGTCGAGGCAGGTGTCTGTTGAGATGCTCTCGGAGTTTGTCAACCGTCTGCAATGCAAAAAAACACACTGATTATTTTCTCTGTGTGTGTGTGTCAGTGTGTAGCATGGAGTGCAACTTAACTTTGTGTTTTAAGAACACTTCGCTGTGTACTCAGCAGGGTCAAATTAAGTTCAGTTAGACTTTTCCCTCGACTACAGTGTCCCAAAATTGATTTAACCATGGAGAGGAGAGGAGAGGATGAGTGAATGTCTAAAAACAGTTGACAGTATGACCTGATTTCCTTCTGGGAGGATAAGGGAATGAGGAGAAGAAAGAAGGAGAGAGGGAAGGAAGTGAGTGCAGAAAGAAGGAATGACAGGGAAGAAGAGGAAAGAGGTGAATAATGAAATAATTGATGGAGGGAATAAAGAGAGAAAGACAGGAGCACTGGGTCTTTCTAAGAATAGCTGAGAGACTGCTACCATCTTGCCTGAACTCCATTAAATTGAAGCTATCTGCTCTTTAAAAAACTATGCTGAGCACAGGGAAAACTGGAGGATATGAACTTGTCCATCAAACAGCATACAGTTAAAAAAAAAAAATGCAGGACAGGGACCTTAAGATACCCTTTTTTTAAAGTGTTGACTCATCTGAAGCGTAACAGGACTTTCACCTAAAAGATGACTATGGAGGGAAATGATCAGCCGTCAGCATTTCATGATGGATCTGTAGTGGTCTATATCAACCCATGCTAGAGGAAGAATCTACCTCCAGGGGCTGTTAAACTGTTAAACGTCAACAATCTCGGATGCTCAATGCATCTAAGGAGGGATTTAGGAAGTGCTTAACTATGCACCCACTTTTTTCACTTTGCCTCATCTACTACAGTGACAGTTGGGAGAGGAAATACACAACAACCATTATTTTCTATTCTACTCCTGCTTTTTGATGTTGAGTAGCAGGATGTTAACTACTGTAAAGGACTTTCTGCTTTTAAATTTTCTGCAGGTTTTGTCATGACTGACTGAATTGAAATGATTCATTTGGCTGACAGCAATTCACAAGTGATGCTTCTCAAAAACAGGCAAGTTAAAACCAAAATCCTTTCGAAATCTTCTGAGTCACTGTTTACTTTAAACCAGAGGATTCTGATGCTACATCATGGCTAAATCTATGTGAATGCAGAGCTGTTTCACCTTCAAGAAGGGTGAAAACATTAATGCCATACAATTAACATGGTTGTATAGCCTATTGTATGCCTATGTATAAATTAGATAAAAAGTATAGAAATAAAACAGTTTTGATACAGCCAATTTAATGCTTAAATGTCCCATGGCATGAAAATTTCACTTTATGAGGTTTATTAACATTAATATGCGTTCCCCCAGCCTGCCTATGGTCCCCCAGTGGCTAGAAATGGCGATAGGTGTAAACCAAGCCCTGGGTATCCTGCTCTGCCTTTGAGAAAATGAAAGCTCAGATGGGCTGAAAAGATGGTTTCCTTGTCTAACCCAAGCCATGAAAAAGCTACTTTTTGCAGTGTATGTATGTCTGTGTGTGTGCATATGTTGCAGAAATGGACCTTTTTTTACAGCAGACATGTTGACTTGTCATAGTAGGAAAAGCACAGCTGAAATTGATAACCTTAACAATGGCTCAATTCCATCAAGTGTCCCAGTAAGCTGTTTCAGTGAGTCAGCATGCACAATACCAGGGCCTCTCCTAAGTGGAATGCAGCCATCATTAATGGTTTTGAATACACCTGTGCTTTTCCTACTATGACGTTGTCTGCCGTGACAAAGGTCTACTGACTGGTTTCAGCTTCTCTCTCTCTCTCACCAGGCCTATGAGCGCCCTCTGTTGATGGTCCTCCTCCTGGAAAAGTGGCACCAGCTTCTTATCTAGAAGAGACCAGGCAATAGTGGGCACTTGCACATAAAAGAGACGTTTGAAGAAACCTTTGATGCTGCATCCACGCTAGACTGAACACTACAGGTAGCAGCAGGTGTGTCAGTGCAGTAACATTATTAAACAGGCCATCAGTAGGAATGGAGAAACCCAAGAAACCCAAACTCTCAGTATTTATGGCTTTAATAAAAAAAGAAAGAAAGAAGCTAAGACATTAATGGATTCTTTTGCGGTGAGTTTTTGCTTTCAATTGGGGGTTAAAGCTGCAATCCTGGTGTGTGTGTGTGTGTGTGTGTGTGTGTGTGTGTGTGTGTGTGTGTGTGTGTGTGTGTGTGTGCGTGTGTGTGTGTGTGTGTGTGTGCGTGTGTGTGCGTGTGTGTGTGTGCGTGTACGTGCTGCAGTTGTTTTAAGTAAGTGGACCACGCTCCAGCTTGGTCACTTACAGATAAATTATTTTACATTTGCATACACAAATTACACACATTATCATTTGATCACTTTTACACACATGCAAGAAGCTGGCCTTTTTGATGTTACAGTGTAATATGTTACGGATATGAATAACACTTTCAGGGCACAGCCAGCTGAGAGGCTACACTGAGATTTGCTGTATGCCTGTTAGAAGTTTAAAGTTATCAACTGTTTTAACTTTCAATATTTTAGACAATTAGCTGATGTTCTTATTCTGAGCGAGCTGTCTCAATCAAACTTGAAGCATTGTTGTATAATAAATTACTAGATCGACAAGCGTCATTTATCAAGGATAATGCCAACTATTTGCTGGTTCCAGTTACTCAAATATTAGGATTTTTTAGGAGTTTTTCTCAATTTTTTTTTTCTTCAATTGAATCTCTTTGGTTTTGCACCTTGGTTGGATAAAACAAGTCATTTGAAGATGTCACTTTGGGATTTTGACCATTGTGATGGCCACTTCTGCTAGTGGCATGGCTCTAGGGATGGCTGTCACTGGATGGCTGTCAGTTAGTCAGTCCACCACTTAGGTACTGTACTATCTCAGCAACTATGGGATGGATTGCTATAACATTTGGTGTAGACATCCATGGTGTTCAGAAGGTGAATCCTAATCACTTTGTTGATCCTCTGACTTTTCATCGAGCGCCACCAGGAGGTCAAGGTTTTTACTAATCCAGTTAAATATCTCAGCAGAATGAGAAGATCAGAATGATCAAAAAGTGCATGGATTGGAAACTGTTTGATTGATATACTGTAGGAAATGATTGAGGCAGCTTCTTACCTGAGTGCTATCATCTGTGTATAAATGATGCAGGAGAAGTGATCAAAATGCAGAGTGTGGGTTTTACAAGTGAATCTACGGGAGGCTGTGGGTGTATGATTATCCATGTGAATTAACTGAGGTAAGGAAATAGCCCGTGTATTAGTTGGCACAAAACATCTGCACTGGAATAATGAGAAAGAGAGACAGGCACAAAGAGAAAAGGGGTGAGAGGTGAAGGAAGTAACAAAATCCCCACTCAACTTTGCTCTTTTTAAATTCTCTTTCACTCTATGCTTCTTCCACTTCTCCCTTTCTTCCCCCCCCCATCCCTTTTCTTCTTAACCTCCTTCCAAGATAAATTAGTGTGGTGGTTCTGTTTAGCTGAATTCTCCAGTGGGCATGAAGAATGCGACCTCAGAAGAACACACAAACACAGTTTTGAGCTCCATAATAAGCCATGGTCTTGTTATTTATGGCATTCACACTCCCTGTATTATGTGTGTGTGTGTGTGTGTGTGTGTGTGTGTGTGTGTGTGTGTGCCTGTCTGTCTGCCTGTCTGTCTGTTGTATCTCTGGATTTATGTTTGTGAGTGTATTTGTGTGTTCAGTGTGCATTTTCCGTCTTACCGAGACACCAGGTGTCCACCATTGATAGAACTCTACAAAATAAGAAGAAAAGCTTTGTGTGAAAACAATCCCTCAAGCTAGCGTTATAATAAGAGTCTTACTTTTTGCGCTGTAAGCCGAGGCAGTATACGCTTCACTGTTGCAGTCAGCAGCAAAAACATAAAAACTATAAAAGCACAACGTTTGTAGGCAGGTGCTGGAGTTTAGCCTGGAGGAAGAGAAGCTAAAGCTTTTGATTTGATCCATAGTACGAGCAGGACAGAGTTATATTTAATTCAAGGCAGGTATTACATCAGTGGTGCATACAAGTACATGCCCATCATCAAGTCACTTAATCATAAACTGTTGGAGGCCTTTAGTTATAATCTCATTTCTAATAATTTAATTAAAAGGGGATATTTCATAGTCAAAGAGTAACCTGCTAAAAGGCTACAAAAAGGGTTCCCACAGGTCATTCATGTGCAAAATGAGAGTGAGCACTGGGTTTTGTGTAATTTTGAGTTTTTTGGACTTTGTGTAGCAAGTTAAAACCAAAACAAGTGTTAAGAAAGTCCATTTTCAAAGAGAGCTCAAATAACTTAAGATGTGACATTTACATGGTGAGCAGACCGAGGACAGACATTTTTTGTTCTCTGTAGTCAGTGTTTTCAGGAGGGCTTTACACTGACTTTGGTTATGGAAATTTTCATCCACAATCCTGTTGTACATTAATATTCATACTGCGAAGAGTGTGTAAAAACAATCTATCAAGGCTGCCAACAGGGCATGAAAATTAGGGAATTCGTTTTATTTACGTTCCAGATAGGACGCATCAAATAATCTTATAGTATTTTAAGGGAAATCAGGAAGTTTTACTAATATGTTTCGAGTATAGACCTAAAAGTACAGTACTTTTAAACCTGAAACACCTTTATTGTATTAGACTATGTTTTACACTTAAACAGATTGATTATACTTTAGAATGTATGTGAGTTGAGAAACAACTTAATCATTTAAAGGTCCCATGGCATGAACAGTTCACTTTATGAGGTTTTTTTTAACATTAATATGCGTTCCCCCAGCCTGTCTATGGTCCCCAAGTGGCTAGAAATGGCGATAGGTGTAAACCGAGCCCTGGGTATCCTGCTCTGCCTTTGAGAAAATGAAAGCTCAGATGGGCCGATCTGGAATCTTGCTCCTTATGAGGTCATAAGGAGCAAGGTTACCTCCCCTTTTGCCCGCCCAGAGAATTTGGCCCACCCATGAGAGAGAGACATCATGGTTTTAAAACAAACAAAGTGGCAGTTGGTCAAGGACACACCCCCACCCTCCACCTTGCCCCCCCCCCCCACTCTCCTCCTCAATAGCTACAGACACAGAAATGGCACATACTAAGGAAAGCTCATTGTGTGACTGGCTCTAGTGGCTGTAATTCTGCACCAAGGCTGAATTTCACGAAAGAGACTTCAGATACAGTATTAGGGGACCACTAAGGCCTATATAAAAGCATCCAAAGAGCACCATGTCATGGGAATTTTAAACACATTTTTGGGTGTGAATGCAGTCCAGCAGAGTTTAAGGGCAAGGCTGTTGATTTTCTGTATTTTTCTTATTGAAAAGGAAAAATCCCTTTAAAAAATAATGAATTGATTCAACTAACATATTACCACATAGACGTATTATCTGTGTAGCCAAAGCTTGATGTTTCTTATTCCTCTGTGCGATAGAACCTCCCTGTGGTCAAAAAACTATTAAAAATACATCAGTGAGCTACAGCGTTGCACTGGGCGACATGTGCCTTCATTATGATGAACATGGTCACTGTAGTTAGTCCATCCCACATACACCGTCCTTCTGCTATAAATACTCTCTTCAGCACCAAATATATATTTATCCATAACTGATGATAGTCCTCAACAAAGTTCCTCCTGTCTGAGTAAGATTTGCTAAAACACTACAGTGCCCAAGGGTCTCATTTATAAACGTGGCGTACGCACAAAACGGGGCTGAAAATGTGCGTATGTCACTTCCCACGCAAAGGTTGTGATTTATAAAAAACAAACTTGACGGGAGAATGTGCGGTCCTCCACGCAAACTCTGACCCATGCGTACGCACATTTTGGAGACAAAATAGGAATTGGCGACGCAGATGGTGAGGTGGTGAACTGAAGTCAGACTGCAGAAAGTAAATGGGAATAACGATTACTCGTAATATTTTCAAGTATTGATGCCTCACGCACATTTTTTCACTCTATATCATCCACGTTACCATGAAGATTAAATCCAGCAGTGTTATTTGCGCTTGTACTGAGTGATAATTGTTCCATAAACACCTCCAACTCAAATCTTAAATACGGCGCTGTCTCGTTGTCACATTGTCCGCTACGGAGCGCAGGAGGAGGAGATGGCCCGACTGCATGGAATACATGATAACATTTAAATACCCTAGCATTAGATAACGGCAGAACAAAGTGTAGCCTAAATAACTAAATATATGTCTTTAATACTGCGCATATATCATCAAATGTCAAAGTCTTTAAATACAGCCGTTAAGCTCTCGCGTAATCGTTACCCTTAATGTCCTCGTTATCAGTCCAACTTTAATACTGTTCGTGACAATTCCTGCATGAGGAAAAGTGTGTTTGCCTTTCACACTTTCTTTCGT